>NC_080417.1:46148922-46748922 GCF_029873635.1 Malania oleifera
TGGTAATTTGGTCAAAGATCACATATGGAGTAAGTCCATTATTCTCTTTCTTCTTACCTACTGCTTTTATTTTTTTTTCTTTCCCTTTAATCTTTCTTTTCCTTCTTTACTACAACTTTCACTTTTTCATTTTAAAAGGAATCTTGTGACTTCATTTTCATTTGAAAAACTCAAATTGGGGAACCCAATCTTTTAAAATTGCCCCCAGTGGGGGTGTGATCACTTTGACGGGTTAATCAAGGAATGGAATTTTAAGGCTCAAAAGGGTGTCAAAGGGATTTATTTCTTTTACTTTCTTGGGATAGCAGCAAAATGGCCTGGCCATCATTTTGATAACTGAACTATTGTCTCAAACAGATTTGCCAAACATTTAAGGGACCCAAACCCAGGTTGGATTTTTGGTGATCTGGACTTTTAGAAAAAAAAAGATGCGTTTAACATTCAGGATCAATTTGGTTAAACAAAATGGGTAAAATATTGTGTGGGTTCTTTTTAGGGATAACTGGTTAGAACAAAAGAGGGCCATCCATCAATTTGATCAACAAACATGCGTGATTCAATTGATAGGAAATTATCGGAAAAAGCCCAGCCACTTCGTTGAATTCCTTAGAAAGTAAAAAAATAACGTCTTAATTCAGTGATTGTTTCATCCTTTTAATCTCTTTCTAGCTCATGAACCACTGGCAATATTACTTTCCCTATTCGGCAATGAAACATAAGCAAACAAATTTGGCAATTGGACTTATGATGCAAGGTGAGAATAACTAAATCATAATCATTTTATTGACTATAGAAAATATTCCGAGGCACTGGCGTCCACGGATTACAAAAAGCAATAACAACTGGAAAACGAAAAAACATTAATTGAAAAGGACTAGATAGTCAAAAGTTCGGTACTCCCATCATTTCAGCATCATCAGGGGGATACGACTGAAAACCATTGATTTGGGAAACCTCCTGGATATGTAACCACTTCCTTTCCTCGTGTTTGGGCAAAGGATTCCCCTGGATCCTGGTTGCTTGTCATCAAAAGCTAACCATCCTGCATTTCTTAACGATTGCAACCTTATGCTTGAAAGGGCCCCAACCGGTCAAATGGTATGGCCCGGGAGAGTAGCATGGTATCACAAGGGAAACCTCAGATCATACAACCTGTGGAGGAGGGTTCGCCAACGGGTGTCCCATGGATTGCAGATACCATTCCCCCTTTATTCCCGTAGCTGTAGGATAATAATTCTGCATATGTCATGGGGAATTAGGGTCCACCCCTTCGGAAGTTTCTATTCACATTCTATCTTGTGCTTGCTGATTCGGGGGACCAGAGGTGAACAATCTTTGGCCTTGTGCCTGTATGCATCGTTGTGGATTTACTATGGGCTCAAAACCAAAGTTTCTCTTGGTAGGCCATTGGTTCCCACCCTCTGGTGTACTGATTTTCCAATTAAACTGCCCCTGTATCATTTGCCGCCTCTTCTCTCTTTCTTCCTATTAGTCCACCGTTTGCCTAAACCAGTTTCTGTGCGCATCCTTGAACTAGGCATGCCTTGATACCGCCTCACCTTCAATTCTTCCCCCCGCAGCAGCCACAATGTTCATAAAATCATGGGAGTTGCTCCCCGAAGGTGCGTACGGTAGGGGTCTTTTAATGTGCTCTTTACGAACAAGGAGATGGGCCCTCGGGTCACTCACCGGGGGGTCTACTTGGATTGACATATCCCTCCACCTATAGCATATTCTCTGAATGTTTCGGTAGGTTTCTTCTCCATCTCTTGTAGGAGTCATGCGATCAGGCGCCATTTCGTTCACATGGCGGTAGTGAGTGGATAAAGCACTAGCCAAGTCCTTCCAAGTGCGACCCGAGCCTTATCTTGTTGAAATGTACCAACGGAGATGCAGATCCAGTCAAAAACTGCTTTGAAAGCAATGCATCATTAGTTTTTCATCATCCGAGTAAGCGGCCATTTTTGCTGGAGTACATCACGAGATGTGGGGGCGGGGTTCGAGGGGCACCGGTTCCCGTCAAACTTTTCAAAGTCTGGCATTTTGGAACTTTGGCGGCAGGGCAGGGTGACTTTAGGCACCAAGCAAAGGTCATTTGGATTAACTGAATCGAAAGTACTAGGAACCTTCCATTGCTTTAAGCGCTCTTCTAATACGTCGCAGCGAGTCAGCATCAGATTTTGCTTATTCCCCATATCAGACGGTACTAACGGGAGGAGTTCCTACCACTGGGAACCCCTGTGCTGGCATAGCAGGGAATGAAAGGAGGCATATTTGGCGGTGGACCACCCCCCATGACGCCATACGGTGGAATTGATGTTTGTCCATGATAGGGGTGAAAACTGGGGGATGACCGGGGTCCACATCTACTCGGGATCAACATGGGCACTGCCTTTCCCTTGTCATCAGTAACTCTAGGAAACCTTACTTATCTTGTCATTTATCTCTTCTTGGTCCTTGTTCTAGACCCAGGACTTCTATTTTCCAATTTGTTCACTCATGTCTATTCTCTCGCTCTTGCCTGGTATTGT
Organism: Malania oleifera; assembly: GCF_029873635.1. Lineage (NCBI taxonomy): Eukaryota > Viridiplantae > Streptophyta > Magnoliopsida > Santalales > Ximeniaceae > Malania > Malania oleifera. Next base: position 46,151,454 of record NC_080417.1, read on the forward strand.
ACTGAAAAAAATTTTGCGTGGTGGTCTCAATTATGATTTATATTACTTAAACCACCTCTCTTGATTAGGAAGCTGAAAACCAAAAGCAAACTTCCTTTTAGAAAAATCGTGAATTGCATGAGGAAGGTTATGAATGCATGAATGCAATGTATGTTTGTGCATGGATGTAAACTAGTGCAATTACACATATAAAAAATAGAGATATGAACATGCATGACCTAGCGTGCATTGATTTACGCGTGAAATTACCATGAATAAATGGATGAATAAATGTAACCTAACTAACTACTTTGTCACATATTCTAGAAAAGTCCCACTAATGAGAGATTTCAAGACAATCATAACCACTGATGGGCCACAATTTAAATTCAATTCTTCCCTCTTCCTTTCGGTTCATATCTCAGATTTTATGGAAGGGTCAAATTATGATCTGAGGTTGGGGTGGGACCCCCAGGTTGGTAAAACCCGTTTTGGATTTGGTTCATGTGCGGACTTTGTGGACTTTATTGTGTGCACTTGGGCCTCAAGTATTTTAAAATATTGGGGCTTTAATAATACTATTCATGGGGATGGGATCAGACCTAATTTTTAAAGGGATTTTGGGCTTGGATTGTTTAAAAATATGGGCCCGGAATTTTTAGGGTGATAAGAGGAGGCCGAAGGGCCCATTTATGGAAATAACTCTGGATTTGACCCATTTTTGAAAAAATCAGGCCTGGACCGAGTTTTTTAATTAGGGAAAAGGTGGGGGCCTATAACTGTTTATTTCTCAAAAAATTGGGCCCCGAGTTACTTGAAAAGGGTTTGGGCCAAACCATATTTAAAATGCTTGGGCAAGTGCTTCATTTTTTGAAAGGATGGGTCTTGGTCTCATTATTGGGCTTTTTCAGAAAATACTAAGTAAGTAGTATTTGTATGTCTAAATGTATGTCAATGGCATGATATAATACAAAGTATTTCACATATACAACACACTATTCATGGAGAAAGGATGTCTTTCCATTCCAACCTAGGGTAGGTACGGTATGTATAGGGTTTCTTCATGACTCTAACCCTAGTTAAAGGGAAGACTATAGACAAGTATGTGTGGGTAGGTTCTCTAACCCTATTGACAAAAAGGTTCCCAGTTTGGGAATTTCATCCTCCCCCATAGGGGTCCGGATAAAAAAACCCTCACTGAGTGGAGTGGTTCGCGGGTCCATCAAGCTCTGCCACGAAGGGACTGACAAGAGTGCTATTACACTCCTATCATAGTCCTAGTTAAGGAATTTAAATTTAAAGCTAATCGGGTATAGAGCTATCGTGAGAGTGTGTGAATTCAATTTTTTAAACCTAATCCCCGATCCCCAACATTTATTCACATGCTATCAAAACAATAGGGGAAAAACAAGGAAATATCTACCATTAATACGTTATATCAAACAAATTGGGAAACACAAAAGATCAGGAAGGAAACACAATATATGCAATTAATATGTTTATTCACAAAAATTTGGAACAAAAAATAAGGAAAACAAACAATTTTTTTTTAATTAATTAAAGGTTATTTACAATTATGGAAGTAAAATATTTACAATTAATCAAAGTTATTTTACAAATTAAATATTCACAAAATAAGGAGTAATTAAAAGATTTATTAAAATTAGAACTTAGGATAATTTCTAATTAATTAATGGGGCCGACTCTCTAGGGTCCCCCCCCCCAGCGGTCGCCAAGCTGGTCGCGGGGCTACCCGTGAGCGGCGGTGCCCCAGGCGGCGAAATTAAAATCAATTTTAGAATTTTCATGGAAAAATCATGGAAAAAGTCGGAGTTTCGCCACTAACCTTTAGTGCGGTTAGAACACATGATTACTACCCCGTTAGGGGTAGAATCGGTCTAACATTACCAAGTTGGGGGTCGGGAGTTCGGTTATTACGCGAGGGAAGGTACGAGCACCCCTTACGCGCCCCGTTCTTAAACGGTACCTAATTATTCATTTGAAATTATCCCTAAGTTAATCTAATAATTCTTTAAAATTACTCCTTTTTATGAAGTAATAAAAATAACATGAAAAATAAATAAATAAATAATAAATATAAATATATATAAATATATAATATTCCCTCAGAGCTTAGGGTACGTGATGCCCGAAGGCTCATACCCCCCGCGTTAAAATCATAGGGATAAAATAAACAAAATTATTTAAGATAATTTGTACGTAAAAAAATAGGAATAAAATTAGTTGGGAGGTTTAATAATAGATATAATAAATAATCATAAAATAGTAATAAAAAGAATATTAGGATAAAAAAAGTACGTAACTAACGATAATAATAGAAGCGAAATATCTAACATAATAATAATTAGGAATAATAATACATATAATATAGGACTAAGATAATAAGCATATCATAATATAAAAATAACATGTACGTATAAAACAAAAATACTTAAACATACCAGTAATACAATAATTACGATTAATAATAATATAATATCCACTAATTAATAATAATAAGATATCATAATATATATACTAAAATACCATATAGTAGCATGATACCAAAACAAAAATATTACCTAAAATATTAAACTTACCATAATAGTTAAACATACTAAAATATAACAAGTAAATAATAGTATTACTCAAGATGCTATATTAAAAAGTTACTAAAATGCTAAATTATATACATGATGACTTATAAATCCTAAGGTTATTAAATTACTAATATGACTAACATTTAGAATGCACCAACTATATTTAAAATATCACGGACAACCTTAAAAACTCTAACATGATATATCGACCAATTCTAAAATACTATTATAATATCTATAAAAAAACCTACAATATATGCAGATAAAAATAATATAAAAAAAAAATCTTACACATAAGAACCACAACAAGATAAAAAAAACCGAAACCTAAGAATACATATTACACATACAACTTAAATATTACGCACTAAAAAAATGACAACATAAATTATCACACTTAAATATTACAATTGAAACCTTACCTTGGCAATGAAAAGACAAATCCTACAATAATGAAGATAAACAAATTAGTGTACCGCAAAAGAAATTTAAACGACTACCACGACAAGGATATGCAACAGGTAATAACAATGTTAAATCATGAAACACGTATAGTTAAATATATATATATATATATATATAAACAATTATTCGTAACAATATAAACAATATAAACCCCTAATATGGACATGTATACATGGAAATTAATAACGGCAATAAAACATAAAAACTCACTATACATACAAATGACGACAACAATAGCTTTAACAATAATATACAACAATATTATATATGTAGTGAAAATCTGAACTTTAACCAATTTCTATAATCAAAACTTTACAATAAAAAAAATATGAACACAAATATTAACCACATGAACAAATATTATTACAGGAAAATAAAAATATTTATTATTTAAAATGCATAAAAAAAAAAACAAAAAAAGAATTTAAACATGCATGAATATTATGACCTTAAAATTCCTCCGCAAAAAAAAATAAAATAAAATAAAACATCCTACAATCATGAGAGCAAACCGGTTAATATTTACAATAATAAAAAAAACAAGATGATAATAAAATTAAATAAATATGTGGATAACTAAACAAAAAAAAAAAAAAAAAAACATTTTTTACATATATTTGCTGGTGTTCCAGTGTGTGTGTTTGTGGGTGTTCAGTGTATGTGTGTGTGTTTTATGTGTACGGGAGAGACCGGAGGCCGGGGGCGTCTCTCCGGGGGCTGACCACGGTGGTACCACCGGGAGACGCCGACGGCGACGGGATCGAGGGATGGCGACAGTGGTGAGTGGGCTGCTGGGTGGTTTGCTCCTGCGGGGACGCCCAGAGGAAACAGTGGCCATGAGCGGTGTCGCTGGAGGTTACAGGGAATGCCGATGGTGGGAGGTTTCGCCGCCGGAACTCGCCGCTAGAGTCGCTGCTGCTGGGGGTCTTGCCGGAGGGACCAGTGGCCGGAGCTGGGCTGTGACAGTGTGGAGGACCTCCGGCGTTTGCAGAAGAGTTGCAGCAGAGATTGGAGGAGGGAATCGGCTAATCTGTCGTGAAGGATGGCCGCTCGGTGGTGACGGCGTCGGTGGCGGGCTCCTTCTGGCGTGTGGCGGTGGCAAGCTCTGTCAGCGTGACGGCTCTGGTTCGCGGACCACCGGCGACGGCGGTAGCGTGGCAGCAGATGGCTCTCGGGTCTGCTGTGGAAGATGGAGTGGTGCAGCGGCGGCCGGAAGGAGGTGGCCTGTGTTCGGCTGGGTTGCTGGCCTGTTGCTGTGAGGTCGGGGCTTCTGGCTGGGTGGACTGAAAGGAGGAGGCTGCAGAGTAGTTTGGGAGAGGGAGACTCGGATGGTAGCAGGTTGGCAGCAAGGAAGGCTGAAGCAGCTGTGCTGCGAGTTGGTGGAACGTGAGGATGAGGGAGTGAGAGAGGGAGCTAGGGCCGGCGAGTCGCGGCTGGGTAGATGGAGAAAGAAGGATAAAGCTTAGGTTTTTCTCTTTTCTTTTGGTGTCTCCGCTGCCTCCTTCTTATAAAAAAAAGAAAAATTTGAAAAACAAACCCTAAAAAAAAATTGCTTTTTCAGTTTTTGGTATTTTTCTTTTTTTGGAAATAATATATACTACTATTATGGTTATAAAGAAATAATAATAATAATAATAATAATAATAATAATAATAATAATAATAATAATAAGTATAGCAAAATAATAATAATAGCAAAATAGTAATAACAAAAATACATAAATAAATAATAATAGTATAAAAAATAATAATGATAGCAAAATAATAATAATAGTAATAACAAATAAATAAATAAAGAAATAATAATATAAAAATAATAATAATGATAGTAAAATAATAATAATAAATACTAAAAATGTTAAAAATAATAATAACAAAAATAAATAATGATAATAATAATAATAATAATAATAAAAGGATAAATAAATAATAGTAATAATAATAATGATAATAAAGGTAAAAATACTAATAATAATAATAAATAAATAATAAATAATAATAATAATAATAATAGTAATAATATTATTCCTAAAGATAAAAGTACTAATAATAATAATAATAATAATAATAATTAAAAATAATATTAATAATAATGAAAATAATAATAATAATAATAATAATAAGACTAATTAATAATAATAATAATAATAATATGGATAAATGAAATAATAAAAACACTACTAATAATAATAAAATAATAATAATAATAATAATAATAATAATAATAATAATAATAATAATAATAATAATAATAGTAATAAATATATTGGGCCAGGGTAAAAATGGGGTGTCTACAGCTGCCCCTCTTTGTAGGCTTAGTTGCTTCAATGTAACGGTAGGAACTCTCCTACGTTTTTTGTAGTAACAAGCCTGCAAAGATAAAAGACTCCTATTTTAGCCAGGCCACGTAACTGTCTGGGCTTTTCAATCAGGTATTGTTTGCTTTTGCCAATTAGGGATAATTTGCACCGAATGTAGGAATCCAAACGCCAAAGTATGTGAGAATCACTTGCACTGGGTTTGAAAACCCGAGCGCCAAAGTACAATGAGAATGACATGCAAAGGGTTTGAGAACCCGAGCGCCAAAGTACATTAGAATGAATTGCACTGGGTTTGAGAACCCGAGGGCCAAAGTACATGAGAATGACTTGCACTGGGTTTGAGAACCCGAGCGCCAAAGCACATGAGAATGACTTGCACTGGGTTTGAGAACCCGAGCGCCAAAGTACATGAGAATGACTTGCATTGGGTTTGAGAACCCGTGCGCCAAAGTACATGAGATTGACTTGCACTAGGTTTGAGAACCCGAGCGCCAAAGTACATGAGAATGACTTGCACCGGGTTTGAGAACCCGAGCGCCAAAGTACAATAGAATGACTTGCACTGGGTTTGAGAACCCGAGCGCCAAAGTACAATGATGGCTTGCTTCGAATGTAAGAATCCGAGCCGTAGGGACACGATGATCCAGCCATGGGACACAATGATGGCTTGCTTCGAATGTAAGAATCCGAGCCGTAGGGACACCATAATCCAGCCATGGGACACAATGATGGCTTGCTTCGAATGTAAGAGTCCGAGCCGTAGGGACACGATGATCCAGCCATGGGACACAATGATGGCTTGCTTGGAATGTAAGAATCCGAGCCGTAGGGACACGATGATCCAGCCATGGGACACAATGATGGCTTGCTTCGAATGTAAGAATCCGAGCTGTAGGGACACGATGATCCAGCCATGGGAAATGATGATGGCTTGCTTCGAATGTAAGAATCCGAGCCGTAGGGATACGATGATCCAGCCATAGGACACAATGATGGCTTGCTTCGAATGTAAGAATCCGAGCCGTAGGAACACGATGATCCAGCCATGGGACACAATGATGGCTTGCTTCGAATGTAAGAATCCGAGCCGTAGGGACACGATGATCCAGCCATGGGACACAATGATGGCTTGCTTCGAATGTAAGAATCCGAGCCGTAGGGACACGATGATCCAGCCATGGGACACAATGGTGGCTTGCTTTGAATGTAAGAATCCGAGCCGTAGGGACACGATGATCCAGCCATGGGACACAATGATGGCTTGCTTCGAATGTAAGAATCCGAGCCGTAGGGACACGATGATCCAGTCATGGGACACAATGATGGCTTGCTTCGAATGTAAGAATCCGAGCCGTAGGGACACGATGATCCAGCCATGGGACACAATGATGGCTTGCTTGGAATGTAAGAATCGGAGCCGTAGGGACACGATGATCCAGCCATGGGACACAATGATGGCTTGCTTCGAATGTAAGAATCCGAGCCATAGGGACACGATGATCCAGCCATGGGACACAATGATGGCTTACTTCGAATGTAAGAATCCGAGCCGTAGGGACACGATGATCCAGCCATGGGATACAATGATGGCTTGCTTCGAATGTAAGAATCCGAGCCATAGGGACACGATGATCCAGCCATGGGACACAATGATGGCTTACTTCGAATGTAAGAATCCGAGCCGTAGGGACACGATGATCGAGCCATGGGACACAATGATGGCTTGCTTCGAATGTAAGAATCCGAGCCGTAGGGATACGATGATCCAGCCATCTCAACAAGTAACAAGGTGTGTAAGCAAAGTTTTGAAAGTTGTTACTCTATTTGGAGAATGCACTTGGGGTAAAGTCTGAATGTCAATGAATGAATCCCCCTGTCTTTGGTATTTGTTGCCCCAGTTCAAGATAAATCAACGTATGTCTGGGGTCAACTTGCCCTAGTTTTCCAAGTAAATCAATGTGTGCTTGGGGTCAGTTACCCAGCTCATATTTAAACACAACAGGAATCTCTCCATCAAGGATGTCAAATAATCATTTGAAAGCTCAAGACAAGTGTGAAGGGTGCTCTATTGCTGCTTGTGATGCTAGAATGCAATGATATGCTGCTATATGTATGCATGTTGCTAACTTATAATGCAGTGATATGTTGCTATTAATATGCATATTACTAACTTGTGATTATATGTATGCATTTTTATTTTTTGTGTAATGTATGAAATGCACAATGGCGATGCATGAAATGTATGGTAATGCGTGAAATGCATGACAATGCATAAGATGCATGGTAATACATGAAATGCATGACAATGCATGTAATGCAGGGCGATGCATAAGATGTATGGTAATACATGAAATGTAGGTAATGCATGCAATGAATGACAATGCATGTAATGCAGGCAATGCATGAATTGCATGGCAACGCATGAAATTTAAGTGATGCATGAAATACATAGCAATACATGAGATGTATGGTAATGCATGAAATGTATGATAATGCGTGAAATGCATGACAATGCATGAGATGCATGGTAATAAATGAAATGCATGACAATGCATGAGATGTGTGGTAATGTGTGAAATATAGGTTAATGCATGGCAATGCATAAGATGTATGGTAATGCATGGAATGCATGGCAATATATGAAATCTAGGTAATGCATGAAATGTATGACAATGCATGAAATTTGGGGTAATGCATGACAATGCATGAATCTTTTCTCCTAATGCACTTGTGGTCAATGACCTCACCTTTGGTCTCCACATGAAACTCGCCATATTTGAATGGATCTGTAACTGATCTTGGCTTAATCTTCTTTATTCATCCAGTCATGAAAGTGATCGACTCAGCTCAAAAATCGCAAAATCTGCCCCAGTTGAATGGACCTACAACTGATCTTGACTCTGATTTCCTATTCCAATCCGATAAGAAAGTGCTTGAATGGGACCTACTGAGACTCAACTCGGAATTTGCCCCAGTTAAATTCATCTGCCACCGATCTTGACTCTATTGTTGGGTTCCTTTTGAACTTGACATAACATTTGCTGCTCTTTCTCCATAAGGATCTTCTTTATAGGAATTTCTGGTGATTCTGAAACTCTTTGACTATCCATCCTCTTTTAATGCTCTAAAGAGTAAAAAGGGTTCCTCCTTTTTTTTTTTTTTTTTTAAGGAACGAGAAATGATTATGCAACTATGACATCAACTTGTTAAATCAAAAGGCCATCTGCACAAAATAAATGTTTTACTATGTTTCAATGCTATCATAGGAAAAATTCATACCAGTATTCAAAAGTCGTATAACATTAATTTCCCAGCCTAGATGATTGTCCTTCTCTTCAACTGCCCCTGTTTCATCAACTCATGCTTTGATCTCAAGATGGTCTTTAAGACTTGGGACGAAACGTAGGCTTAGGGATGTAGGATTTCAGAATAAAAGGGAAACTAAGGCTCAAAAATACCACCCCAAATAATGTTTTATGCCCCCAGTTCGAGTTGAGGCGCTTTTGCAAGATGTTGACCGAACTTGTTATTTAAACAAGCTGCCTACGTACCTTTTCAGGATCAGGTCATTACGTAGTTCAGACTCAACATTGAGTCTGACAAATCATTTAAGACAACAATGTATACCAATCTGGTCAGGACTTTCATTTGGGTCGTAATGTAGGCTAAGGGTATAGGTTGAAGAAGAAAGGAGTTACATAAGGCTCAAAATCATCAATTTCATCAAAGGTAATTTGGTCAAAGATCACATATGTAGTAAGTCCCTTATTCTCTTTCTTCTTCCTCCTGCTTTTCTTTTTTTTTTTCTTTCCCTTTTAATCTCTTTTTCCTTCTTTTACTACAACTTTCACTTTTTCTTTTATAAAGGAATCTTGACTTCATTTTCATTTGAACTTCAATTGGGACCAATCTTTTAAAAATTGCCCCAGTGTGGGGTGTGATCCTTTGACGGGTTAATCAAGGAATGAATTTTTAAGGCTCAAAAGGGTTGTCAAGGGATTTATTCTTTTACTTTCTTTTGGATAGCAGAAAAATGGCCTGCCATCATTTTGATAATGACTATTGTCTCAAACGATTTGCCAAACATTAAGGGACCCAAACCCAGGTTGGATTTTTGGTGATCTGACTTTTAAGAAAAAGATGGTTTAACATTCAGGCTCAATTTGGTTAACAAATGGTAAATCATTGTTTGGGTTCTTTTTAGGGATAACTGGTCGACCAAAGAGGGCCATCCATCATTTGATCAAAACATGAGTGATTAATTGATAGGAAATTATCGGAACAGCCCAGCCACTTCGTTGAATTCCTTAGAAAGTAAAAATAACGTCTGAATTCAGTGATTGTTTCATCCTTTATCATCTCTTTCTAGCTCATGAACACTGGCAATATTACTTTCCCTATTCGGCATGAAACATAAGCAAACAGAATTTGGCAATTGGACTTATGATGCAAGTGAGATAACTAAATGCATAATTCATTTTATTGAATATAGAAAATATTCCGAGACACAGGCGTCCACGGATTACAAAAAGCAGATAACACTGGAAAACGAAAAAACATTAATTGAAAAGGACTAGATAGTCAAAAGTTCGGTACTCCATCATTTCAGCCTCGGTGGATAACGACTGAAACCATTGATTTGGGAACCTCCTGGATATGTCAACCACTTCCTTCCTCGTGTTTGGGCAAAGGATTCCCCTGGACTCCTGGTTGCTTGTCATCAAAAGCTAACCATCCTGCATTTCTTAACGATTGCACCTTATGCTTGAAAGCCCAACAACGGTCAATGGTATGGCCGGGAGAGTTAGCATGGTACTCACAACGAACCTCAGGATCATACCACTGTGGAGGAGGGTTCGCAACGGGTGTCCCAGGGATTGCAGATACCATCCCCTTTTCCCGTAGCTGTGGAAATAATTCGGCATATGTCATGGGAATAGGGTCCACCCTTCGGAAGTTTCTATTCACATTCCTATCTTGTGCTTGCTGATTCGGTGGACCAGAGTGAACAATCTGTGGCCTTGTGCCTGTATGCATCGTTTGATTTACTATGGGCTCAAAACCAAAGTTTCTCTTGGGCCATTGGTTCCCACCTCTGGTGTACTGATTATTCCAATTAAACTGCCCCTGTATCATTTGCGCCTCTTCCTCTTTCTTCCTATTAGTCCACCTTTTGCCTAAACCAGTTTCTGTGCCGCTATCCTTGACTAGGCCTGCCTTGATATCACCTTCAATTCTTCCTCCTGCAGCCACAATGTCCATAAAATCATGGGGAGTTGCTCCCCGAAGGTGCGTACGGTAGGGGTCTTTTAATGTGCTCACGAACAAGGAGATGGCCTCTCGGTCACTCACCGGGGGGTCTACTTGGATTGACATATCCCTCCACCTATAAGCATATTCTCTGAATGTTTCGGTAGGTTTCTTCTCCATCTCTTGTAGAGTCATGCGATCAGGCGCCATTTCCGTCACATGGCGGTAGTGAGTGATAAAGGCACTAGCCAAGTCCTTCCAAGTGCGGACCCGAGCCTTATCTTGTTGAATGTACCAACGGATAGCAGATCCAGTCAAACTGCTTTGAAAGCAATGCATCATTAGTTTTTCATCATCCGAGTAAGCGGCCATTGCTTGGCAGTACATCACTAGATGTGTTCGAGGGCACCGGGTCCCGTCAAACTTTTCAAAGTCTGGCATTTTGAACTTTGGTGGCAGGGTGACTTTAGGCACCAAGCAAAGGTCATTTGGATTAACTGAATCGAAAGTATTAGAACCTTCCATTGCTTTTAAGCGCTCTTCTAATACGTCGCAGCGACGCTCAGCCTCAGATTTGCTTATTCCCATATCAGACGGTACTAACGGAGGAGTTCCTACCACTGGGAACCCCTGTGCTGGCATAGCAGGGATGAAAGGAGGCATATTTGGCGGTGGACCCCCCATGACACCAGACGGTGGAATTGATGTTTGTCCATGATCAGGGGTGAACCCTGGGGGATGACCGGGGTCCACATCTACTTCGGGATCAACATGCACTGCCTTTCCCTTGTTCATCAGTAACTCTAGAACCTTACTTATCTTGTCATTTATCTCTTCTTGTCCTTGTTCTAGACCCAGGACTCTATTTTCCAATTGTTCACTCATTTCTCTCGCTCTTTGCCTGGTATTGTACTGATGCGTGGTGGTCTCAATTATTGCTTTATATTACTTAAACCACCTCTTTGATTAGGAGCTGAAAACCAACAAACTTCCTTTTAGAATCGTGAATGCATAGGTATGAATGCATGGATGCAATGTATGTTTGTGCATGGATGTAACTAGTGCAATTACACATACAAATAGAGATATGAACATGCATGTGACCTAGCGTGCATGATTACGCGTGAAATTACACATGAATACATGGATGCAATGTAACCTAACTAACTACTTTGTCAGCATTCTAGGAAAAGTCCCACTAATGAGAGATTTCAAGACAATCATTGATGGGCCACAATTTAAATTCAACTCTTCCCTCAATCGGTTCATGTATCTCAGATTTTATGAAGGGTCAAATTATGATCTGAGGTTGGGGTTGACCCAGGTTGGTCAACCCGTTGGATTTGTTCAGTGCGGACTTGTGGACTTTATTGTGCACTTGGGCCTCAAGTATTTTAAAATATGGGCTTTAATATACTTCATGATGGGATCAGACCCTAATTTTAAAGGGATTTGGGCTTGGATTGTTTAGAAAATATGGGCCCGGATTTTTAGGGTAATAAGGCCGAAGCCCATTTATGGAAATCTGGATTTGACCCATTTTGAAAATCAGGCCTGGACCGAGTTTTTACTTAGGAAAAGGTTGGGCCTATACTTGTTATTTCTCAAAAAATTGGGCCCGAGTTACTTGAAAAGGGTTGGGCCAACCCATATTTTAAAATGCTTGGGCCAAGTGCTTCATTTTTTGAAAGGATGGGTCTTGGTCTCATTATTGGGCTTTTTCAAAATACTAAGTAAGTAGTATGTATGTCTAAATGTATGTCAAATGCATGATATAATACAAAGTATTTCACATATATGCAACACACTATTCATGGAGAAGGATGTGGCTCCTATCCCAACCTAGGGTAGGTACGTATGTATAGGGTTCTTCATGACTCTACCCTAGTTAAGGAAGACTATAGACAAGTATGTGTGGGTAGGTTCTAACCCTATTGACAAAAGGTTCCCAGTTTGGAATTTCATCCTCCCCCATAGGGGTCCGGATAAAACCCGCACTGAGTGGAGTGGTTCGCGGGTCCCATCAAGCTCTGCCACGAAGGGACTGACGCTATTACACTCCTATCTAGTCCTAGTAAGGAAAGCTCGGGTATAGAGCATGAGAGTGTGTGAATTCAATTTTTTAACCTAATCCCGCTATCCCCACATTTATTCACATGCTATAAACAATATGGAAACAAGATATCTACCATTAATATATATATTCAAAAGATAAGGAAACACAATATATGCAATTAATATGTTTATTCACAAAAATTTGGAAACAAAAAATAAGGAAACAAATTTTTTTTTTTTAATTAATTAAGGTTATTTACAAATTATGGAAGTAAAATATTTACAATTAATCAAAGTTATTTACAAATTAAAATATTCACAAAATAAGGAGTAATTAAAAGATTTATTAAATTAGAACTTAGGATAATTTCTAATTAATTAATGGCTCGACTCTCTAGGTCCCCAGCGGAGTCGCCAAGCTGTCGGGGCTACCCGGGAGCGCGGGTGCCCCAGGCGGCGAAATTAAAATCAATTTTAGAATTTTCATGGAAAAATCATGGAAAAAGTCGGAGTTGCCACTAACCTTTAGTGCGGTTAGAACACATGATTACTACCCCGTTAGGGGTAGAATCGGTCTACATTACCAGAGTTGGGGTCGGGAGTTCGGTTACGCGAGGGGAAGGTACGAGCACCCCTTACGCCCCCGTTCTTACTAACGGTACCTAATTAATTTGAAATTATCCCTAAGTTAATCTAATAATTCTTTAAACTACTCCTTTTATGAATTAATAAACACACATGAAAAATGAATAAATAAATAAATAAATATATATATATATTCCCTCAGAGCTTAAGGTACGTGAAGCCCGAAGGCTCATACCCCCCGCGTTAAAATCATAGGGATTAAAATCAAAATTATTTAAGAAAATACACTCCCACATTTTAAAATTGTACGTAAAAGTTTTATAGGAAAATATTAGTATGGGAGGTTTTAATAATAGATATAATAATTTAAATAAATAAATAAAATAGTAATAAACTAGAATATTAGGATACCAAAATACGTACTAATTAACATATATAATAGAAGCTAAAATATCTAACATACCAATAATAGTAGAATATAAACATATAATATAGACTAAGATAATGAGCATATCATAATATTAAAATACTACATGTACGTTATAAACAAAAATACTTAAACATACCATAATACACATAATTACGATAATAATAATAAATATCCACAAATAATATAATACGTAATAGATTACTATAATACTATATATACTAAACATACCATATAGTAGCATGATACCAAAACACCAAAAATATTACCTAAAATATTAAACTTACCATAATAGTTAACATACTAAAAGTGTTATAATAATAGTAAATATATAGTATTACTCAAGATGCTATATTAAAAGTTACCTAAAATGCTAAATTATATACATGATGTTACTTATAAATCCTAGGTTATTAAATACCTAATATGACTAACATTTTAGAATGCACATACAACTATAGTTTTAAAATATCACTACAACTAATCTACTAAAACTCCTAACATGATATATAACTCGACCAAAATTCTAAAATACTAATAATATACTATAAAGTTAACCTACAATATATGCATGAATAAAATAATATTAAAAAAATCTTACACATAAGAACCACAACAAGATAAAAAAAACCGAAACCTAAGAATACATATTACACATACAACTTAAATATTACGCACTAAAAAAATGACAACATAAATTATCACACTTAAATATTACAATTGAAACCTTACCTTGGCAATGAAAAGACAAATCCTACAATAATGAAGATAAACAAATTAGTGTACCGCAAAAGAAATTTAAACGACTACCACGACAAGGATATGCAACAGGTAATAACAATGTTAAATCATGAAACACGTATAGTTAAATATATATATATATATATATATAAACAATTATTCGTAACAATATAAACAATATAAACCCCTAATATGGACATGTATACATGGAAATTAATAACGGCAATAAAACATAAAAACTCCATATACATACAAATGACGATAACAATAGCTTTAACAATAATATACAACAATATTATATATGTAGTGAAAATCTGAACTTTAACCAATTTCTATAATCAAAACTTTACAATAAAAAAAATATGAACACAAATATTAACCACATGAACAAATATTATTACAGGAAAATAAAAATATTTATTATTTAAAATGCATAAAAAAAAACAAAAAAAGAATTTAAACATGCATGAATATTATGACCTTAAAATTCCTCCGCAAAAAAAAATAAAATAAAATAAAACATCCTACAATCCTGAGAGCAAACCGGTTAATATTTACAATAATAAAAAAAACAAGATGATAATAAAATTAAATAAATATGTGGATAACTAAACAAAAAAAAAAAAAAAACATTTTTACATATATTTGCTGGTGTTTCAGTGTGTGTGTTTGTGGGTGTTCAGTGTATGTGTGTGTGTGTTATGTGTACGTGAGAGACAGGAGGCAGGGGGAGACTCACCAGGGGCTTACCACGGGGGTACCACCGGGAGACGCCGACGGTGACGGGAGCGAGGGATGGCGACGGTGGTGAGTGGGCTGCTGGGTGGTTGCTCCAGCGGGGACGGCCAGAGGAAACAGTGGCCGTGAGCGGTGTCGCTGGAGGTTGCAGGGAATGCCGATGGTGGGAGGTTTTGCCACCGGAACTCGCCGCTAGAGTCGCTGCTTCTGGGGGTCTTGCCGGAGGGACCAGTGGCCGGAGCTGGGCTGTGACAGTGTGGAGGACCTCCGGCGTTTGCAGAAGAGTTGCAGCAGAGATTGGAGGAGGGAATCGGCTAATCTGTTGTGAAGGATGGCCGCTCGGTGGTGACGGCGTCGGTGGCGGGCTCCTTCTGGCGTGTGGCGGTGGCAAGCTCTGTCAGCGTGACGGCTCTGGTTCGCGGACCACCGGCGACGGCGGTAGCGTGGCAGCAGATGGCTCTCGGGTCTGCTGTGGAAGATGGAGTGGTGCAGCGGCGGCCGGAAGGAGGTGGCCTGCGTTCGGCTGGGTTGCTGGCCTGTTGCTGTGAGGTCGGGGCTTCTGGCTGGGTGGACTGAAAGGAGGAGGCTGCAGATTAGTTTGGGAGAGGGAGACTCGGATGGTAGCAGGTTGGCAGCAAGGAAGGCTGAAGCAGCTGTGCTGCGAGTTGGTGGAATATGAGGATGAGGGAGTGAGAGAGGGAGCTAGGGCCGGCGAGTCGCGGCTGGGTAGATGGAGAAAGAAGGATAAAGCTTAGGTTTTTCTCTTTTCTTTTGGTGTCTCCGCTGCCTCCTTCTTATAAAAAAAAGAAAAATTTGAAAAACAAACCCTAAAAAAAAATTCCTTTTTCAGTTTTTGGTATTTTTCTTTTTTTGGAAATAATATATACTACTATTATGGTTATAAGGAAATAATAATAATAATAATAATAATAATAATAATAATAAGTATAGCAAAATAATAATAATAGCAAAATAGTAATAAAAAAAATACATAAATAAATAATAATAGTATAAAAAATAATAATGATAGCAAAATAATAATAATAGTAATAAAAAATAAATAAATAAAGAAATAATAATATAAAAATAATAATAATGATAGTAAAATAATAATAATAATACTAAAATGTTAAAAATAATAATAACAAAAATAAATAATGATAATAATAATAATAATAATAATAATAATATAAAAGGATAATAAATAATAGTATAATAATAATGATAATAAAGGTAAAAATACTAATAATAATAATAAATAATAAATAATAATAATAATAGTAATAATATTATTCCTAAAGATAAAAGTACTAATAATAATAATAATTAAAAATAATATTAATAATAATGAAAATAATAATAATAATAATAATAATAATAATAATAAGACTAATTAATAATAATAATAATAATAATAATATGGATAAATGAAATAATAAAAACACTACTAATAATAATAATAATAATAATAATAATAATAATAATAATAATAATAATAATAATAATAATAATAATAGTAATAAATATATTGGGCCAGGGTAAAAATGGGGTGTCTACACCCTACATGTCCTGAACAGTTATAATTTTGGGGTACTCTATATATGCCCCCTCATTTGCAAAAAATCAGTCAAGGATTAGCAATCTAAATTAGAAAAAATCATCTGAAATTCAAATAATCCTACTTCCATTTTAAGCCTCCCACACTCATTCTTACTCAATCTTATTGCTTAAATCTCTTTGTAAATGTGCTTGAGTGTACTTCAAAAAGGCTTAAGCTCTCTCTTGTTCTTGATTGATTGAGGTTAATTTTTCTTTGAGAGTAAACTTCTAGTTTTTCTAGGGGGCTTCGTAAATAAGCCTTCCGTAGGAAAACTTCTTAGAGCTTTCGAGTTTTGCATTTTCATTGCAATACTTAAGGAGCTCACATTGAATTCTGATTGCTAAAATATTTTACAAATCATTTCCAAAATATCTCTTGTGCTTATATTCGAGAAATATATATTTTGAGATATTTTCTTGAGTGCTAAAAGAACTTTGTTGCTATACCTTTTGATTGAGATTATCATTTTAATACAAAGATCAAATAAAGTTTTACAAATCATTTTTGAATATCTCTTGTGGTTTATTTTGATAAAAACTTTTGTTGAGATATTTGAAGTATACTTGTGATCTTTTCTAGTGCGTTATGATTGAGAATATTATTTTGACATAAAGATCCTATCAATTGCATTATTGGCATTATTTTTTAGAGTAGACACTAAGGCTACACTGAGCTTGTTTTATCATATCATTCGGTAGTGTATTGATTACATTGGTACATAATCTACCTAGTTGAGAAGCATATTTGTTGTACAAAAATTTTATTGAGAAATCTGTTGAATTCCAGGCATGGCCTGAGGGGGCGGTAATCCAGCCTAGTAGGGATTGGTTGTTAAAGGTTGAGATCTACCCTGTGTTAATTTACCTGGTTGTAAAGGTTAAGGTCGGCCCTATGCTAATTGACTTAATTTTTTAGGTGCTGCTCCACCCAATAAGTAATCCTTATAGTGGTAATCCTTGTACTTGTTGGCCAAGGCGGGGACGTAGGCAGTTTATCAAACCTTGATAGCATTTCTGGTGTCGTCTCCTTTACTGCTTGATTGTGCATGCTTGGTTAAATTTTTGTTGTAGTTTAAATTCCACTATATATTTATATTGATTTATTTTATATGCACTAGACTAACCTTAGGCTTGTGTAATACTGATGTTAGTGGATTGACCTAGGGAATAAAATTTTTTAAAATACCAATTCATCCCCCCCCCCCCTCTTAGGATTACACCAAATCTAACAGGTCTTCTGTTGGAGCTATGTCACAAAGCAAACTGTGTGTGTAGGAGCTTCCTCACGGCCAGCAACATCTCCATCTCCATTGCTCCCTCTCTCTCTCTCTCTCTCTCTCTCTCTCTCTTTCCCCCCCCCCCTCTCTCTCCTTGTGTTATTTTAATATTGTTAGAGTTATTTTGATTACTAAGCTTTTAGTTTGTTTCCATTTCAAGCTGATATTAAACATTTGTTTAAGATAATTTGTTTAGATTAAGAACTATCTATTAGATTAATATATGTTTAATCTCTCTCTTCAGTTTAAATGCTTACTTATATTATTTAAGTGGTTAAATTTAGTTTTTTTTTTTTTTTGTAGTTGTTGAATTTAAATTCTGTTGGATTATTTATATTATTAAGTTCAGTTTATCTATTTTATTTCAATGTCATTGTAGGAGTTAATACTTGTGGGACATTTTTATTCTTGTGTTTACCTTGCTGTTATTATATTGAAGTTAAGCATTTGATTAGGACTCTCTCATTCCCTTCTTTCCTTGTGGTTGTTTAATTATTTTACTCTAGCTAATGTCATGTTAAATATCTTGATGGAGGTTTTTTATTAGTCTAATTTTAGTCATTTTTATTTAGGAAATGTTTGAGTCTTTCTATTGTTGGGTTTAGTTTATTTATTTAGTCCAATTTTATTTATCATTTAGCTTAGTTTATTTTCATTTAGTTGAGTCATTGTTAGGTTCGGTTTACATTGACATATTGCAGCATCTATCTATTTTATTTAAATTATTATTGCATAAAGTCAGTTCGTTACTCTTAAGTCATTGTCGAAGTCTGATTTTAGCTATCTTTGTTTTACTATTTGAATGTTTAATTAGTGAGTGTTTGGTTGGTTCTATGCATGTTAGGTTCATAGTTTAGGTTTCACGTCATTTCAATTTCACCACAAATTTTCAAAACCCCCAAGATTTCGAATCTAAACCATGTTCAGTAAAATTGTTTTCATATATTTTTTTTACTGGTTTGCGCTAGTTTAAAATCAATCTGCATTCCTTGAGCAGACGACCTGGCCTTTTGGGCTAAGTATTACACGATGTAACTCTTATACTTGAGATAGCTTCTGAGCTACTCATTTTTTGAGTGAGTCAACAACGTCATGGATATAAAGAAAATTACAGAATCATGGTTAATACAGTTGACACAGAATCATGGTTAAATAGATAGATGTTATATAAAGATATTATTATATAGTATCAAACCTTGATGGAACGGAGCAGTATACAGAACAATATATAGAGCACGGTACCGTTGCTATACAGAGTGCACCCATATGTCTTTGATAGAGTATGGTATTGCTGATTGTGCCCACAGGTAGAGTTGAGAGCTCCCTGGCATCCGGTCCAGGTGGAGCAGGCTTTTCGTGCTATAGTCATCCAGATATGTATACAGTTAGGCAGACATTGGAGGGTCAACCAATGTCTTGCCCCACCTACAGGCCACACAACCTAGTCATGAGGGGTTAAATCATGACATACAATCATCGAAGGAAGTTTTTAGAATTATATACATATAAAGTATACACAGAAAAGAGAGATTATATATTATAGGTATAAGTATGTTGAATTATTAACGTAGAATTAATGTATTTTAAATGACGTAGATGTGGGTTATAGTACAAATACTTTTACATGATATCTCATTTATAATTTTAAATAAAGATTATGTTTTAAGTACAGACTCATATGCCACACATTGGTGATAACATGTTTCTCCTTACCGAAAGGTGTCTCACCCCAGCATTATAAATATTTCAGGTAACCTAGAGAGGCGGGCAAGGCCGGCTTAGAGGTAGAGAAGGCGGCTTAGTCGGCATAGTTTTGGGGTGAGTCCTAGGCTAGATAGTAGAGCCCACGGTATTTTGGGATTTTTTTTGGAAATGATGTATATGTGTTTATGTATATACAAGTGGGTCCATAGAACTATGATATTGATTATGTATTGGATGTTATGTTTTCCGCTGCATAGGTAGAACACAAGGATTGCACAAGTTACCACGGTGCCTACTCTAGGTTGTGATGATGATGACAGATGTTTATTTATAGGGTACTAGAGATTATGTTTTATAGCATGACAGATAATGAATAAAAAAAAAAGAAGGAAAATAATAATAATAATAATAATAATAATAATAATAATAATAATAATAATAATAATAATAATAATAATAATAATAATAATAATAATAATAATAATAATGGATAGAAATTTTGGGTCGTTACAATTTGGTATTAGAGCCTAGGTTGTTATGTTCTGTAGACTACAGTGTGCAACGAAAAACAATACCAGAGTATATGAATAGATCAGGAATTCGGTGAGTCAATGTTGTGGAATGAAGATGAGTATTTAAGATTTTGTTCCATGATCGGGATGCAAGATTTCCTTAGTGGTTTCTGTGTCTTTCCCGGGGTGACGATTTCAGGAAAGTCATAGTAAACTATTGTTGGATTATGTTTCTCAATTACTAAACTGGATCTTAAAATGAGAATAAGGACGATAGATTAATTAATAGTATGAGATTTCAATTAGATAAATATGTTAGTTATGTTATACAGACAGGGTCCTCAAATTATGTTTATTTTCTTTTTCAGGATGGACCCTGGAGGGAGTAGCACTCATGCCAGTGGGGATGATGGGGTAGGCTCTTCTAGTGCAGGTGGTGGGGATTCAGACGCAGTCTTGCATAGTGTGGCTTAGTAGGTTATGGCTGAGATTGCATGAACTTCCAGGGAGCAGGGAGGCCCATCGACAGACCAAGGTTGTACCATTGTGACATTTACTAAAATGAATCATTCGGCATTCTCAGTAGGGGTTGACCCTGCAGTGGCTGAAAATTGGATATAGGAGATCAAGAAAATTATGACGGTACTTCACTGTACGGATGAGTAGAGGGTTCTCTATGTTACCTATAAATTGATAGGTGAGGTCGAGAGATGGTGGACAACTACTAGATTATTAAAGCAGCAAAGACAGGTACTAGTAGCTGTGACCTGGTATAGATTTAAAAAAATTTTCTTTGATTGTTATTTTCCCGCCACCGTAAAAAAAGCTAAGGTAGCGAAATTTTTGAAATTGACCTAGGGTAATCTCACGGTCCAGCAGTACGCGGCGAAGTTTTTTAAGCTGACATGCTTTGCCCCCTACATCGTCCTAGATGAGGTGAAAAAGGAAAGGATGTTCAAGAGGGGTTTAAGGTAGGATATTTACAAGTAGGTGGCAGTCTAAAAAATGCAGGAGTTTTCTGAGTTAGTGTACAGGGCCACAGTAGTAGAGGAGAGTAGCCCAAGGCATGTGGGAACCTCGAGTCCAAGAAAGAAACCTACGCCTCTGGGTTTTCAGATAGGGTCCAGCCGAGGCCCTTGGAGAGGAGATAGATATGGCAGTGCTCAGAGACATGAGAGAGGAGGTCATGGGTACCAGGGTGAGCAGGCATACCCTATTTGCCCTGTTTGCGATAGGAGACATTCAGGAGCATGCTGCCGGTTGGGGAGCAATATTTGTTATAGTTGTGGTAGACTTGGACACATAGCATGGGAGTGTCATTGGCCACCGAATAGAGCACCAGCTCCTAGACAGATCTAGAGACATAATCAAGCAACCAAGGGTGGTGGCCAGTAACGGAATGTAGCCCTAGTAGGGGTTTATGCATTGACGGCGGGAGACGCCGAGGCTGCCGGAGACATTATTACAGGTATTCTTACTGCTTTACCATATAAAGTTGTTGTTTTATTTGACACAGGTATCACCCATTCTTTCATTTCATTGGGATATTCTAAATTAGCTGGGGTTGAGGCACAATTGTTAGATGTTGAATTGTCAGTAGCCACCTTGATTGGATCAGTAGTGAAGTGTATGAGGGTACTTAAAAATTTTCTAGTGGGCATTCAGGAGAAAGTTTTACCAGCTAATCTTGTTGTATTCGATATACAAGGGTTCGACGTGATATTGGGTATGGACTGGCTGGCAGCTAATTAATTCAGCATTGATTGTCATTGGAAAGAAGTGATTTTTAGACCCCTAGGTAAGTAGGAATTCAAATTTTTGGGATCACGTGCGCGCGCCCTGCCACAATTAATGTCGGCTATTCATGTGAGGAAGCTGCTTCGGGGTGGTTATTAGGTGTATGTAGCTTCTGTAAAGGAGGCGCTAAAGGGAGAATTAAAGCTTACTAATATTCTAGTGGTCAAAGAGTTTCCAGATATGTTTCTAGAAGAATTACTTGGTTTACCACCAAATCGAGAGATAGAATTTGCAGTCGATTTACTACTAGGGTCAGCACCAATATTTAAAGTGCTCTACAGAATAGCCCCAATTGAACTGAAAGAATTGAAAGACCAGTTGTAAGAGTTGTTGGATAAAGGGTTTATTAGATCTAGTGTGTCGCCTTGGGGAGCACTAGTTCTATTCATGAAAAAAAAAATATAGGACCATGAGGATGTGTATTGATTGTAGAAAGATAAATAAACTAACTGTCAAGAATAAATATCCTCTTCCCATAATTGACGATCCTTTTTACTAGCTTCAGGGGACCCAGGTCTATTCCAAGATTGACCTTCAGTTAGGATATCATCAAGTGAAAGTTACAGTATAGGATATTTCGAAGATAGCTTTCCGAACCAGATATGTGCACTATGAATTCTTGGTAATGCCGTTCGGATTAACAAATGCACCAGCAGTGTTTAGGGATTTAATGAATCAAGTGTTCCATCAAGACTTAGAGCAGTTTTTTCTGGTGATTATTGATGATATATTAGTATACTTGAAGGGTTTTGAGGAGCACGAGGTTCATCTGAGACTGGTATTGCAGGTGTTAAGGGAGAAGAAATTATATGCTAAATTCAAGAAATGTGAATTTTGGCTGAGACAGGTCACTTTCCTCGAGCATGTGATCTCCAGGGATTGTATATCAATTAATCCAGGTAAAATAGATGCAATAGTGGATTGAGTGAGACTGGTAAATGTTCAAGAGGTCAGGAGCTTTCTAGGTCTGGTAGGGTACTACCGATGCTTTGTAAATGGTTTTTCCAGATTATCAAGTCCACTGACACGACTCACAAGGAAGAATGTGAGGTTTGAATGGGTCAATGATTATGAGTAGCGCTTCCAAGAGTTAAAGCGGTGGTTGGTCACGGCACCAGTGTTAACTATACCATCAGGAGAGGATGGGTTTGTTGTATACAGTGATGCATCCTAGATGGGACTTGGGTGCGTGTTAATGCAGCATGGAAAGGTTATTGCCTACACTTCTTGGCAGCTTAAAGAGTGTAAAAAGAACTACCATGTGCATGATCTAGAGTTAACTGCAGTGGTGTATGCTCTAAAGATATGAAGGCACTATCTTTATGGGGGAAGATGTGAGATCTTCACTGATCATAAAAGCTTGAAATATTTCTTTACCTAGAAAGAATTGAATATGAGACAGAGAATGTGGTTAGAACTTATTAAGAATTATGATTACACCATCAACTACTACCTAGGAAAAGAAAATGTGGTAGCTGATGCTTTGAGTCAGAAATCAGTGGGTGCAGCATTGTTAGTAAAGGAAATTCGACATCCGATTATGATGGACTTATAGAGGCTCAGTGTAGAGTTAGTAGAGGATAATCACCAGACATTTATTTCCAATTTAGTACTACAACCTACTTTGCAAGAAAAGATTAAAGTTGCTCAAAGAAATGACTAAGAAATGATAGAGTTGATGGAAGAAGTGTAGGAAGAATAGGGAGAGGAGTTTACTATGTTAGATGATGGAGCCTTGAGGTTCCGTACTAGGCTGTGTGTACCTGTAGATGCTGAGATTAGGAGAGCTATCATCGGGATCTCCAGAAATCTTTCTGGTAGAGCGGTATGAAGGGGGAAATAGCAAAGTTTATGGAGCAGTTTTTGACATGCCACCAGGTAAAGGCTGAGCACCAGAGACCAGCAGGACAGTTACAGCCACTCCACATTCCTGAGTGGAAGTGAGACCATATATCTATGAACTTCATTATAAGGTTACTGCTAGCACTACATGGATAGAACACCATTTGGGTGATTGTAAACCGACTGACAAAGACTGCCCACTTCCTACCTATTAAAGTCAGCTACTCTTTGAATAGACTGGCAAAGATATACATTCAGGAAATAGTTCGACCCCATAAAGTGCCAGTATCCATAGTTTCAAACCGTGACCCACGTTTCACATCATAGTTTTGGAGGAGTTTATAGGAGGCGTTGGGGTCTCAGTTATCATTTAACACCACTTTTCATCCTCACTCTGATGGACAGGCAAAGAGGATGATCCAAATACTTGAGGATATGTTGCGAGCGTACGTGCTGGATTTAAGTGGTAGTTGGACGCAGTATATGCCACTGGTTGAGTTTGCATATAATAACAGCTATCAAGCCAACATCGACACGGCACCTTACGAGGCATTATATGGTAGGAGGTGCTGTTCTCCACTATACTAGGATGAAATGGGTGAGAGGCGAGTTTTGGGACTAGAATAAGTTTAGTAGGCATATGATAAAATCCGGCTTATTAAAGACAGAATCATTGTAGCTCAGAGTTGGCAGAAAAGCTACACAGATACTCACCATCGGAAGCTAGAATTTGATGTGGGGGATCAAGTATTTCTAAAAGTAGCACCACTAAGAGGAGTGATGAGATTTGGAAAGAAGGGGAAGCTGAGCCCTAGGTTTATTGGCTCATTCGAGATACTCTTGAGAGTGGGTCAAGGTGCCTACATGCTAGCTTTACCACCAGCTTTATCCAGAATACACGATGTATTTTATGTTTCCATGTTGAGGAAATACATTCCAGATCCCTCCCATATAATCAGTTATGAGGAGATAGAGCTTAAAGATACACTAGTATATGAGGAGATGCCAGTGAAAATCTTAGATAGAAAGGAACAGGAGTTGTGCACCACGAAAATTCCATTAGTAAAAGTCCTATGGAGGAATCATGCAGTGGAGGAGGCCTCGTGGAAGTTAGAAGAGGAGATATGACAAAAGTACCCACAACTATCTGGTGGGGATCAATAGCAGTCAGGAATGATAATTCAGGTAAAGTAGATAGAGTTTGGTTTTATTTTATACAAAGTTGGATGATGTATGTATAAATGGTATTTTAGATTATAGGATAGGTAGTGTTTTGGGTTTTGGGAGAATTTTATTTAATGTATACAATTGTAATCTCCCACAAGTGAGGGTAAATAATAAAATAAGTAGTAAATTTTCCTTAGAGGATGGTGAAAAATACACAACAAATTTTGAGGAAGAAATTTTATAAGGAGGGGAGAATGTAGAGACCCGGGAAATAAAATAATAAAAAGAAAAGGAGAAAAATAGATTTTGGCAAAGTGGGGAGAAAAATGTTGACATTTTTCTAAAGGAGTCATAAAACCGGCGACGATTTTGGTTTTCACCACAGAACGGTAAAGGTAAAGTCGTAATTTCTGGGCCGGTTAATAGAAAACTGGTGATGGTTTTCTGAGAGGCGTGGGAAACCGTTGACAATTTTATGTTGTAGAGCTGGGAGTATAAAGGGAAGCCGATAGACATTTGTAAACATAAAAATTAAAACTCTCTCTTTTCTCTCCCAAACGCTACGACCCTCCAAGCTTCCACCTTCGATTCTGGCTCCATTAAGCCTCATTTAGATGATCAGGAACCACTACATGGTTCCTAGGAAGATTCTCTACATCCTAGGCGGAGCAAAATTTTAATTTGGGGACTCCGGGGCACCATCCCAGAATTGAGGTAAGGGTATTATTTTAGTATTTATGGGTTTTTTATCTGAATTATGGGATGTATAGGCCTAGAAATGTGAATATAAATATAGTTTTAGAGTTGAACTGAGGAATTAGGAATTGTGACATGTAGGGTTTGGGGAGAATACCTCAGACAGGCTAAGGATTTTGGCGAGTATTTTCTCGAGAACCCAGGTAGAATAATGAATAATTTATAGTTAGGAAATTGTGAATATGTGTTTTTCGAAAACGTGAATACGATAATGGTTTTTGAAATTCAGTTGATTGGTAGTAATATATTCATATGTGTGTGATTTCAAGATTTGGAATTATGAACGCCGCAGGCATGAGATAGGGAAACAATAAAATAGAACCCGAATAGCCAGGTAAGGGGAATACATGTTATGCCAGGTTTATTAGAAATTTTACCAGTAAAGTATAGTATTTGATCATGAGTATTAAAATAAGATTTTTGAACATACCAAAGCTTGAAAATTATACAGTTTTACAAAGTATGTTTATAGAGCTTTTATTAGTTGTGTGGCATGAGAAATACTGAATTATTATAGAAAATTCATATAGAGTTTCAGAATCATGTTTATATAGTTTCTACAGAAATACGTTATGCGGATTTACAGAAACATGGTTATATAGTATTTACAGAATTATGATTTATAACTTATACAGTTTTTATTTACAGAGCTACAGCTATACAGTGCTTTACATAATTCCAATTTATATGGTTATGCAGAATTATAATACACAGTATTTTACAGAATTATGTATATACAGTATGTTACAAAATCATGATTACACAGTGTATTACAGAACATGATTATACAGTGTTTTTATATCCATGATTATACAGAATTATGTAGAAACATGATTATACAGAATTTTATAGAACCATGATATACAGAGCATAGAGCCATGACATATAGAATTACAGAATATATAGATATAGAGTTATTGCAGCGTCATGGATATACAGAAAATGACAGAATCATGGTTAATATAGTTGATATAGAATCATGGTTAAACAGATAGATGTTAAATAGAGATATTATTATATAGTATCAGACCCTGATGGAACAGAGCAGTATACAGAACAATATATAAAGCACGGTACTGTTACTATACAGAGTGCACCTATACGTCTCAGATAGAGTATGATATTGCCGATTGTGTCCACAGGTAGAGTTGAGAGCTCTCTGGTGTGTGGACTAGGTGGAGCGGGCCTTTCCTCCTTTAGGCATCCAGATATGCATACAGTTAGGCTGACATTGGAGGGCCAACCAGTGTCTAGCCTTGCCTACAGGCTGCACAACCAAGTCATGAGGGGTTAAATCATGACATACAACCATCTTGGGAAGTTTTTAGAATTATATACATATACAGTATACATAGAAAACAGAGAATGTATGTTATAGATAGAAGTATGTTGAACTATTAACATAAAATTACTGTATTTTAAATGACATAGATGAGGGTTATAGTACAGATACTTTTACATGATATCTCATTTATAGTTTTAAATAAAGATTATGTTTTAAGTACAGACTCATATGTCACACACTAGTCATATGTTTTTCCTTACTGAAAGGTGTCTCACCCCAGCATTATAAATATTTCAGGTAACCTAGAGAGGCGGGCAGGGCAGGCTCAGAGGTAGAGGAGGCAGCTGAGTCGGCATGGTTTTGTGGTGAGTCTTGGGCTAGATAGTAGAGCCCCACAACATTTTGGGATTTTTTTTGGAAATGATGTATATGTGTGTATGTATATACAAGTGAGTCCGTACAACATAGGTATTGTATATTTTGGTTTATGTATTGGATGTTATGTTTTTCACTGCATAGGTAGAACATAGGGATTGCACAAGTTACCACGGCGCCTACTCTGGGCCGTGATGATGATGACAGATGTTTATTTACAGGGTATCAGAGATTATGTTTTATAGCATGAGAGATAATGAATAAAAAAAAAAGAAGGAATAATAATAATAATAATAATAATGGATAGAAATTTTAGGTCATTACAGTTAAAAATTGGCAACAAAAACAAAAAACTAACAACAGAAACAAACGTGTTTTTTATAATATATTTTTTCACTATGGAGAAACAAAAATTGAAAACAACAACAATACCAAATAGACCCTCAGTAAATAAAGAATCTTTTTTCATAGGTCAAATTTTAAAATATTTAATTTTAAAATACATGTTTAAGTTTATACTTAATGTTATATTAATATATTTTAATTTCAAAATATAATTATTAAAATATGTGCATAGCATTGGGTTCAACTAGTATTTTGTATAACCAAGCATAAGAAACAAAAATTTTATAATAATAGTAATAATAATAATAATAAGAAAGCAAGAGAAGGAAGAAAGAATAGGGTTAATTATTATTATTATTTTTTGGTGTTTTCCAAGCTCGAACATATGTGACATAGAAAATATGACTCACAAAAATGAATTAAATAATTGAATTAAAATATCATTATTAGTAAGATATAATTGTGTGTGTAAATACATCTATATATGCATACCTACCTTATATAAATTTACTCATCTGACATATCCATGAATGTAAGCATATCATTTCCCGTAGAGTCAACAAAAGGCAAATAATCATTCAGAAGCAACATTCATTCATCCCTTCTTTCTTTCTTTTCAAATATTTTTAGCTAACATGGTATGAGAGTCGTGGCTGCTAAATCTCTATCATGGTTGGTACTCTCCTATGACCCTACTTGTCATTGTCAATCCTTTGTCATTTCTAGTGCTTTACAACTAGCGAAGAGCTCTTGCTGTGCACAATATCTCTCTTTCAACCATCACTCGTGCACACCAGCACCACCTCTCGTGCGCCCCGTCAACAACACTCGCATAAAGCATTTGAAAAATCCCCCTTTGATGATTTCAAAAAGTAATGGGGATGATGCTTGCTAAAAAAAAAACTTTAATGCAAGGCTTAAGCAAGCATCATTGTTCTGGATAAACATTTAAGCACAAGTCATAACATAACTAGAATAGGCAACCATATGGATCCTAAAAATATCAGAACAGTTTGAAACCAAGGATCACATGGCAGAACCTAAGACATTGTGGCTAAGCAGTATATTTCAAATCAAGATTTTCAATAAAATCATTATAATTAAGCACATGCCACAGATAGTTCAACATTAGATCTAAGCAAAAATTATTGGTAAGCACAACAAGATAAGAAATTATATTTAGATGTCCCCACTATGAAATTGAGTAGTTGCTTAGACTCTTTTAAGTGCTTATACTTATCAAATATTAATTTGGGTATAAGTGCAAAACAGTATAAGCAATTAATCATAAAAATAACTATACTGAGTATCGATTAAATGATCTATATCACTTGACCAGTATAGTCTCCCTATAGACTATAGATGCATCAGAAAAGATATATTAAGGTATAAGTTAATGTTTATAACCCTCAGAACAATCCATATCTAATCATATAGTTTTGAGAGCTAGGATATGATGTTCGGGTTTCAAGAAGAGTCTTAATATTCAACAAGCTAAATATGTGTGATGCATATGAGTCCTTTATGTTCTTTCTATAGGGATGAAGCACAGCTCCCTCGAATAGGCGATGATTATGTTAGGATGAAATTTAATATTCAATAAATTTTCATTCACCCTTTCAAAAAATTTGGCCTTAATTTTATCATAATCATCTTTGTACATGGTTTTATTTTGGGAAAAATTTAATAAAACTTTGATAGTGTTCCTTCTGTAAATCGGACATTTTCCCATAAAACCTATACCTGGTAATTGATTTTTTTTAGTAGATAATTCATATAAAGCATGCAACAACCTATAATTAGTTGTTTTTAGTAGATAATTCATATAACGCATGCAACAACATAATTCTACTACCAGCATGCAATTCTCATCACTACATCAGTCACGCAGGTGGCATTTAATACAAGTATGCAATCAGTTAGCTCAAGTAACAGTTCATAAAAAGTATAAACCATCCATTAAGGTAACATGAACAATGAATAACAATGGATAGTGTTAGCCCTAGTGGCTAGGGGTTCTCATTCCAGCTTGTTTTGAAGACAACAACCCATTAGTGGTTCTTAAGTATGCTAACATTTTTCCTCAAAGTTTATTTCAGATATACATGATAGTTCCAAGGCAAGCATAAGGGTCAGGCATATATCTGATAGGCAAAGAGCAAATGACAATCAACAAAGTTCCACACATCGCACATTCGGAGCTCAACTACCCAAACTAAGAACATACATAAAACTTTTCATTATCTGTATTTTTGTCAGGTTGTGTGCATGAGAGGTAGGATGTATGTTACAACTCTTGTGAATATGGTATGGTCAAGAGTATCCTACAAGAGACAAGCAAGTTACATATGCATATAGTTCATAATAGGTTAAAACATGAATTTTGTTGGCCTTTTGAGTCCGGTCTCTGTTTTGATGCTAATGAAACACCAGTATCTTATGTATGTATTTAGTATGTGAACATGCTTAATACTCAGCATACATAAGGAAAGGAAAAATGGAAGCCAGAATAGAACTTAAAAGTTCATATCATTTGGTGTATTCTAAGAAGGCAGTAGAGCAAACATGATGAAGAAGAAGACTTATGTTTCTAATTTGTAATGCATTTTGTTTTATATTCGGCTAGAAATAATGCATGGCATGCATGATGTGAATGATAAGCTCAGATGACCGTAGATAGACCATAGGGAACCACAGGACCTTAGGGATCACCCTTCGGTCGACCGACGTTGGATTTTTAGGGATTAGCTCAAAGACCATAGACTGGCTTTAAGTCCCAAATTATCACATGAAAAGTCCCCTATAACTTAGAAATAAGATTTATGTGAAAAGGGGTGACTTTAAATAGAAATCTGGACTTGAATGCATAAGTTTAATATGTTCGATTGACCAAACTTGAACACACATAAACTTTCGGTCGATTGAACTTCCCCAGGGTCAACAGATTGACCATTTGGTCGACTAATCTTGAAATGAACTTCAACGCTCTGGTCAACCGAACTGACATGTGGTAATTCCAACACTCTGGTCAACCAAACTCCTAGTTGTAAAATAGCCTGTTTAATCGAACATGCAAATTTGGTCAACCGAACACAATCTGGTCGACTGAACCTTGGAGGTTCAAAAATCGCCTCAAGTCTGTTTGACCAACACCTTAGTTCAAAAACACCCTAGTCGACCGAACTGAGCAATCTGGTCGATCGAACCTTAAAAATGGTGGACCGAACCTCTCGGGTTGCTTAATTTTTACTGAGGTTAAACTAGTTTATTTTTAATTAAACTCAAATAATATTTTTCCAAAACACCTAGTGTGTCCCCAACGGCTATAATTTTTCCCAACTCTATATATACCCCCTCATTACTCATAATTACCAATAAGATTAGTCCAAAAATTCTCTCAAAATATATGCTTAATTTTTTACTCTCTTTTATTATTCTTTTGAAAAATCTTACAAGAGAGCATTGTTTTTGAGCATTCATTTGGGCATTAATTTTTAACAAATCATTTAACTCTCTTCTCATTCTTCATTTGAATAATCTATTTTTGGAAGAGAGGTTTTATTTAGGGCATTTTTTATTTAAAGCATTTACTCTCAATATTCATACTTTGAATATCATTTCTTTTGAGAGTAAGCTTCTGGAATCTCCCATATATTTTATTGATAAATATTATTGGGAGAAAAACTATACTGGTTATTTTGCAAGACTTGAGCATATTTATCTTGTGCTAGGAAAGCCTTATTGCAATCGTGCTTACACACACATATTATTTTTGCAAGTTCATTTGAAAACAAAACCCTAACTTCCTTTGAACAAGTTTTTGAAAATCTTTTGAGAACAGATCTTTTGGGGTTGAATCTCTGAAATATTCACTGCATACATTTACTCAAAGATTTTGATAAGTTATTTTGAGAAAAATCACCATATTCACACTGAGCTTATTTTCATATCATACGTGAGTGCATTTTGAGTTGTAGTGTTGTACACATCTTCTTGTATTAGAAGCATATTTAGTTGTACAAAATATTTCATTTGATTATCCGTTGTATTCTCGACATATGATCTGAAGAGGGAGACTGGCCCTGTGAATAGTGCCGAACTAGTTTAAACCCGGTTAAGAGAAGTAGGTGCACCATCCTAATAAGGTGTTGTAAACAGTGTCGCTCCACTCGCAAGTGAGCAACCATTGTGGAATCCTCTTACTTGTGAGTTTGAGGTGAGGACATAGGTAGTATTAGTCGAACCCAGATATCATATCTGGTGTCAGCTTTATTTATTTACAATTCATTCTTCGCACCTGTATGATATTTTTCATTACTCTGATTATACTGTTTATATATTGAATTGGCATATATTCTAGACAAACCCTAGGTTGTGGTATACTGCTGCTGGATTAGTTATACCTAGTAAGAAATTTTTTAAGTACCTAATTCACCCCCTTCTTGGGAATACACCAATTCCAACATATTCCAAGTTTACACATGCATATTGAGTCACCTAACTGCATAAGATGTCAAAGTGGTTTTCAAACATATTTTATTAAACCAAGACATCTTATAATTGGTAAAGATTAATTTTGGAAAAGAAAGGATTTTAACTTGAACAAAAACCATTTTTGGACGTGTCTACACCCATTTAAGTAAAAAGGCACTTGTCGACAAATACAGGGGATTCATTGACGAACTCATGAAGGGACTAGTCGACGTTCACAAGGGAATCATCGATGATGAGATCCTGAGACCACAAAAAATCTCAGAATAGTCTCGTTGACGAATACAGGGGATTCAGCAACAAATGTACAGAGGTGGATTGTTGACGTGCACAGGGAATCATTGACGAATAGAAACTGAGACCTATCTGAATTTAGTGGAGAATACTCATCGATGAACACAGGGGTTTTGTTGATGTATGCATGTGTAAGACTCATTGACGAGGTTATGGAGTTGTCGACGAGTTTCGGGCAACACAACGCAATTAATGTGTAGTAATGGCTAGTTTTCAAATTGGCTTTTCTCCATTAATGCCCAATGGCTCTCCAGCGAGATGCTCGTCCCTTTTCCCTTTAATATGAGTCTTGTGCATTCATTTGAAGTTAGCTAAGCATTTGGTTGTTGAACACATTAATAGAGCATTCATTCTAAGGATTCATTTCAGCTTTGAAACTCTCTTGCTCTTTATTTTTGTCATACACATAATTTACAAAGAGAGTAGTGTAAGGTTTTGATTTGTATTATCAAGCTCAAGAAGGAGTACTTTGAAATTGCATCAAGTTACTTTGATTTTTTGTAATGAGGGGTTCTTTGTGAGCCTTTCTAAGGTAACTCTTGGTGAGCATCATGTTGTAGCTCTTAGTGAGGAGCTGGGGTGTGTACCCATGATTGTAAAGGCTTCTTCATCTTGAAGGAGGATTGCTTAGTGAA
The DNA here is from genome assembly GCF_029873635.1 of Malania oleifera. Classification (NCBI taxonomy): domain Eukaryota; kingdom Viridiplantae; phylum Streptophyta; class Magnoliopsida; order Santalales; family Ximeniaceae; genus Malania; species Malania oleifera. The sequence goes on from NC_080417.1 coordinate 46,184,693, forward strand.
TTTTGGGAATCCTTGAGTTGCTCTCAATGCGTGGATGTAGGCTTGGTGCCAAACCACGTTAACATCGTTGTGTTGAGCTTTTCTCTCTCTTCACTATTTGTTTGTGGTGAATCTTTTTATTTGTTATTTATTGTGATACATTTCACACGCTTGTGATACATTTCACACGCACACCCGAGTCGACAAGTGGTATCAAAGCACCCAAGGACAATCCGTTGACCGTCCACCCAAGTTCTGCGGAATCAACTATCCGGCATGGAAAGACCGAATGTCAATCTTCATCCAAGTATATGAATACAAAATGTGGAATTTAATCACTGAAGGAGATTACGTATTCAAGGATGACGAAGGCGAGACCATACTGACTGGGAAACTCCTAGAAGCTTATGCAAAGCTAGCACAACTAAACTTTAGAACGAAAAACATTCTCTACTGTGCTATAAGTGATGAAGAATACAACCTAATTTGTGGATGCAACATTGCAAAGGAAATGTGGGAGAAGCTCCAGGTTACATATGAAGGTACATATCAGGTTAAAAAGTCACAAATCTATATGTTGGCAAAAGAATATGAGATGTTCAAAATGGAAAAAGGTGAATCATATACTTCTATGTTTACACACTTTGCACATATAACAAATGGATTGGAAGCACTTGGTAGGGAATACTTTATGGAAGACAATGTGTAGAAGGTGCTTTGCTTATTACCGGAATCATGGCACACAATGTCTACTGCAATTGAAGAAGAAAAGGACCTATCCAAGGTCACTCTTGATGAGCTGATTAGGTCTCTCATGACCTATGAGATCAAGAATAAGAATGCATACTTCAGCTGAAGTAGCTAAGCCCAAAAAGACAATGGACATGGCTCTAAAGACGGGAAGTAAGAAGGAAATTATTGAAGAAGAAGAAGAGTGTGACAATGAGGAAGAGATTGCTCTTATCACTAGGAGAATTAGAAACTTCTTGCTAAACAAGAAGGGTAAGCAAAAGAGTAAGAGAGATTCAACCATGAAGCGCTATAATTGTAAGAAGGCTGGTCATCGGATGGCTGAATGTCCTCTATTCAAAAACAAAGGCAACAACCAACAAGGGGATAAGAAGAAATACAAAGCCATGAATGCAACCGATGGATTTTCAACCGACAGAGAAAATGAAGAAGAAGTTGCAAACTTTTGCTTCATGGCGGAAGAGCAATATGAGGTAATTTCCGATAATGAATACACTCCCTCATTTGATGAGCTAGAAGATACTTGTAGAAAACTCTATAATGAATTATTTGCTACCAAGATGAGAAATAAACATCTTGAAGAAACCCATTCAAAATGCAAAAGAAAAGAAGTATGTCTTTGTTCTACTTTAAAGGAAGAAAATGAATCTCTGAATGTAAAAATTGAAGAGCTAAATAAAAGTTCTCAATTAGATCACAAGTTTTCCCAAAAGAAAATCGAAAATCTGAAAAACCAAATTAATGAAAGTGTTGAGGAAATCTTGTCTTCGAAAAGGAAAATTGAGGACCAAAGTATGACTATTTACAAGTTTACAAATGGAAAGGAGAATTTAGATAAATTACTTGGGGCTTAAAGATTTGGGATTTTCAAAGGAGGCTTGGGCTATGGTTTTTCATCATCCAAATCGATTGGTGTTTCAAATCTATGTGTCAAAAGGAACTCATTTCCAAAAAAAAAATTCCAGCACCCAAACCAAACCCTTTGCATGCTGATAAAACTTTCCTATACTAAGAAAGAAAGGGTTATGTATGCTTCACTTGTCCTTTTAGACGAAACAGAGGAAAAGGAAAGAAATATGTATGGGTGATCAAGAATGCTAAACCTATAGGACCCAAGAAAAATTGGGTACCAAAACAAATCACCTAATCCCCTTTGTAGGTTTGCTTGAATACCTATTTAATGAAAAACAAATGGATCCTTGATAACAGGTGCTCAAGACACATGATGGGGTATGCTAGCAAATTCCTCTCACTCATCTACAAGAAAGAAGGGCTCGTGACATTTGGAGACAACGCCAAGGTAAGAATCATAGGTGAAGGTAAAATAGGTAATTCCTCTCTCTCTATTGATAATGTTGCTCTCGTAGATACACTTACGCACAACTTGTTGAGTATTAGTCAACTTTGTGACAAAGGACTAAATGTTTTATTTCAATCCTCACAATGCTCAATAACTAACTTACATGGAAATACTATATTGGTAGGCAAACGAGAATCAAACGTAAACACCATTGAGTTTGATGATATTAATTCTTGTGATGTTAGGTGGTTGACTGTAACAAGTGAATCTAGTTGGCTATGGCATAGGAGGTTAGGACACGCTAGCATGGACCTCTTGCATAAACTATCTTCCAAAGAACTAGTAAATGACTTACCTAAGGATAACTATATTAAAGATAAAGTTTGTGATGTTTGCCAATATGGAAAACAGAATAAATCATCTTTTAAAACTAAGAAAGTGATTTCCACATCAAGACCATTAGAGTTAATTCACCTTGATCTGTTTGGGCCAAATAATGTTGCAAGCAAAACTGGAAAATTGTATGCATTTGTTATTGTTGATGACTTTTCTAGATTTTCATGGGTTATCTTTTTAGCAAACAAAAGTGACATATGTAGTGCTTTCATTCTTTTCTGTGGAAAAGTACAAAATGAAATGGGTATGCCCATTGTTCACATTAAGAGTGATAGGGGAAGAGAATTTAAAAACCAAGAGTTAGAAGATTTTTGTAATGAAAATGGTTATTCACACAATTTCTCAGCACCTAAAACTCTACAGCAAAACAGAGTAGTAGAAAAAAAAGAATCAAATGCTCCAAGAAGTGGCTAGGACAATGCTTAATGAACATAAACTTCCAAAATATTTTTAGGCAGAAGTTGTTAGTACAACCTACTACGTTAGCAACTGTGTCATTATCGGATCCAAAATAGGAAAAACCCCATATAAGATTTGGAAGGGTAGAAAACCAAACATCTCACACTTCAAGGTTTTTGGATGCAAATGTTTTATTCTAAATGATAGAGATCACCTAGAAAAAGTTGATTCAAAATTCAATGAAGGGATCTTTTTAGGGTATGCAATGAGAGTATTTAATAAAAGGACTCAAACTGTTCAAGAATCAATGCATGTTTTTATGAAACTAACTCAAATGCACCCAAAGAAATAGTTGACTTAGATGATCAACTAACTACCATGAGAACTGAGAGGGAACTTGAGCAACTTAAGATAAACGATGAACAAAATGAAAATTCCCAATAAATAAAAAATGATCAACAAGTGTCATCACCTAAGGAAGATTCTGCAAGACCTGAAGAAGAAAATCAGGAACTCCCTAGAACATGGAAATTTGTTAGAAACCATCCAATTGATCAAGTCATATGGAATCCATCCCAAGGAATCAGTACCAAATCACAATTGAAGAGTGGATGAAATCATATAGCCTTCGTGTCCCAATTATAGCCTAAGAATTTTGAGGAGGCTGAAAATGATGAAAATTGGATAATTGCCATGCAAACTTGACAAATTCAAAAGAAACGAAGTATGGGAATTGGTTCCTAAACCCAAAAACACAACAATAATAGGCACTAAATGGGTGTTTAGGAATAAGAAAGACGAAGACGGTAACATTGTAAGAAACAAAGCCAAATTAATTGCACAAGGGTATAACCAACAATAAGGAAATGACTATGATGAAACTTATGCCCCAGTAGCAAGACTTGAAGCCATTAGGATGTTACATGCCTTTTTTTGCTATAAAGGTTTCAAGTTATTTCAAATGGATATAAAGAGTGCTTTTCTAAATGGGTACATTAATGAAGAAGTTTATGTTAAACAACCACCAGGTTTTGAGAGTCATTCACACCCTGAATATGTATTTAAACTCTCAAAAGCTCTTTATGGACTTAAGCAAGCATCAAGAGCATGGTATAAATGATTAAGCAGGTTTCTCTTGGAAGATGGCTTCACAAGAGGAAAATTTGACACTACCTTGTTCTTGAAACATAAGAAAAATGATATGCTAGTCATACAGATTTACGTAGATGATATCATTTTTGGTGCCACTAATGAGACTATGTGTAAAGAATTTGCCCAAACTATGCAAGAAACATTTGAGATGAGTATGATGGGCAAATTAACTTTCTTCCTTGGGTTGCAAATAAAACAAATGAAGAATGGAATTTTCATTAATCAAGTTAAACATGTCAAGGATATGCTTAAGAAATTTGGGCTTGAAATGGCAAAATCAAAAGCAACCCCTATAAGCATAACAACGAAACTAGATAGTGATGAAAAAGGGAAGAATGTTGACCAAAAACAATATGGAGGGATGATTGGCAGGCTACTGTATCTCACGTCTAGTAAACCTGACATTATGTTCAGCATTTGCTTATGTGCTAGGTTCCAATCCTGTCCCAAAGAGTCACATCTCAATGTCGTCAAGAAAATATTTAGGTACCTAGCCGGATCATATGACTTAGGGTTCTTTTACCCTAAGAATGCTCCTTTTGGCCTCACCTGCTATTCAAATGTTGACTATAAAGGATGCAAAACTAATAAGAAAAGCACCAGTGGTACGTGTAACTTTCTAGGACACTCACTTTTCTCATGGTTTTGCAAGAAGCAAACTTTAGTTGCTCTCTTAACCACTGAGTCTAAATGTATAGCCGCAGGCAGTTGTTGTGCTCAAGCTTTATAAATGAAACAACAAGTCGAGGAATTTAGAATTTTGATTAAGGGTACACCAATTTATTGTGAAAACACTAGTACAATCAATATCTCAAAAAACCCGCGCCTGCACTCTAGGACTAAACATATTGAGATATGGCACCATATTATTCGAGATCACGTACAAAAGGGAGATGTTGAATTAGTATACGTGAATACGTAAGATCAACTGGTTGATATTTTAACAAAACCCCTAAACGAAGAAAGATTCTGTAAAATCAGGCATACATTAGGTATATGCACTAGAGAGGACTTATCTTAAGTTGTGCCATGAGTATGCTCTAAGATTCACAAGCAACAAAGGTTTCTCCAAGAAATTCTTTCCTAGCTAAACATATGGGAGAATCTATAAATTTTCTTTCAAAATAGGACTTTGCAAACAAAGGAATAGAAGAAATTAACTTTGTTCTTTGTTTTTGAAAGGATGAGTGAAAATCTTATTAATGCAAATCATCTTGTTCATTAGTGACTAAATTAAACATTGAGGCAGAAGTTTTAATTGCAATCGTCGACAATTCAAAGGCTCTCGTCGACGAAACTAAATGGCCACTCGTCAACGATAAAATTACACACGTCAACGATAATGAAAAAGTAACTCGTCAAAGAATGACAATATTCGTCGATGAATTCTGTCGGGGCTCTTAAAACTCCAGCACACCAAATCCTTCATTTAATGAACCCTAAACCCTCTTTTGAGCCCTAAATCCTCTCCTCCAATATCTTTGTATTCATCCCCTCAATCCTTATGCTCTTCAAGATTCCATGGCTCCACGCTCCAAGAGAAGGGCGGTTGACTCTTTGTGACACTCTGAAGCCAATGAAGGGTCCTTTCGGAATCCTTCCACGAAGCAATCCCGAAAAGCCACCACAGAAACTAACTGGCGCTTTGTATCTTCAAAAACTGCTTATCGTACCACAACGATATCTCCAAGCGAGATATCATTCATGGTAAGATTGTCCCATATGAATTTCTTGAAGAAAAATTTCCCACATTGTTAGCCAAATTCCAAGCCATTGGGTGAGACACACTGTTCTCGCTGAAAGAACCTATCTACACTAAATTAGTTAAAAAAATTTACGCAAATTTTGTTCCCTTTGCTCGTGGTTGCACAGCATACTCCACCGTGAGAGGAAAAACCATCCGCTTAATGGATTAACTATTTTCAAATGTCCTGTCTTGTAATTTTTTTTCCCTATCAGAAGCCTTCCTAAGGCGATGTGGCCAACAAGCTATGATTGGTTTGATCCTTATGAGGCCTTGAAACTAATAACTGGAAACCCTAAACTTCTCGAAGTAGCCAAACCCAAATCGAAAGACCTCATGGTTGAGTTTCGAGTCTTACACCACATGATCTCTTATAACCTCTCATCGCGAAAGGGCAAGCCTGATTGGGTAACCCTGGGAGACATATTTGCCATGTTCTACTTGTGGAATGGAAAAGGAATATATTTACCATCCATCATTATTCAACATATGGAAGATAACTTGAAACGGCAATGAGGTTGTCTATCATATGGTCGATTGCTCACCAAACTCTTCGATCACTTTACTATTACGGGCGCCAGCATACCTAGTGTGGTCCCCACTAAGGATGATTTCTACACAGGAGCCACTCTTCATCATATGCATTTTGAGAAGGATGGGGACAATAGCACTTGGGTGAAAGCAAATGAATTGGGCAGGGCTCCGATAGATAAGGTGGAAGCTGCAATGCATGAGGATGAGGCAACCACAGAACAACGAGTTGATCCTATCATTGAGTGCTTGGATGGGATACAGTTCACTATGACACAAACGGATCAATGCAATCATGCTCGCTTCAACTCCCTCGATGCAACCATGGCACAGATGGATCATCAAAATCGTGCTCGCTTTGATTCCCTAGATGCTACTTTAGTCGCCATCCTAGCCAAATTAGATCGCCCACAGTAGGAGCTTTTAGGTAGGAACCCCCCTCTATTTGTTTTTGATAATGGCAAAGGGGAGAAAATGGTGGTAGAAAAAGTGTTTTGTATCTTTTTGAATGGAGACTTGAAAGATGGAAGTTCTTTCTTTTGTTAAGGATTTCACTGACTATTTGCATCAATTTTGGTGTCTTGATGCAAATCATCTTGTACTTTCTGTTTATTTTTAACCCTGTAATGAAGAACAATCATGCTCCACTAATTCTTGTAAGGAAATACTTAACCTTAATTGCGTGTATAAAATGTTGTGAAATACTGATATGCTTGTGTTGAATGAACTAATCATACTGAACTATTTGTGTTGAATGGAATATGGTGATATACTGAATATACTGAACTACTTGCATTGAATGAAATGTTGTTGAAATATTGAATTGTTTCAAGTCTGAATATATGGAAAAATGTTCCATTTACAGACGGCAAGCAGCCAAAATTTCTATTGATTTTTCCAAAAATAAAATATGGCAAAAGGATCATAAAGTGCATACATTAAGGGGGAGGAACTGTTAAAATCTTTTAAACATGTCTGCATATCTTAAGGGGGAGTATTTTTAATAAATTATTTTTTTTTTCAAAAGAACGCCAATGGATTTTTCCAAAAATAAAATATGGCAAAAGGATCATAAAGTGCATACATTAAGGGGGAGGAACTGTTAAAATCTTTTAAACATGTATGCATATCTTGAGGGGGAGTATTTTTAATAAATTATTATTTTTTTTTTCAAAAGAACGCCAATGGATTGTCATCATGAAAAAGGGGGAGAATGTTAGCCCTAGTGGCTAAGGGTTCTCATTCCAGGTTGTTTTGATGACAACAACTCATTAGTGGTTTTTCCTCAAAGTTCAGTTCAGATATACAATACAGTTCCAAGGCAAGCATAAGAGTTAGACATATATCAAACAAGCAAAGAGCAAATGACCATCAACAAAGTTCCACACATGGCACATCGATATATACATACATATATATATATATATATATATATATATATATATATACATTAACTATATTTTTGTTGGGTTGTGTGCGTAAGAGGTAGGATGTATGTTACAACTCTTTTGAATATGGTATGGTCAAGAGTATCCTGCAAGAGATGAGCAAGTTACATATGCATATAGTTCATTATAGGTTAGAACATGAATTCCAAGTTCACATATTCATATCGAGTCACCTAACTGCATAACATGTCAAACTGGATTTTGAATGTATTTTATCAAACTAAGACATCTTAAAATTGATAAAAATTAATTTTGGACGAGATGGGATTTTAACTTGAACAAAAACCATTTTTGGACTTGTCCATGCCCATTTAAGTAAAAAGGTACTTGTCGATGAATACAAGGGATTCGTTGATGAATTCATGAAGGGATTCGTCAACGTTCATAAGGGAATTATCGATGATGAGATCCCGAGACCACCTAAAATCTCAAAACAGCCTCGTCAACGAATATAGGGGATTCGGCGACAAATGTACAGAGGTGGATCGTCAACGTACATAAGGGAAACGTCAACGAATAAAAACCAAGACCTCTCTGAATTTAGCAGAAAATACTCATTGATGAACACAGGGGTTTCATTGACGTATGCATGTGTAAGACTTGTTGACGAGATCATGGAATCGTCGACGAGTGTCGGGTAGCAAAATGCAATTAATGCGTAGTAACGGCCAGTTTTCAAATTGGCATTTTTCCATTAATGCCTAATGGCTCTCCAGTGAGATGTTCATCCCTTTTTCCTTTAATATGAGTCTTGTCCATTCATTTGAAGTTAGTTAATCATTTGGTTGTTGAGCACATTAATAGAGCATTCATTCTAGGGATTCATGTCAGCTGTAAAAGTCTCTCGTTCTTTACTCTTTTCTTACACATCATTTACAAAGAGAGTAATGTAAGGTTTTGATTTGTATTATCAAGATCAATAAGGAGTACTTTTAAGTTGCATCTGGTTACTTTGATTTGTTGTATTGAGGGGTTCTTTGTGAGCCTTTGTAAAGTGATTCTTGGTGAGCATCGTGCTGTAGCTTTTAGTGAGCAGCTGGGGCATGTACCCGTGATTGTAAAGGCTTCTCCGTCTTGAAGGAGGTTTGCTTAGTGGATTTTGGGAATCCTTGAGTTGGTCTCAAGGCGTGGACATAGGCTTGGTGCCAAACCAGGTTAACATCGTTGTGTTGAGCTTTTCTCTCCCTTCACTATTTATTTGTTGTGAATCTTTTTATTTTTTATTTATTGTGATATATTTCACTTGTTTCTAGCCCAAAGTTATTTTGTATAAAAATTTATATATCCACAAAAGACATCTATTCACCCCCCGTCTAGATGCACACCCGGGTCGATAGATAGTTTGCTGCAATTCTGATCACATAAGGCATATAGACACAAAGTATAATTATAGGAGCATTTAATTTGTATAGTCATGAAAGTGAAATGCTCCCCCTGAGTTATGCGCTTTATTTATTTCCATCTTATGCCTTGATCTTTTAATAACATAGCCAAGTGTTTTGGTTTTTCAATAATTTAAGCTTGACTATGAATTCATAGGCTTAGAGGACCAAAAAGTCACAACTAATATTTCTTCAATGTCATAAGCCTACCTTGCCTCTTTTCTTATGAATTTTCAATGCATGAGAGGCACAAGTTCGAATGACTTTGGATTTTTACTGTTCGTGCATAGGTTTTTTAGTCATTTGCATTTTCATATATGTTGGAACCTATAGCAATCATTTTAGCCACTGAACACAATTCTAAGAATATGGAGCTCTAAATGATTTTATTTTTATTTGAGAGCTTATAAAGTGAATTTGAATAAATACTCTTAGTGATTAAGTTAATATTAGGTTTGAAGAGTATTCATTATAAGTGGACATGATTCAAAGTATCTTCATGGAAATGAATATGTTCGATTGCTTAGGCAAAAAGCTTTTAAGAGTATGAAAATTTTTTAACAATGCTCTTTGGTGATTGGAAAGTATCTTTTAGATATGATCACAATTTAGAGTCAGGATGCAAACCAATGAATAGGTAGAATCTTTACCAGATGTGATCATGATGTGGTAAAGATTTCCTATGGAGGATATGAACCAAAATTAAAAGATTTTTGCATTTTAAGCACGAAGGGATAATTCAAGCTTAACAAAGCAAAAAGCATAAACTCCTTAGTGGATGACCACTAATTTGATTGAAAAAATAAAGTCCTTTAAATAAGCACTCGTAGAATAGGGATATTTGAAAATCAGTGCTTATGACATGAGTGATGACTAAGTTTTGATTTAGGCTTTTGTATTTAAAAATGAGTTTAGGGTAAAATGATGTAAAGTATAAGATGGATCCCTAAAGCTCAACTTTGTACAATGGACAATAGTGGCTTAACTTAAGGTGTTATATTTAAGCATGAGTTAAGCATTTAGAATTATTTACCTAGCAAATATGCCATGTCCAATTGGAAGTGGATGTAAATACTTAGTTTTTATATTTTAACCCCGAACTACTCCCTAATCCTACAGTCATCACAACCCTTAAATCTAATCCTAGGATCTAAGAAGGAATAAAACAATTTTGTACTTTCTACTGGATCCCAATCTTCCTTTGGTCCTATGGGGTTTGCTTCCATAATTACCCACATCATTTTCTTATCTTAGCCTATGGAAGTTCTAGCTCGACATGTAAACTAAAGTTGCCACATCATTTTACAAAATATCAGGTATTGAATATACATGAAAGATTTTGCTTATTTGTTCTGTATTTACTTGAAGAGGCATAAGAATGGCTCTGGGGTATAACAGATGAATCCTTTTTGGAAGAATTATTTCCTTTAACTCCTAAGTATTTATCATCAGTTATTTCTTTCTCCTTACAAACAATTTTCAATATCTTTTTAATCTTATTCCTCTTTAGGATATCATGATATTCTTTTAATTCTTCTAATTGCTTTGCCATCCTGTTAGTTTCATTTTCCAAAAAAAAAATTCTTCTTAGACATCATAACTAGAATCTTATGCATTTTAAATGATTCATTTTCTAGTACTCTGTGTGAAGGCATGCTTTCATTGTAAGATTCAATACATGATTCATCACAAGATTTAACACAAGAATTATCATATGAATCAATGCATGAGTTATTAACAGTATTATCACTTGAAACAATAAATGATTCATCATATGAATTATTACAGAATTCAACACAAGAATCATCACATGCATCATACAATGGTGGAGATTGAGATACATGTACCTCCTCATCGACTACTATAGTTAAGCAATAAGTTGCTTTCTCCTGATCATTTGTAGTTGAACCAACTGGAGAATTGTTTCTCTTTTTGTCTAAATTCTCCATATTTCATTTCCAGCTCATCCCATATATCTTTTGCACTTTTACATGCCATAATCTCAATCAAAATATTAGAATCTCAAGCACAATATGAAAAGTACATGGCAATTGAATTCACATGCATTAAGTTAATATCATTTTCATTCAAAGGCATATGAATTCCCTTAACAAACACCTATCAGACCCTCCAGTCCATAAATTCTATAAATACGCTCATTCTTATTTTCCAATGGGTGTAATTGACACAACAAAATATAGGAGGCCTAATAAGTGACTAACCCACACCGATTGGGGATACACCAATATGAGCCATTGCGATCTTTTGCAAAAACGTTTAAATCTAGTGTAACGAGGCTCTAATACCAATTGTTGGAATTGATGTGTTCCCAAGAGGGGGGCTGAATTGGGTATTTAAAATTTTCTACCTAGGTTCAATTCAAATCCATAATTAGTATAGCCCAACGTAAGGTCTGTCTAAACAAATACCAATCATCCAACAAAATAAAACTAAGCAGGTAAATAAAATAGATACAATAGGCTGAGTATTTCTTAATCATGTACAATAATTAAAGCATGTGTACATTCATAATAAATCCAATCTAAGCATGCATGTGTAGAAATATAAGTGTGAAAAATTAAGATTAGACACCAAATATGATATTGAGGTTCAACCAAACTTGCCTATGTCCCCGTCTCAAGCTCACAAGTAAGAGGATTCTACTAAATGCTTTGCTCACTTATGGGTGGAGCGGCACCAATTACAAACCTCCTCTCCTTACTGGGCGAGGAATCACCCCAAGTCACATTAACATGGGTGAACCCAACGTTTACAATCACACCTTACAGTTCAATAGGTCCTCCTAACCAGGTTTGAACTATCCAGGGTTTTCTTAACTAGGTCTAAACAATTCGGGACTCTTCACCGGGTGAGTCTCCCTCTTCCGACCACACGTCAAGAATACAACCAGTAAATATTTTGTGTACAATACAATGCTTCTTACAATAAACAGATAAGAACACCAATAAGCACAACATAATTAATGCACTCACAAATGATAAAGATTTATGCTCAATATAGATTATGTACTTAATCTCTTAAAAAGATATGACAATCAAGAAATATAAGAGATGATGTTAAGATTGATCTTTGAATCAAATAGGTGTAAGTCAATAATGGTATTTCAAATATCTATACTTCAAATAACTTTATCTCCACAAAATATTTTAAAGCAATAAAATCAGGAGATAGTAAGGATTAGCTTCTCAAAAATATTTTTCCAATAAGCACAAAACCTAACCTTTAAATCTTACAACAAAGATGCAAAGATTCTTAAACTGAAAAGAGTTATCCCAAGATAATATTTATTAATGAAATAATCTGGGATCAACTTGTTGTGTGTAATTCAGCTGACTGCTAATTCTATGTTCAGATTTTAATTAATTCCAAATAAACCACAATAACAATCTGATTTTGTCCAAGCATCAACCACAATCACACCTAAACTTAAACCTGTTTATTTTGACGCGTGTGTGTGCTAAACCTGATTAAGAAAAATATATGTTCACCAAATAATATTCAGCAAAGTATAAACATGTCAATCACACAATCACAAGAACACATTTACATGGTTCAGCCCAAAAATTGGCCTACATCCACGGTAGAAACTCACTTCCAGAGACACTATATTAAATCGGCAGAAATAAATACATATACACAGATTTACCCTTTCTTGTCTTACCGATCTCCTCTAGAAAATAGCCCAAGAATAATCCAAGAAACCCCCCTTTTCACACTTGCGAAGAACCCTAGGTTTCTCCCTATATTCCTCCCTAATTTCCCTACAAGAAATCCTCCCAAGAAACTAAATCTGTGCATTACCTTCACTTACCCTTGCGTGAACCTCCGCAGGAGGCTAGAGACACCCAACGCCGCACCCATCTCTCATCGTCTCCCTCTCCCGTGTGCTACGGCTAAAGGATCACGTGGTGGTGATGGCCGGCTTCCTCGTTGCAGGTCTCCTCTCTCGGCTAGGAAGGCTCCCGCTGCTGGTGAAGAAGAAAACCTCTCTTCCGCGCTGCTGTAAACCTGAAGACCAAGCAAGAAGAAACCCCTCTTCACTCCCGCGCGGCTAAAGGCTCTCTCCAGCGTGTGGTGTTGTTCTCTCCAGGAAGCTGCAAATAGAAAATCAAGAAGAAGCCCCCCTGCACTGCTGAAAACTAAAGTAGAAAAAACCCCCCGCCCCCTACTGTGTTTTTATTATTTACAATACAAAGAGAGGTAAATTACATCACTGCCCCCTTTTAAAATAAAAGAAAAACTGCAGCCATTGGATCTCTCCAACGAAATGGATGACCTAGATTTTCCAACCAATCAAGCTTGACATTCCAACAATTCTCCACCTTGGCAAGCTTGTGATCCTTGCACCTCTTTAGCATCTCCTATGGCGGTTCCTGCAAAACGAATACTAACAGCTTCCAATGTTAACCAAGTTCGAACAATGTTCAAACTTGGATTTAAGTACTGCTTTAGTCATCAAATCCGAAGTCCAACTAATAGCACTACCTAAAAAACAAAAGACCATACCAGACAAATAATTCCTGGTATCTAGATTTCTAGTATAGTTAGAATCTACATATCCTTTTAACCCTATTTCACAATGCATATCCTTTTTACCAAATATTAATCCTTGCTGTTTTGTTCCAAATAAGTATTGAAAAATTTGTTTCAAAGCATGCCAATGTAGTTTTCCAAGTTTGCTCATAAATCTACTCACTTGACTTACAGCATAAGATATATCAAGTCTAGAACATACCATAGCATACATTACACTACCAACCATACTAGCATAAGGTATTCTATTCATAAACAGTAACTCATCTTCAGTTTCAAGACACTGTTTGCTAGACAACTTAACATGTTGTGCAATAGGAATAGAAGTAGATTTAACATGACTCATTCTAAATCTTTTTATTACCTTCAAAATATAAGACTTTTGAGAAAAGTAGAGAAGTTTTTATTCCTTTCTCTAGTTATTTCCATACCAAGTATCCTTTTAATAGGTCCTAAGTCTTTTATTTCAAATTCAGATTTAAGCATGCACTTAACTTGATTTAACATATCCATGTCTTGACAAGCAACCAACATGTCATCAACATATAATAGCAAATATATATGACATTTATCACATGGTTTAAAATAAACACAGCCATCATAATTGCTTCTACAGAAATCATTTTGAATCATGTAAGAATCAAATCGTTTATACCATTGTCTAGGTGATTGTTTCAACCCATATAAAGATTTCTTTAATAAACATACATGATTTTTATTCATTTCTGCATCAAAGCCCTCAAGAGGTCGCATATAAATTGTTTCTTCTAAAGTACCATGCAAGAAAGCAGTTTTAACATCAAGTTGTTCCAAATGCAAGTCATGTACAGCAACAAAGGATAATAGAATTCTAATAGAACTATGCCTCACAACAGGGGAAAATATTTCATTATAGTCTACCCCTTCCCTTTGTGTAAATCCCTTAACCACTAACCTAGCTTTATACTTAGGTGGTTCAACTCTAGGCATTCCCTCTTTCCTCTTAAAGATCCACTTGGATCCTATGAGTTTCTATTTTTCCGGTCTAGGTACCATTACCCATGTCTTATTCTTGTTTAGAGACTCCATTTCTTCTTGCATTGTAAGAATCCATTTTTCAGCCTCTTTACTATTCATGGCCTCTCTAAAAGTCCTAAGCTCCACCTCAATTTTTGTTTCAGCAATAGAAAGAGCAAACGTTGTCATATTAGCTTCCCTATACCTTTGAGGAGGTTTTATGACCCTCCTCTCCCTATCCCGTGCTACCAGGTAAGTTTTACTTAATTCAAAGGTTTCCGTTTCTGAGTTCTGTTCCTCAAAAACTGCAGCATCTATTTCCAAATGGCTATGAGAAGTGGAGGGTTGCTCCACCTCAAGCTGCGGGTCACTAGTATTAGAGTGCCTAACACTTTTATCTGAATTTTCTGGTTTTGCCCCCATTGTAGTTTCATTAAAAACTACATCCCTACTAATAATACATTTTTGTTTTCCAAGTTCAACAACCCAGAGCTTATAGCCTTTAACCCCCTCTAGGTATCCCATAAAAATGCATTTAATAGCCCTAGACTCTAATTTATCAGTTCTAATGTGGGCATAGGCTATGCACCCAAAAACTTTTAAACCCTGATAATCAGTAGGCTTACCCGAACAAATTTCTTGAGGGGTTTTAAAATTTAAAGTTATGGAAGTACACCTATTAATAAGGTATACAGCAGTGGTCACCGCCTCTGCCCAAAAGGTCATGGGTAGACCTGAAGTGGCTAACATGCATCTTACCCTTTCCAAAATAGTCCTATTCATCCTTTCAGCTAATCCATTCTGTTAGGGAGTATCCCTAACAGTCCTATGTCTAGTTATGCCCTCAGCTTTACAAAATTCAGAAAATTCATTTGACAAGTATTCTAACCCATTGTCTGTCCTCAGTGTTTTAACTTTTCTGCCAACTTGATTTTCAACTAAGGTTTTCCATTCTTTAAACTTTTCAAAAGTATCACTTTATGTTTTAGAATATAAACTCATACTTTCCTAGAAAAGTCATCTATAATTGACAGAAAATACCTAGAACCACCATAAGAACTAACCGTAGTAGGTCCCACAAGTATGAATGTATGTAATCAAGAGTCTGTTTCGTGGTGTGAGTGGACTTCTTAAAACTAACCCTAGTAGACTTACCCAAGACACACTTCTCACGGAATGACAATTCCTCAAGTTTCCTATCTCCAAGGAGCCCCTGTTTCTCCAGCTCCTTTAGGCCCTATTGGCTAACATGTCCTAGCCTCCTATGCCACAAGGAAACCTGATTTTCTACCCTATGATTGATAGGTGAAGCCTCACCAATCACTGTCTTTCCTACCAAGGTGTACAGCCCATTCTTTAGCACCCCTTTCATCACTACCAATGAACCTCTACAAACTCTTAGGCTACCTCCTTCAGACTTAAACGTATACCCTATCTTATCTAAGCTACCCAAAGAAATCAAGTTTCTCTTCAGCTCAGGTATGTACCTCATATCTCTTAGCACTCTTTCCATCCCATCATGCATCAGAAGTCTCACAATCCCAATACCCTGTATTTTACATGACTTATTGTTTCCTAGGATAACATGACCTCCTTCTAAGCATGTAAAGGACTTAAACCAGTTTTTCAATAGACACATGTGGAAGGAACATCCTGAATCTAATATCCATTCTTTTCCTGAATCTCTATCAGAGACATTCAACACTTCCACACTATCATACCCATCTAAAACTACAGCTGCCTTATCCTTTAATTCAGAGGTGGTGACATTTGCTCCATTTTTCCTCTCAGGGCAGTCCCTCCTAAAATGTCCTTCCTTGTGACATGCAAAACATTTTATTACCTTGCTTTTATATTTTGATCTAGACCTCTTGTCTTTTCCTTTCTTGTTCCTCTTTTCAGACCTACCCCTCACATTTAACCCTTCCACTGACCCTGATTTAGACTCAAACTTAGTGTGCAATTCCCTAGAGTGCAAAATGGCTTGCACATCTTCTAAAGTCAGCCTCTCTCTCCCATACATCATAGTTTCTTTAATATGATCATATATGGAATCAAGAGAACTTAATAAAAGAATTGTCTAGTCTTCTTCATCTAGACTAATATCAATATTAGCAAGACCCAAAAGAATTTTATTAAATTCATCTAAATGTTCATCAATCGATGTTCCAAGGGTCATTCTAAAGGTGTAGAGTCTAGTCTTCTTATGAAGTCTATTTGCTAGAGATTTTGTTATATACAAACTTTTTAGTTTTTACCACACTCCAGCTGCCATATCCTCATTGGCAACTTCCTTAAGCACTTTGTCTCCTAAGGATAAGATAATGGCACTATGTGCCTTTTGGAGGATTTCGGGTTTCACTTTATCGGAGGAGGGAAAACTTGGTTTCCCCTCTTGTGAAGTGGAAGCCCCTTTCTTTCCTTCAAGAAGAGCCTCCTCAAGCCCCTTCTGTACCAAGATGGCACGCATTTTAATCCTCCATAAACCAAAGTCATTTTTTCTAGTGAATTTTTCTATTTCAAACCTAGCGGTCCCCATCACATAGCCAGGCTCTGATACCACTTGTTGTGTGTAATTCAGCTTATTGCTAATTCTATGTTCAGATTTTAATTAATTCCAAATAAACCACAATAACAATCTGATTTTGTCCAAGCATCAACCACAATCACACCTAAACTTAAATCTGTTTATTTTGATGCGTGTGTGCGCTAAGCCTGATTAAGAAAAATATATGTTTACCAAATAATATTCAGCAAAGTATAAACATGTCAATCACACAATCACAAGAACACATTTACGTGGTTCGGCCCAAAAATTAGCCTACATTCACGGTAGAAACTCACCTCCAGAGACACTATATTAAACCGGCGGAAATAAATACACATACACTGATTTACCCTTTCTTGTCTTACCGATCTCCTCTGGAAATTAGCCCAAGAATAATCCAAGAAACCCCCCTTTTTGCACCTGCGAAGAACCCTAGGTTTCTCCCTATATTCCTCCCTAATTTCCCTACAAGAAATCCTCCCAAGAAACTAAATTTGTGCATTACCTTCACTTACCTTTGCGTGAACCTCTGCAGGAGGCTAGAGACACCCAACGCTGCACCCATCTCTCGTCGTCTCCCTCTCCCGTGCGCTACGGCTGAAGGATCTCATGGCGGTGATGGCCAACTTCCTCATTGCAGGTCTCCTCTCTCGGCTGGGAAGGCTCCCGCTGCTGGTGAAGAAGAAAACCTCTCTTTTGCGCTGCTGTAAACCTGAAGACCAAGCAAGAAGAAACCCCTCTTCTCTCCCGCACAGCTGAAGGCTCTCTCCAGCGTGCGGTGCTGTTCTCTCCAGGAAGCTACAAATAGAAAATCAAGAAGAAGCCCCCCTACGCTGCTGAAAACTAAAGTAGAAAACACCACCCCCCCGCCCCCGCCCCTTCCCCTTGTTGTGTTTTTATTTTTTACAATACAAAGAGAGGTAAATTACAGCACTACCCCCCCCCCCCCCCCCCCCCCCCCCCCTTAAAATAAAAGAAAAACTGCAGCCATTGGATCTCTCCAACGAAACGGACGGCTTGGATTTTCCAACCAATCAAACTTGACATTCCAACACAACTCAAGCTAACTCTCAAAAAAAAAAAAATTAATTTTAACAATAATGAATGAGAGAGTATACTAGTTTTGAAGTATATGTATGAAGCTCACAAATATATTCACTCTTCAAATTGCAACAATAATGCAAATGAAGAGAATGAAATAAATGTTCTCTTATCAAAGATGATTTTGAAAAGAAGAGTCAAAGAGAGAGACAAAATATACTTGATTTTGAAATATATAAACAACAATAGCGCAAGAAAACATAAAGCAAAATAGTCATTAAACTTTAATTTATTTTATTTTATTCTATCAGAGAACCTATAAATTTAACGCTACAAAACAAACATACCCTAACAGTAGAAAAAATAATTTATAAAATTAATTAAATCATGCCAACTGGAAACACAGTGATCTTTCATTTTCTTATCTCCTCAATAATGGTAGCCTATCATTAGGACCCTATCACTACTACTTTTCCAACCCTAAAGTAGGAAATTCTGGACAAAATCAATAGTAATCCATCAGATTGACTTTAGGAAAATTGGATGCCTGCAGGTGTCTCCTTCACCGATCGTTTTATGGGTGCGCATGTCAATACTTTTCCCTCCACTCCTTTATTTTGCATACATTTTTCCACAATTTTAATTCTTTATGCCAAATCTGACACAGAAGCACACACAGTGTGAGTCATATATATATATATATATATATATATATATATATATATATATATATATATACCTTTTATTTAATTTATGCAAACTTAAATTTAAAATTTAAAATCAGTGTAAAGTTAGCATTTTGCCATTTGAGATTTTAGAATATTTTTACCTTGGTAATTATATACTATTATTTTGAAAATTAAGTGAAGTAAAGAAAACGAGACTATTTGTTGCCTATCCACCCTTTTTATTTTTAAAACTATCACTTTATTTTATTTTTGAAAAGGTAATATATAGAAAAACATTTATCAAAAAATTTTAGATTTGGGAATACTACAATGAATAGGAAGGTAATCCTTAATACCTTATTATAAGAATTAAAAGGCTAATATCCTAAAATACCTATTCTAAGAACCATTACTATTCTTAACTTGTGTGTGAGCGTGTTTTACTAATTTTTTTTTTTAAAGATCTAATTTTATTAAAAAAAAATTAAATTTTTTTGCAAAAATTAGAGAAGGGCAACTCTGGTTGGCCCCTAATGAGCAGTCGACCACCTACAACAGGTCGCCCCTTCCCCACCCCCCCCCCCCCCCCGCCCCCCCTCCCTCTGTTTTTTTTCAATTCCAAAAAACATGTGATCCCTTAATGCTTTGAAAATAATTTCATAGGATCAATGCAAATGCCTATGTCCAACACAGACCCTAGTACTTACTGCCTTTTTAAAATATCAGAAAAACACACGCGCGCGCGCATACACACATACACGAAAACATAAACAAAGGAAAAAGACTTCCATTTTTTAAAAGTTATGATTACATATATATTAGGATAGACTCCCTACAATACCCTCTTAGAAAAGGAACCAGGCCACTTGTCGTTCCCTAAAATATTTTTAGATTTACTTAAAAATATTTTAGATTTTTAAAAAGAAATCTTGAATTATTTTTTTTTTAAATTACAAGTTTTAATAAACATTTGATTTTTCATAAAACTCTATAAATTAGCAGAGCCTTGAAATCACTAAAATTGTATTAAAAAAATTATTTTTTCACCCAAAAGCTGCATGGGGGATCATTTTGAACAATTACTTCTTTTTAAAACAAAATAAGGTTATTGATTCTTTGGTAGGAGAATCACAAATGCACTTGAAAAACAAAATTAGGTTATTGGTTTTTTTTTTTTTTTTTTGGCAGGAGAATCTCAAACCCACTTGAAAAATGTCCAAAAGTCGCATCATGAATAATCATTTCTTTAAAAAAAAAATCTTTTTTTTTATAAATTATCTTTGAAAAATAATTTATTTTTATTTTTTAAGGAGGAAACCATAAAATCAACATAATTTACATAACCAACATACTCTACCAAACACCCCAAAGAGTATGAACAAAGTATTGACTCAAAACACCGAGAAAGTCTAAAAAATTGCTAAACACAACCTCCAGACTAGTCGATCGGCCATGCCTTAACAGTCCATCAACCATTCTGCACTAGGGAAATCTATCAACTATGCCTTCGGTGCCAATCAACAAGGGTACGAAGGGTACGATCGATCACCTATATGCAACTTTCATTATTCTATAACTTTTATGCATGTTTCTACAATTCGAGAATATAAATCTACACTTATCGTAAAGGGCATGCCAATATCATAAATTAACATGCAGATATGGAAAAATGAGTAGAAAGGATTGGCAAATTGATTTTGAAAAATTACATATCTTGAAATAAATTATATCAAAACTAGTTTGATTGTGAAATATGCTTGCTTTCCTTCACTTAAACACTAAAAATATCACTCTCATCACACATTAATATTCAAAACATTGCAACGTACAAATATCACAAATATGCATGTCATACTATATGCAAACAATATGTATACTAGGAATTTAAAAGAAAATGAGGAAGTAAACTTACCTAAACCATGAAATTAATTGTAGGCTGGTGAGAAAAAGTTGCTTACAAAAAAAATAAATGATGAGACAAGGAACAGAAATGGGATAAGCGAATGTATGTTCCTAAATATCAAACTTTAATCTCTCTAAAAACAATGCATAAAACTTTTATTTTTTAGTTCAAACATGCCTCTCTTTTCTTGTTGTGAAAATCGAATGCCCAATGGAAATAAATGATCTTACAGTGCAGCAATAAACAGTGAAATATACAGAACACAATCTCACAGTATAAAATGAAAGTAATAAAACAATAATATGAAGATTTACATGGTTTGGCAATGCCTTTATCCTCGAGAGCAATCAGCAATGAATTTTTACTATCTTGATAGTGATGAAAAAGGGAAGAATGTTGACCAAAAACAATATGGAGAGATGATTGGTAGCCCACTGTACCTCACTTCTAGCAAACCTGACATTATGTTCAGCGTTTGCTTATGTGCTAGGTTCCAATCCTGTCCCAAAGAGTCACATCTCAATGCCATCAAGAGAATCTTTAGGTACCTAGCAGGATCATATGACTTAGGGCTCTTTTACCCTAAGAATGCTCCTTTTGGCCTCACTTGCTATTCAAATGCTAACTAAAAAGGATGCAAAACTGATAGAAAAAGCATCAGTGGTACGTGTCACTTTCTAGGACAGTCACTTGTCTCATGGTTTTGCAAGAAGCAAACTTCAGTCGCTCTCTCAACCACTGAGGCTGAATACGTAGTCACAGGTAGTTGTTGCGCTCAAGCTTTATATATAAAGCAACAAGTCGAGCACTTTAGAATTTTGATTAAGGGTACACCAATTTATTATGAAAACACTAGCACAATCAATATCTCTAAAAACCCATGCTTCCACTCTAGGACTAAACATATTGATATGACACCACTTTATTCGAGATCACGTACAAATGGGAGATGTTGAATTAGTATACATGAATACAGAAGATTAAATGGCTGATATTTTAACAAAAGCCCTAAATGAAGAAAGATTTGGTAAAATCAAGCATACATTAGGTATGTGCACTCCAGAGGACTTATCTTAAACTGTGCCATGAATATGCTCTAAGATTCACAAGCAACAAAGGTTTCTCGAAGAAATTCCTTCCTAGCTAAAAATATGGGTGAATTTATAAATTGCTTTCGAAATAGGACTTTGCCAACAAAGGAATAGAAGAAATTAACTTTGTTCTTTGTTTTTGAAAGGATGAGTGAAAATTTTATTAATGCAAATCATCTTGTTCATTAGTGACTGAATTAAACATTAAGGCATAAGTTTTAACTGTAATTGTAAAAAATCCAAAGGCTCTCGCCGATGAAACTAAATGGCCACTCGATGATAATGAAAAAGTAACTCGTCGAAGAATGACAATATTCGTTGATGAATTCTTTCGGGGCTCTTAAAATTCCAACGCATCAGATCTTTCATTTAACGAACCCTAAACCCTCCTTCGAGCCCTAACTCCTCTCCTCCAATCTCTTTATATTCATCCCCTCAATCCTTAAATTCTTCAAGATTCCATGGCTCCATGCTCTAAGAGAAGGGCAGTTGACTCTTCATGACACCCTGAAGCCGGCGAAGGGTCCTCTTGGAATCCTCCCACTGAGCAATCCTAAAAGACCACCACAGAAATTGATCGGCACTTTGTATCTTCAGAAGCAGCTTATCGTACCAAAACGATATCTCCAAGCGAGATATCATTCATGGTAAGATCGTCCCATATGAATTTCTTGAAGAAAAATTTCCCACATTGTTAGCCAAATTCCAAGCCGTTGGGTGGGACACATTATTCTCGCTGAAAAAACCTATCTACACTAAATTAGTTCAAGAATTTTACACAAATTTTGTTCCCTCTGCTTGCGGTTGAGCAGCATACTCCACCGTGAGAGGAAAAACCATCCGCTTAATGGATCAACTATTTTCGGATGTCCTGTCTTGTAATTTTTTTCCCTATCCGAAGCCTTCTTAAGTCGATGTGGCCCACGAGCTATGATTGGTTTGATCGTCATGAGGCCTTAAAGCTAATAACTAGAAACCCTGGAATTCCCGAAGTAGCCAAACCCAAATTGAAAGACCTCATGGTTGACTTCTGAGTCTTACACTACAAGTTCTCTTATAACCTCTCGCCGCGAAAGGGCAAGCCTGATTGGGTAACCCTAGGAGATATATTTGCCATAATCTACTTGTGGAATGGAAAAGGAATATATTTTCCATCCATCATTATTCAGCATATGGAAGATAATTTGAAATAACAATGACGTTGTCTGCCGTATGGTCGATTGCTCACCAAACTCTTTGATCACTTTGCTATTACTGGCGCAGGCACACCTAGTGTAGTCCCCATTGAGGATGATTTTTACACAGAAGCCACTCTTCATCATATGCATTTTGAGAAGGATGAGGACAGCAACACTTGGGTGAGAGAAAATGAATTGGGTAGGGCTCTGATAGATGAGGTGGAAGCTGCAATGCATGAGGATGAGGCAGTCGTAGAACCACAAGCTGATCCAATCATATTCAACGCTTGGATGGGATACAGTTCACTATGACACAAACGGATCAATGCATTCGTGCTCACTTTGACTCCCTTGATGGAGCCATGGCATAGATGGATCATCAAAATTGTGCCCATTTTGATTCCCTAGATGCTACTTTAGCCGCCATCCTAGCCAAATTAGATCGCTCACAGTAGGAGCTTTTGGGTAGGAGCCCCCCTCTATTTGTTTTTTGTAATGGCAAAGAGGGAGAAAACGGTGGTAGAAAAAGTGTTTCGTATCTATTTGAATGGAGACTTGAAAGATGGAAGTTCTTTCTTTTGTTAAGGATTTCACTGATTGTTTGCATCAATTTTGGTGTCTTGATGCAAATCATCTTGTACTTTTTGTTTGTTTTTAACCTTGTAATGAAGAACAATCATACTCCACTAAAGCTTGTAAGGAAATACTTAACCTAAATTGCGTGTATGAAATGTTGTGAAATACTAATCTGCTTGTGTTAAATGAACTCATCATATTGAACTATTTATATTGAACGGAATATGGTGATATACTGAATATACTGAACTGCTTGCGTTCAAATGAAATGTTGTTGAAATATTGAATTGTTTCAGGTTTGAATATATGGAAAAATGTTCCATTTACAGATGGCAAGCTGCCAAATTTTTTTAAAATTTTTCCAAAAGTAAAAAATGGTAAAAGGATCATGAAGTGCATACACTAAGGGGGAGGAATTGTTAAAATCTTTTAAACATGTATGCATATCTCAAGGGGGAGTGTTTTTAAAAAATTATTTCTTTTCCAAACGAACACCAATGGATTGCCATCATCAAAAAGGGGGAGAATGCTAGCCCTAGTGGCTAAGGGTTCTCATTTCAGCTTGTTTTGATGACAACAACCCATTAGTGGTTCTTAAGTATGCTAACATTTTTCCTCAAAGTTCAGTTTAGATATACAATACAGTTCCAAGGCAAGCATAAGGGTCAGACATATATCAAACAAGCAAAGAGCAAATGACCATCAACAAAGTTCCACACATGGCACATATATATACATTAACTATATTTTTTGTTGGGTTATGTGCGTGAGAGATAGGATGTATGTTACAACTCTTGTGAATATGGTATGATCAAGAGTATCCTGCAAAAGATGAGCAAGTTACATATGCATATAGTTCATAATAGGCTAGAGCATGAATTCTGAGTTCACATATGCATATAGAGTCACCTAACTACATAAGATGTCAAAGTGACTTTCAAATGTATTCTATCAAACCAAGACATCTAATAATTGGTAAAAATTAATTTTGGATAGGATGGGATTTTACCTTGAACAAAAACCATTTTTGGACTGTTCCATGCCCATTTAAGTAAAAAGGCACTCGTCGACGAATACAAGGGATTCGTCGACGAACTCATGAAGGGACTTGTTGACATTCATAAGGGAATCATCGATGATGAGATCCCAAGACCACCTAAAATCTCATAATAGCATCGTGAATGAATACAGGGGACTCGGCGACAAATGTACAGAGGTGGATCATTGACGTACATAAAGGAATCATAGACAAATAAAAATCGATGCCTATCTGAATTTAGTAGAGAATACTCGTCGACGAATACAGGGGTTTCGTTGATGTATGCATGTGTAAGACTTTTTGACGAGGTCATGGAATCGTCGATGAGTGTCGGGAAGCCCAATGCATTAATGCGTAGTAACGACTAGTTTCAAATTGGATTTTCTCCATTAATGGCCAATGGCTCTCTTGCAAGCTGCTTATCCTTTTGTGCTTTAATATGAGTCTTGTGAATTCATTTGAAGTTAGTTAAGCATTTGGTTGTTGAGCACATCAATAGAGCATTCATTCTAGGGATTCATTGCAACTCTAAAACTCTCTCGCTCTTTACTCTTTTCTTACACGTCATTTACAAAGAGAGTAGTGTGAGGTTTTGATTTGTATTATCAATCTCAAGAAGGATTACTTTGAAGTTGCATCTAGTTACTTTGATTTGTTGTATTGAGGGGTTCTTTGTGAGCCTTTGTAAGGTGATTCTTGGTGAGCATTGTGTTGTAGCTTTTATTGAGTAGCTGGGACATGTACCTGTGTCTGTAAAGGCTTCTCTGTCTTGAAGGAGGTTTGCTTAGTAGATTTTTGGAATCCTTGAGTTGGTCTCAAGGCGTGGACGTAGGCTTGGTGCCGAACAACATTAACATCACTGTGTTGAACTTTTCACTCCCTTCACTATTTATTTTCCGTGAATCTTTTTATTTGTTATTTATTGTGATATATTTCACTTGTTTCTAGCCCAAAGTTATTTTGTAGAAAAAATTATATTTCCGCAAAATACGTCTATTCACCCCCCTTCTAGATGCACACCCGAGCCGACAGATAGTTCGTTGCAATTCTGATCACATAAGGCATATAGATACAAAGTATAATTATAGGAGCATTTAATTTGTATAATTATGAAAGTGAAATGCTCCCCATGAGTTATGCGATTTATTTATTTCTATCTTATGCCTTGATCTTTTAATAACATAGCCAAGTGTTTTGGTTTTTCAATAATCTAAGCTTGACTATGAATTCATAGGCTTAGAGGACCAAAAAGTCACAACCAGTATTTCTTCAATGTCGTAAGCCTACTTCGCCTCTTTTCTTATGAATTGTCAACGCATAAGAGGCACAAGTTTGAGTGACTTTGGATTTTTATTGTTCGTGCATAGATTTTTCAATCATTTGCATTTTCATATATGTTGGAACCTATAGCAATCATTTTAACCACTAAACACAATTCTAAGAATATGGAGCTCTAAATGATTTGATTTTTATTTGAGAGCTTATAAAGTGAATTTGAAAAAATACTCTTAGTGATTAAGTTAATATTAGGTTCGAAGAGTATTCATTATAAGTGGACATGATTCAAAGTATCTTCATGGAAGTGAATATGTTCGACTACTTAGGAAAAAGCTTTTAAGAGTATGAAATTTTGTGAACAATCCTCTTTGAGGATTGGAAAGTATCTTTTAGATATGATCACAATTTAGAGTCAGGATGCGAACCAATGAAAGGTAGAATCTTTACCAGATGTGATCATGATGTGGTAAAGATTTCCTATGGATGAGATGAACCAAAATTAGAGGATTTTTACATTTTAAGCACGAAGGGATAATTCAAGTTTAACTAAGCGAAAAGCTTAAACCCCTTAGTGGATGACCTCTTATTTGATTGAAAAAATAAAGTCCTTTAAATAAGCACTCATAGAATAGGGATATTTGAAAATCAGTGCTTATGACCTAAGTAATGATTAAGTTTTGATTTAGGCTTTTGTATTTAAAAATGAGTTTAGGGTAAAATGATGTAAAGTATAAGATGGATACCTTAAGCTCAACTTTGTACAACGGACAATAGTGGCTTAACTTAAGGTGTTATATTTAAGCATGAGTTAAGCATTTGGAATTTTTTACCTATCAAAGATGCCATGTCCAATTGGAAGTGGATGCAAATACTAAGTTTTTATATTTTAACCCCGAACTACTCCCTAAGCCTACAGTCATCATATCCCCTAAACCTAATCCTAGGATCTAAGAAGGAATAAAACAATTTTGTACTTTCTACTAGATCCCAATCTTCCTTTAATCCTACGGGGTTTGCTTCCATAATTACCCACATCATTTTCTTATCTTAGCCTCTGGAACTTCTAGATGGACATGTAAACCGAAGGTGCCACATCATTTTACAAAATAAGCAGGTATTGAATATACATGAAAGATTTTTCTTATTTGTTTTGTTTTTACTTAAAGAGGCATAAGAATGGCTATGGGGTATAACAGATGAATCCTTTTAGGAAGAATTATTTCTTTTAACTCCTAAGGATTTATCATCACTTATTTCTTTCTCCTTGCAAACAATTTTCAATATCTTTTTAATCTTATTCCTCTCTAGGATAGCATGATATTCTTTTAATTCTTTTAATTGCTTTTTCATCCTGTTAGTTTCATTTTTCAGAAAAAATTTCTTCTTAAACATCACAACTAGAATCTTGTGCATTTTAAATGATTTCTTTTCTAATACTCTATGTGAAGGCATGCTTTCATTATAAGATTCAATACATGATTCATTATAAGATTTAACACAAGAATTATCATATGAATAAGTGCATGAGTTATTAATAGTATTATCACTAAAAACAATAGATGATTCATCATATGGATTATTACAAAATTCAACACAAGAATCATCACATGCATCATACAAATGGCGGGGATTGAGATACATGTACCTCCTCATCGACTACTGTAGTTAAGCAACAAGTTGTTTTCTCCTGATCATTTGTAGTCGAACCAACTGGAGAACTATTCTCTTTTTCTCTGGATTCCCTATATTTCTTTTCCAGCTCATCCCATATATCTTTCGCACTTTTACATGTCATAATCTCTATCAAAATGTTAGAATCTAAAGCACAATATAAGAGTACATGGCAATTGAATTCACATGCATTAAGTTAATAACATTTTCATTCAAATACATATGAATTCCCGTAACAATCACCTGTCAGACCCTCGAGTCCATAGATTTTATTAATAAGTTCATTCTTATTTTCCAATGGGTGTAGTTGACACCACAAAATATAGGAGGCCTAGTAAGTGATTGTCCCACACCGAATGGGGATATACCAATATGAGCCATTGCAATCTTTTGCAAAAACATTTAAGTCTAGTGCAACGAGACTCTCATACCAATTGTTGGAATAAATGTATTCCCAGGAAGGGGGCTGAATTGGGTATTTAAAATTTTCTGCCTAGGTTTAATTCGAATTTACAATTAGTATAACACAACCTAGGGTCTTTCTAAACAAATATCATTCATCCAACAAAATAAAACTAAGCAGATAAATAAAACAGATACAATAGGCTCAGTATTTCTCAATCATTCACAATAATTAAAGCATGTGCACATTCATAATAAATCTAAATCTAAGCATGCATGTGTAGAAATATAAGTGTGAAAAATTAAGATCAGACACCAGATATGATATTGAGGTTCGACCAAACTTGCCAATGTCCCCACCTCAAGCTCACAAGTAAGAAGATTTCACTAAATGCTTTGCTCACTTATGGGTGGAGCGGCATTGATTACATCGATTACAAACCTCCTCTCCTTACTCGGCGAGGAATTACCCCAGGTCACATTAACATGGCTGACCCCAACCTTTACAATCACACCTTACGGTGCAACAGGTCCTCCTAACCGGGTCTGAACTATTCGTTGCTTTTTTAATCAAGTCTAAGCAATCCGGGACTCTTTATAGGGCGTGTCTCCCTCTTCCGACCACACGTCGGGAATACAACCAGTAAATATTTCGTGTACAATATGATGCTTCGTACAATAAGCAGATAAGAACACCAATAAGCACAACATAATCAATGCACTCACAAATGATAAAGATTTATGCTCAATGGAGATTATGTACTTAATCTCTTAAAAAGATATGAAAATCAAGTAATATAAGAGTTGATGTTAAGATTGATCTTTGAATCAAATAGGTGTAAGTTAGTAATGGTATTTCAAAGATCTATACTTCAAATAACTTTATCTCCACAAAATATTTTAAAGCAATAAAATTAGGAGATAGTAAGGATTAACTTCTCAAAAATATTTTTGAAATAAGCACAAAACCTAACCTTTGAATCTTACAACAAAGATGCAAAGATTCTCAAGTTAAAAAGAGTTATCACAAGATAATATTTATCAATGAAATAATCTGGGATCAACTCAAGCTAACTCTCAAAAAAATTAATATCAACAATAATGAATGAGAGAGTATACTAGCTTTGAATTATATGTATGAAGCTCACAAATATATTCACCCTTTAAATTGCAACAATAATGCAAATGAAAGGATGAAATAAATGCTCTCCTATAAAAGATGATTTTGGAAAGAAAATGAAAGAGAGAGACAAAATATACTTGATTTAGAATTGTATAAACAATAATAGCTCAAGAAAACATAAAGCAAAATAATCATTAAACTTTAACTGATTTTATTTTATTTTATCAGAGAAACTATAAATTTAATGCTACAAAACAAACATACTGTAAAAGTAGAAAAAATAATTTATAAAATTAATTAAATCATGCCGACTAGAAACACTCACAAGTGACCCTTTCATTTTCTTATCTCTTCAATAATGGTAGCGTATTAATCAAAACGTTCTCTATATGATGAGGACCCTGCCACTGCTACTTTTCCAAGTCCGCAATACAAAAGTCTAGACAACATAAAAGTAATCCATCGATTGACTTTTGGAAAATTGGATGCCCGCAGGTGTCTCCTTCACTTCCCATCGTTAGTCAATTCTTTTCCCTCCACGCTCCTTTATTTTGCATGCATTTTTTCACCATTTTAATTCTTTATGCCAAATCTTACACACAAGCACACACAGTGTGAGTCATATATATATATATATATATATATATATATATATGGGTATGTGCATGTGTGAGATTTTAAATTTAAATTTATTTAATTATAAATGATCTACAATACAAAATATTATATTACCTTTTATTTAATTTATGCAAGCTTAAATTTAAAATTCAAAATCAATGTGTAAAAAAAGTTTGAATGTTCAAATCAAACTCCAAACTTCTTACACGATGACATTTATTTTGTAAAATGATGGGGGTAAATTGACCGCTTAAAACACTTATGTACACGAATATAGTTTGCAATTTGCACAGGAATCTAGTGAATCAAGAAAATATCTAATTCTTGACACTAAGTTCATATGAGATCGTTGATGATTGTTTTCAAGGAAAAAAAATTTTTGATTTTGCTCTCAAGGTTGTCGATACCAAACTTAGGTGGGTCATTTATTACTAATTAGTTTGGTAATTATTTAAAAAATTAAGTGAAGTAAAGAAAACGGGACTATTTGTTACGTATCCACCCTTTTTTATTTTAAAAACTATCACTTTATTTTATTTTTGAAAAGGTAATATAAAGAAAAACATTTATCAAAAAATTTTAGATTTGGGAATACTACAATGAATAGGGAAGGTAATCCTTAATACCTTATTATAAGAATTAAAAGGCTAATATCCTAAAATACCTATTCTAAGAACCATTACAACTCTTAACTTGTGTGTGTGCGTGTTTTCCTAAATTTTTTTTTTAAAGATCTAATTTTATTAAAAAAATTTAAAATTTTTTGCAAAAATTAGAGAAGGGCAACTCCGGTTGCCCCCCTAACGAGCAGTCGACCACCTACAATGGGTCGCCCCTCCCCCTTTTTTTTTTCAATTCCAAAAAACATGTTATCCCTTAATGCTTTGAAAATAATTTCATAGGATCTATGCAAATGCCTATGCTCAATACAAACCCTAGTACTAATTGCCTTTTTAAAATATCAAAAACACACACATGCATGCACGCGCACACACACATGCACGAGAACATAAAAAAAGAAAAAAGACTTGCATTTTTTTTAAAGTTATGATTACATCTATATTAGGATAGACTCCCTACATACCCTCTTAGAAAAGGAACCAAGCCACTTGTTGTTCCCTAAAATATTTTTAGATTTACTTAAAAATATTTTATATTTTTAAAAAGAAATTTTGATTTAAAAAAAAGTATTACTAGTTTTAATAAACATATGATTTTTCATAAAACTCTATAAATTAGCAGAGCCTTGAAATCAATAAAACTGTAGAAAAAAAATTACTTTTCACCCTAAAGATGCATGGGTGATCATTTTAAAAAATTACTTCTTTTTAAAACAAACTTAGGTTATTGGTTTTTTGGTAAGAGAATCATAAATCCACTTGAAAAACAAAATTAGGTTATTGGTTTTTTTTGGTTGGAGGATCACAAACCCACTTGAAAGCATTAGTAATTTAGAAACAAATTCATTTTGAAAAATGTCCAAAAGTCAAATCATGAATAATCATTTCATAAAAAAAAATCTTTTTTTTTATAAATTATCTTTGAAAAATGATTTATTTTTATTTTTTAAGGGGAAAACCATAAAATCAACATAATTTACATAACCAACATACTCTACCAAACACTCCAAAGAGTGTATGAACAAAGTATTGACTCAAAACACCAAGAAAGTCTAAAAAATTGCTAAACACAACCTCTAGACTAGTCGGTCGGCCATGCCTTAATGGTCGATCGACCGTTCTGCATAAGGGAAATATATCAACTATGCCTTTGGTGCTGGTCGACAAGGGTACGATCGATCACCCATATGCAACTTTCATTATTCTATAACTTTTATGCATGTTTCTACAATTCGAGAATATAAATCTACACTTATCCTAAATGGCATGCCAATATCATAAATTAACATGCAGATATGGAAAAATGGGTAGAAAGGATTGGCAAATTGATTTTGAAAAATTACATTTCTTGAAATAAATTATATCAAAACTAGTTTGATTGTGAAATATGTTTGCTTTCCTTCACTTAAACACTAAAAATATCACTCTAATCACACATTAATATTCAAAACATTGCAACGTACAAATATTACAAATATGCATGTCATACTATATGCAAACAAAATGTATACTAGGAATTTAAAAGAAAACGAGGAAGTAAACTTACCTAAACCATGAAATTTATTGTAGGCTGATGGGAAAAAGTTACAAAAAAAAAAAATAAATGATGAGATAAGGAACAGAAATGGGATAAGAGAATGTATGTTCCTAAAGATCAAACTTTAATCTCTCTAAAAACAATGCATAAAACTTTTATTTTTTAGTTCAAACATGCCTCTCTTTTCTTGTTGTGAAAATTGAATGCACAACGGAAATAAATGATCTTATAATGCAGCAATCAATAGTGAAATATATAGAACACAATCTCATAGTATAAAATGAAAGTAATAAAACAATGATATGAAGAATTACATGGTTTGGTAATGCCTACATCCTCGGGAGTAATCGACAATGTATTTTTACAATCTTGTGTCCAAAAGACTTTGAGTTACATAATAAAACATGTATATATAACTTTCCTGAAGGCTTTCCCTAAAAAAACTCAACCTATCTAACGTCCCAATTCAAAATTTGAAAACCAATGCTGAGTAATCGAGTCAAACCGTTGATGGTTTTCAGACATACCGTCGACAATTTAATACCGAGAACAAAAACTTGAAGTACTAGAACTAGGATCGTTGACTATTTCACTGCACTAGACCAAACCATCGAAGGTTTCCTCGTGCAGGCCATCATTTTATTTTTCTACAAAATTTTCTCTTTGCATATGCATTCCACTCAACATATGAGTCACATATTACAATAATCTCCACTTTGGTGAATATACGCCCCTTAGGAGAATACTGATAAGATAAACCCACTTCTCACCTTGGGACAATAGGTTTAGACTGCCTTCCCTCTAGAAATTGGAGTGTAAGAACCCGAACCGTGATAGATAGGTTTAAATAATTAAGAGAGGGGTAAAATTGGTATTTGAACAGGCTTCGTCGACAAAGCCTGAGTTCTTCGACGAAGGCCAAGCATCACTTGTTGATAAAGTTCAAAGGCTCATTAACGAGGAGAAGCCGAGGAGTTTCGGGAACCGATGATATCAGGGTTCGTCGACGAATCCCTCATCTCGTCGACGAGAGGACTATAGAGCCTCATCAACGAGGACACCAACTCGTCGATGATTTTGCCCGGGTCAAAGGGCTATAAATATCATTTTTCATTGCTTAACCATTAAGAAACTTCAAATATCTCTCTCTCTCTCTCTCTCTCTCTCTCTCTCTCTCTCTCTCTCTTTAGAACTCTCCCTACTCTCTATCTTTCTAGATTTCTTCACCGATCGTTGCGAAGATCGTGAATCTGAAGTTACCATGAGGATCATGGAAGGATTCTCTACAAGTTCTACGGATTGGAATCCCGTTTTGGAGATTTTTGGGCTTTGGCGAAAAATCGAGGTAAGACTCGGTTTTCAATTCTGATTCGGTAGTTTTGTAGGAAATTATCTTGTTAGTATATTCTGTACTATGATTTGTAGGTTTTGGAACTCGGTTCTCTGTTTAGGGGCCTGAGAGTTCGAGATTTGTTATTTTGGGAAAAAGTAAGGGGAATTGTGTTTATATCGGTTATTTTTTAAATCGAACCCGGTGGAACTGTGGTTCACGGTCTTGTGTGTGTTTTGGCTACTCATTTGGGGGGATCTAACAGGGAAAACTATGGATTTTTCATGATTACAGTTTTGGGAAAAGGAGGCGACAAGTTGCATCCCTAGTTTTGTTAAAAACCGAGCGTATATGTTGATCTATATTGTGTTATTAGAATGGTCGTGCCTTGACTTGTTTAACCTGTATCTGTTTGGAAAATTATGATTTAGTTTACCAAATAAGTGTGGTTTGTTTGGTTATATGAGCATGCATGTGTGTGTGTGACTGTTGAAATGCTAGTAGGAACGAGGTTCTGAATTGTTCCAGGTACTGAGAGTGTCCGGCTCTATATCCGAGGGCGTGTGTTTATCGCCTGCCACGTAGGCAAGAGTGGGTAACGCAGACCCACTCTACCCTTAATTGGGTAGTAACCACGTGTTCTAACCACACTGAAAGGTTAGTGGCGACTTCTTTACATCATTTTTCCCGAAAATTTAAATCACAATTTTTATCTCACCACTTAGGGGCACACGCGCTCCAAGACGTCACAATTTAGATACCATTCAGTTTAAGCATGCGAGAACCTATATTCACTACCAGCATGCAATTCACATCACTGCATTAGCCACATAGGAGGCATTTAGTACAAGCATGCATTTCATTAGACAATATCTATAGACTATCCATTAAGTAATATTCATTTTACAATCAATGGATAGTTGCTATCAGCTCAAAGCAGATAATAAAAAAAAATTATCCATTCATTAGAAAGTACATTCATTTAGCACAACCGAATATTTGCATTTAGCTCAATAGAAGATTATATCAGGAACATAATCCATCCATCAAATGTAATTTTTGGAATAGGTGTATTCCCAAGAGGGGGGTGAATTGGAATTTTAAAAATTCTTCCTAGGTTAAACCAAGTATCAGTAATATTTTGCAACCTAGAGTCTTTCTAAACGGATTTCAATACCCACAAGAAATTTACTGATAAAATAATCAAATCAAGTATAGCAGGCTCTATTTCTTAATCATTCACAATACTAAAAACATAAACATTCAAGTGCAGAAACTTAAACTACGAAAATTAAAATTTGGCACAAGAAATGTTATCGAGGTTCAGCCAATACTCCCTACATCCTCACCTCAAGCCACAACTCAAGGATTCCACTAGTTGCTCACTTCATAGGTAGAGCGAGACCGTTTACAATACCTTACCAGGATGGTGCATCAAGTTCTCCTAATCGGGTTTGAACCAGTCCGGTGCTCTCTTAACCGGATTTGAGCAAATCCGGGACTATTCACAAGGCTAGTCTCCCTCTTCCGACCACCCGATGGGAATACAACAGATATTCAGATAATTTTTTTGTACAGGGAAATGTGTTTCTAAACTAAGCAAATGATGTACAACAGTATGCTTAATACACTCACATATGATAAGGATTTATACTCAAAGTAAGAATGTGATTTTCACTTAAATAATCTTTGAATAAAAATGTATATAATGAGTGCTCAAAGATTTTTTACAACCCTAAGCAAATATCTCAATGAGATTTTTCAAATATCAAGCACAATAGATATTAGGGTTTATGGCTTGTCAAAAATATTTTACTAAAATCACATGACAAGCTCTTGAATCTTACAACAAGTATGCAAAGACTCACTAACTCAAGAAGGTCTTTCCCAAAAGAAGATTTATGCATTAAATCACAAGGAAAATAACTTGCTTACTCACAATAAGATAATATCAAGCAAGTTTATGCAGTGAGAGTAAATACTATATGATTCAAAAATAAATGCCACAATATATGTAAAGCACTCTCATTAGAAAATGATTTTTCAAAGTAATAATAAAGAGATGATGAAAAAATAGGCTTAGGAAGATGAAAATAGGACATCAAAATTTGAAAAGTTTTTCTAACTAGTCATCTTGCTAATTATGAATTATGAAGGGGTATATATAGAGTTGGGTGAAAAAATGACTGTTGGTGACACGCTGGGTATTATTAGAAAAGTTAAATTAATTTTTAAGCATGCTTAAGCATTTAAAAATGGTCTGACCTGAGAGGTTCGGTTGACCAAGGGCAAGGGTCAATTGACCGAACATGAAAGTTCAGTTGACCGATGAGAACCGACGGTCGGCTAAGCACTAATAGGGAATTCAAATTTTAAACGGTTTGGTTGACCAAAGAAATGGGTGGTCAACCAACGCAAGGCGAACCAAAACTCTTCATAGGTTTGATCGACCAAGGCACTTGGCTGGTCGGCCATTTATATGGTTCGGTCAACCATCAAGATTTTGATCTACATATTTGGTCGACCAAGTAGTTGGGGAGACATACACTTTATGGTTCGGTCGACCAAGGGAGGTACGTTCAAAATAGAACGGTCGACCGAGGGAAGTCAACATGTTGACTTCTGACCAGTTCGGTGGACTGAGGCATTTATACTGCTAAGGGTTTGATTGACTGAGACCACTTAAAATGTACATATAAGTTCATTTTGGCCTTTGTGCTTTATCAACCCTGTGTGAATAAGCATATGTCTTTTGAGTCAAAGGGTATTGGTTGACTGAGGCTTTTTAATTAAGCCTAAAAACCTAAGGTCAGTCAACCGAGGTTTGTCAATGATCTTCTAATTTTTCCTATGGTCAAACTATGGCCTTAGAGCATAAACCTATCATGCATGAGATGCAATTATTACAGACCATTATTACATATCAAATTTAAAGATTAAATGCAATACAAATTAAAAAGAAATGACTTCTTTATCTTCTTTGCTCTTTAATCTTCATGGAGAACGCCTAATCATATGAGCTTTATGCGTCTTTGGCTTCCATTTTCAATCCCCTTATGTGTGTGTTGAATTATAATATGTTCAATCACTAGATACACACATAAGTAACTTGCTGTTTGTCCTTGAACTAGGGATTAGACTCAGAAAGCCAACAATAATTAATCTTTGAGTGAAATATGGATTATGAGCATTTAGTGTCATGATTGCAATTGACTATCCATCAAGGAATTTAAACATCTCACAATATATGGATAGTGATCTGCAGTTCAAAATAAATTTTCTGCTCCACCTCAGTTATGTAGCCAAGAATTTATGTTCAATTAACAGTATTTGGCATGACTAGTATTTTCTAAAATGGGGATGAGCTTATAAAAGCTTTAAATTTAATTTATCATAAAAAATTTTATCGTTTGAGCTTAAGGATGAGTTTAGGATAATATGATATATACAGTATTAATTCTCTAAACCTCAAATCTGTGTGATGGACAAAGTATGTTGCATTTAAATTTTTTTAAAGTTTAAGCATATATACAACATTGAGAATCATTTTATCAAGTGAATATATCTTTGTCCATTTGTAGGGGATTTACTTCATGCATACTATGGCCAATATTTTCAAAATTTAACCAATCATGATATATATGATTTAAGCAATTGGATTGGACATTATCAATTTAAAATCACATATTGGCATGCTTCTCTTATGGTTCTTAGTATGATAATAGTGTATATTAAAATTTAGAAATTTAAGCACAAAACACTATTTAAGCATTTAAAGCATTATAACCCCTTATATATTTTATCCTAACATCTTATGTGTTGGAATTGGTGCATTCCCAAGAGGGGGGTGAATTAGGTATTAAAAATTTTTTGCCTAGGTTTAACGTCCAACGACAGTATAACACAACCTAGGGTTTATTTATACAATTATAAACTCAATCATTCACAATAATAAATCACAACCATTCAAGTGTTGAAATTTAAATTGCGATAATTAAAAGCAGGCACAAGAAATGTTATCGCAATTCAGCAAATGCTGCCTATGTCCCCACCTTAGCTTGCAAGCCCGAGGATTACAATGATTACTCACTTAATAGGTGGAGCAGCACCGTTTACAACTAGGTCAAATTACACCAAGTTTGACCTTAACTTTTACAAACTCTCCTTGTAGGGTGGAGAAGACCCTAACAACTAATCCTTACGAGTTAAATCAAACCCTCTCAGGCCATGCCTGGAATACAGCAATGAATACAAGTTTTTGCGTACAATTCAAATGCTTCTACACAAGCAGATATGTACCATGATATGCTCAATACAATTACAAATTACACTTCCGTATGATATGAAAGTATAAGTTCAGTGAAGTCTAAATGTGACTACTCTCAAGATAATGTCAAAGTTATCAAGTAATACGTGAGAGTGGTGTGAGTATATCTTTGTGTTAAAAATGTGTATTATCAATCACAAGCAACAAAAACAAAGAATTTAAGAATACATTCAAATATCTATAGAGCAAATATTAAGTGTAAGGTATAGGAGATATTTAAAATCAAGCTTTTTTTAAAAAAAATATTTCACAAAGCACAAGAACAAGCCTTTGAATAGTTGCAACAATAATGCAAGATTCACAAGCTCTTGAGAGTATTCACACTGAATATTTATGAATTAAATCACAAGGGGACTCTCCAACTTACTCTCAAAAAATCAACATCAAACAAATACAACGAGAGTGTGAACTAATATGAACATTCTCAATGATGCTCTTACCAAAGAATTTTAGCAAGTAGGATGAGTACGAGATGGATTTTTGGCTTGTATATGAAAAATAAGGGTTTTGAAATTCAAAGAGTTTTAGTTAATGATTTCTTGCTAATCCATCATTAATCTTTCCAAATGAATTGGTATAGGTAGACATTTATAAAAATATAACCGTTGGGGGACATAGATGAAATTTTAGAAAAGATTAATGAAGGTTAATTAAAATTAACCTCATTTTACCGTAGTTAAAAATTTTCAATCAGAGAGTTTCGGTCACCCAGACCATAGGTTTGGTCGCCCAAGTAGACACACACCGAAAAGTAGATTTTCAAATTTGGGTGCCTGATGAACGATTTGTGGGGCTGAGTCAAAGGCGATTTCCATGCTGCTTGAGGTTTGGTCACCTGACAAACAGTTCGATCTGCTGAACTTTTGCATTATTACATACCATATAAAAGAAATTTAAATGCAATTACAATAAATAATAAACGTCTTCTTCTTCATTTTGCTTTTCTCTTCATGGAATACACCAAGCTGTTATGTGGGCTTTAAGTTTTGTCTTCGCTTCCATTTCTCTTGTATCTTATGTCCATGCTGACATATAAACTTGTTCACACACTAAATGCACACATAAGATACATGTGCTTTGTCAGCATCAAAACATGGATTGGACTCAAAAAGTCGACAATGTGAAATTCCATCGTTGGTTTTCTTTCTTTGATGAAAACCCAACAGTGAGCTTGTTACCTCTTCCAAATTTAGGGTTTCTTTGGCCTATGTTAGAGTCGTAACTAGATTTTCATACATTTCAGACACATGTAAGAAATTCAATAGCATCAACGTCTTATCTTCCTCCTCGAACTTCGCATCATCACACATTAAATCACTTACAATCTGATTGAATGCATTGATGTGCTGGTTCAAATCCAAACCTCTTGTCATCTTAAGCCAATACAACTTCTACTTAAGATACAATTTGTTTGTTAGAGACTTAAACATATAGTAGCTTTCAAGTTTTTTCCAAACAGCCACAGGAGATTCCTCATCCATGACGTGATACAACACATCATCAGCCAAGTAAAGTCTGATAGTCGCCACAACCTTTGGTTCCAATTTATTCAAACTTGTTTCATCCATGCTTTCCGATTGAATTTCGTATAAGGCCTTCACTATATCTTGCTGCACTAACAGATCTTTAACCCTTCCTAAAATTCCTATTCTAAGAACGATTATTGCTCTTACCTTATGTGTGTGTGTTCTTCAAAAAATAAAAAAATAAAAAGATTTAATTTTATGAAATTAAATCTTAAAATATTTTCAAAACAAAAATAGAGAAGGGACTTTAGTTGTCTCTTAATGGGCGATCGACCTCCTATAGTAGGCTACCACCCTTTTATTTTATTTTTTACTTTTTTTTAATTTCAAAAAATATGTGATTCCTTAACCTTTTGAAAATACTATCACATAGTCTATTCAAAGATCTATGCCCCATAATCACCTTACTAATTATTGCCTTTTCAAATTTTCAAAAAAAAAAGAAAAAAGAAAAATACATAACATAAACAAAGAAAATGGATTTTTATGTTTTTAAAGTTATGACTACATCTATATTGGGATAGACTTATCCTCATAGAAAAGAGATCAAGTCATTTGTTGTTCCTAAAAAATTTTTAGATTTAGTTAAAAGTATTTTGGATTTTTTTAAAAAAAATGTTTGAATTTTTGAGAAAAATCAATATTTTTCAACAAAAATATGATTTTTCAAAAAACTCTTTGAATTAAAATAGTCTTAAAATCACTTAAATTTTTTTTAAAAAAAAAATATTTATTTTTTCACCCTAAAGCCGCATGAGTAATCATTTTGAAAAATGACTTATATTCTA
Source organism: Malania oleifera (assembly GCF_029873635.1). Lineage (NCBI taxonomy): Eukaryota > Viridiplantae > Streptophyta > Magnoliopsida > Santalales > Ximeniaceae > Malania > Malania oleifera. Next base: position 46,224,588 of record NC_080417.1, read on the forward strand.
AAACAAAGTTGAGTTTTTGGGATTTTTATAGGAGAACCACAAACCCACCTTGAAAGTAATTGAATTACGAAAAAAAAAGTTCATTCTGAAAAATATCCAAAATTTGTATCATGAACAATCATTTCTAAAAATTAAAAAAAAAATCTTTTTTGTAAAGAAAATTTCTTTAAATGATTTATATAATTAGTAAACTCTACCAAATACTCCAAAGAGCATATAAATAGCATATTGAACCAAAACACAATGAAAAGTCCAACAAATGGCCAAACACAGCAATTGGTTTAGTTGGTCGATTGTGCCTTAATGGTCGTTTGACCACCAGTAGAGGAGAAATCGATTGACCATGCCCTCAAGGTTGGTCGACCACCTATATGCAACTTTTATTTATTTTTATTTTTATTTTTATTTTTGCAACTTTTATGCATATTTCTACAAAACCCAGAATATGAATTTATTTTACAACTATCCTAAATGACATCAATTCTAGAAATCAACATGCATACATAAGAAAATTGGTAGAAAATATTTGTAAATTTATTTTTTAAAATTAAATTTCTTTAAATAAATTATTCCAAAACCAAATTGATTGTGAAGTATATGTGTTTTCCTTCACCAAAACACTAAACACATCACTTTAATTACACACTAATATTTAGAACATTACAACATACAAATATCACAAATATGCATGTCTATACATATGCAAAGATCATGTAGGCTAGGAACTCAAAAGAATAAAAGGAAATGAACTAACCTGAATCACATAATTCACTATAAGCTAGTGGGAAAAAGTCACTCACAAGAAAACAATGATGAGATAAGGAATGAAAATTGGATGAGAGAATATGTCTCCAAAAGATCAAACTTTGTTCCTTCTCAAAAATACATAAAACTCTTCTTTTTTAGTGCAAATAAGTCTCTTTTCTTAACTAAGACATGCCCAAAATGATTCCATGCATGATCGGTTTCATAGACCCTGTAACAGGGAGGGAAAGGAAGTTGAGACTTTGAATTTGAAAAATTCAAAATATCAACTTCCACAACCACAAACAAAAAGATACTAGCATCCTACCTCATTGCTTGACATATGATAACGGTGAGAATACATAACACACTAAGATCCATCATACACTTAAAAGAAAAAAATTCAAATTTTGAATTTCAAATGGACCATTTGACCGCGCTATAAAGCTTGGTTGACCATTATTGGGTTGGTATCATCATCTTTGCATGTGTGCAAAGAATCTAGGAAGGAAAAAAGGGTCAGTCAGTCGCTTTTAAGCAATTGGTCAATAACCCTATACAAATTTTTTTCTCTATTTACTTTAACTTAATTTACATATTGTTTAGTCGGATTATTGTTCATTTGACAAAAAATTAACTATCAACGAAGGTTATGAGCTATCTTGTTATAAGGTTGAATAGGAAACTCGAAAGTTTCGAACATCGATGTATTATTCTATTTAAATTCCTGCGCACCTCTTCTTAAAAATATTTTACAGACTTGAACATCACAAGGTTTTTCGTAAACCTGCGTCACTATCACCTTTGTTTCCTTTTGTAAGACTTACAAGCACCGAACAGACAAGTGCGAGTTCACCAATTTATAGGAGACAATAATTAGGTGCAGAGTAACAAGTAAAAAGGAGTTATGACTGAGACACCTAATTATTTTTTACCCTAACATTGAATAAATCCAGTAAGAAAATTAAGATAAGATGATTGTACTTATGTACTTATGAGTAAAATTATTATTTCATCATCGTCATTATTATTATTGTTATTATTTGAAAGTGAAAGGGTTTGTCATTGGTGCAATTCAACTTTACATGGTTCATTGTCTTCATAGATATCCAAAATTGATTAACTTGAAGTGGTACAAAGAAATTACTAATTAATGGCCGTCTACCACGCAAAAAAGATAGGTGGGGGAGGGGTCCCATGCTTTCTATCCCAAACCTTTGGATATTAGAAAGACTATCACACCCTTCCAAATTTGCTCTTGGCCATATATTATATATAGAGAGGGAGAGGATTAAAAAGTTAGAATATTTTATGATATATTTGGTTTATAGAGTGAAATGAGATAAAAAAAAAAAAAAATGGCTACGAGATATAATAAAATTAAGTGAGAGTGTTAATTTCACTCATTTTAATTTTATTAAATTTATACTTAACAAAAGTACTGTAAATTGTTTTCATTTTTTCATTAACTATATAATAAAGATTTTTTTTGAAATTATTTTTTACTACAGTTACAATGTCAAGCTACATAACTTATTGTGCTATTCTTATTATTTCTTTATTCTTCTTTATTTTTTTTAAGAAAAGAAATATTGTTTGTAGAGCCTTGAAGGTATTTTACGACACTTTCTAATTTCAAGTGTCCGAATTTTGCAATGTTTAATTATTAAATATAAGTTTTATATTCTATATCTTTTCAAATAATATTTTTGTAATTATTTGAAAGACTAAAAATAAGAATAAATGTTTTTTTCCGAAATTGATACACCCAAAATTAGTAGACATAGTCATGAGGGGATATGGTTACAAAACCAGCATTGAGACCTCACATAACCACTCTTGATTTATCTGTAACCCCCCGATACGATTACAAAACCACTATTTATATCCTACATAACACCCTTAAATTATCTATAACCCCCTAAACATAATAACATGCTTGTAAATACTAAGTTAAAGAAGGGTATGCCTCCACTACTATAAAAAGGGGATCTCGGGAAAAGGTAAGCATCTCTTTCTTACTCACTCTTCACTTACTGTTGCAATCTAAACCACCCATTCCCCAACTTAGGCATTTGAGTGCTTCCCCGGAATACACCCAGAGTCTTCCAAACCATTCTTGTTTGATTTCTTTTGGGTGGTCGCGGTTGAAGGACGGTTTAAAAAAAGTTATACAATTCTTGGTAGCAACAATTGGCGCTATCTATGGAAGTCCTTGGGAGGTTTTCTATCCTCTACCATAACTACATCGCATAACTCCAAATTAGAACTCATAGAGGGAAACCAATCACCCTAGTCAATTCATTCCACTCTAATAGATAACTCGAGTGTACCACTAAGTGACTTTCTAGCCTTCCATAAAAGGGTAGAAGACATGTTCACTATGCTCTTACATAAAAATAAAAAATAAAAAGGATCATGGGGAGCATGGTCTGGAGGCTAACCGAATATAAGCAATGTTTGATAGAAAGGAAACTACCCCACAAGAAGTTGTTGTGAAGGCCTCAAATCCAGTGAAGAAGGTAGATGATGCAAATAGTGTGGGCATGTATAAACATCGATCTTGTGAGCTATAGGAAAAGTTCAAAAAAAATGACTAACTGGAAATTTTGGTGAAGGAAGTATGCAACTGCCCCTCCATGGGGGAATCATCAACCAAATCTTTGGACCCTCCTTTTACCAAAGAGGCAATGGAGATCCCTTTGCCAAGTAAGTTCAAAATGGCAAGTATTAAAGGGTATGGTGGCATGACCGATCCTTTGGACTCTACTTGGACACCTTTAGGTTGATGCAATTGCAAGGTGCGCCTGATGCAGTCACGTGTCGAGCATTTGTAGTCACCCTAAATGGGAATGCTAGGGCATAGTATCAAATCCTAAAGCCTGGCTCATTGGATCTTTCTCTGAAATGGAGCACTAGTTTTTCTGGGATTTTGTTAGTAGAAGAAAAATGGCAAAAACCTCAGCTCATCTAATGGGTCTTGTCCAAGGGGAAAAGGAGATATTTATGGAGTTCATGCACTATTTATTAACGCCACTTTAGAGATTCAAAACCTAGATCGTAGGGTAGTAGTAACAACTTTAAAAATAGATCTTCAACTAGGGGACTTCTTAAATTCTCTAAGGAAAAAATCCCCATCCAATATGGGGGAACTGGTTACACGAGTCCGTAAATATATCAATCTAGAAGAAGTCATAACCATAAAAGGAGTCGGACCGATCTGAAAAGGAAGAGTCTAAAGGACTTGGATGAAGTGGCTAAGTAGGGGAATTAAAAACTTATAGACTCGTGACACGTGAACCCTAGTGGCATGAACCCTAATGGTTGGAATCCCTAGTGATATGAATCCCAACTGTGCAAATCCCAACAGCACGGATCAACATGCCTAGACCAACAACGGCCCATCTGATGAGCATCACTCATGAGGTCTTGAAGACCTGCTTATTTAATGAGTACATCTCATAAGGCAACAAAGGAGTGCGCACGGTTCACCAGTAATGGCCCATCTGATGAACACCGCTCATGAGGCCCTAAAGGTATGCCCATTTGATGAGCACAGTCCATCAAGCAACAAAAGAGTGAGCATAACTCACTAATAATGGTCTATCTAATGAGAACCGCTTATGAGGCCCTAAAGACCTACCTATTTGATGAGCATAACTAATAAGGCAACAAAGGCGTGAGCACAACTCACCAGTAACGACCCATCTGATGAGCATCACTCGTGACGCTCTAAAGACCTGCCTATTTTGTAACGACCCAAAATTCATTCCATATTTTTTTTTACTGTTTAAAGAAAATCATAATACTCTGATACCCCTGATTTAAGCTACTATATCATACCTATGCAGCGGAAAACATAAAATCACATAACCTTAATTACAATACCAGAATTCAGTATTTTCCCAAAACATTTAAACATACACATCTTCCCAAAAATCCTCTACCAAATCCCCTAAAAACTACCAATAAATACATTTCCCCAAAAACACTTACCCTTCTGATAGGGCAATAAAAATATTTCCTCTACCTCCGAGCCTGATCTGCTCATCTAATTGGATCACTTGAAATATGTTAAATTACCGAGATGAGACAACTCTTAGTAAGAAGAAATATGCTATTACTAGTGTGTGGCAGCTGAGTTTACATGAATAATATACTGATAAACAACTGAAACTATGATAGCATGTAAAATAATATACAGTATAACACACACCTTAGAGGCATAAAATACAATTGTAATATCTGAGCTTTCTACTTAATCATACTTTTAATAACTATAAATATAACTGTTGTTAATCTGTAAATCTGTATATATGTACAGGGTTGTGTGGCTCATAGGCAGGACTTAACACTGGTTGCGTAACATCCTCAAATTCTATCCATTTATATATATATATATATATATATATATATATATATATATATATATCCATACCTAAGCAACGGGAACATAAATCATGCAACCATTCACATATATATACTATACAATACCAAAATCCAGTGTTTATTCACCATAGGCAAACAAGACTAACCCCTTCAGTATCATCTACCCAAAAATATATACAACTCTGTCAAAAACATACCCTATAACCAGGGTAATCAACACTCTCTCTATTCGCGAGCCTAATTTGCTCGCTTAACTGGCTCACCTGAAAAATGTTAAATTAATGGAGTGAGTCGATGCTCAATAAGTGGAAATATGCTATTACTAGTGTGTGGCAACTAAGTTAAGAGTACTTTTAAATAGTAACTGAACTGTAATGAAATGAATAATCTGTAAAGCATATCTTTCTTTCACAATTTAAAATATACTGTATCGTCTGTATTTTTTACTTTTCATACTAATAATACCATACTATACTTATCATATACTGTAAAACTGTATACGTATACATAACTGTGTCTTATCCCTGAGACTCTGTACGTCATGATTTGACCCCTCATAATCGGGTTGTGCAGCCCATAGGCGGGACTTAACCTCGTCGGCTCCCCAGGAAGTTATCATACTCTACACTACCTCAGCCCGGCCAAACTGCATCCACTCCTAAGCACGGGATTGGCTGCTACCTCGTCTAACCGGCCCCCTCAACCTAGCGTACTGGGGAGCTGCATCCACTCTGAGCACGGTTAGACGGTACCCACACATTATCTAAAATATGTGGTTGCACTCTATCCATATATAGCAACGGTACCATGCTCTGTAACTGTATCTGTCTGTAATCTTTCCACAGGGATCTGATACTATATATATATATATATATACATATATATACTATTTTACTGCTTTCATCATGTTCCCCAAAATTATCGTAACGTTATCTTTATGTACTGTAAATACTATAATATCTGTATACTGTACCTGTAGCATCTTGATGCTACCTTTGTATATCTATCTACATATTCTGTCTATATACTCTGTATGTTATGATAATAGGAAAAACATGGCATGCTATAACACTGTACATATTGTTCTATATAAAACTGTAATATATATACTGATCTGAGTAAAACTGTATGCATGTACATGTGTGTGTGTGTGTGTGTGTGTGTGTGTGTGTGTTTGCGTCATGAAACTATTCGTATAACAGCTATATATGCATGTAAATTTCTCTGTATAATCTCTGTGCATTCCATATAGTATGATACATTATAAAAGCTGTATAAATTCTTCATCACGTGAAAATCTGCTCAGGCCACACAAGCATTTAAATTCATATTCTGTAAATACTATATAATAAACTGGTATAAATATGAGTCTATGAAATTTCTAATAGCATTATGGAAACTCCTAGCATAGCATATTTCCCTTACCTTAACTTTGAAAAACCCCTATAAAATTCTGGCTCTATACCTGCAGGGTTCCTAGCTCAACATCCTAAAAACACAATCCCCCAAAACAAAATATCAGTATTTCCTTACCTACAACATTTGTTATAACTAAGGAAAAGACAAATATTGAATAAAATGTCTTACCCTGAGATTGGGACGAAATCCAAATCAACTTTTCCAACGATCAGCTCCGGCAGACATGCAAAGAACTTCGCCAGGAGTGTTGTGGTAGCCTCAGATCATCGATCCGGTGAGAAACAGGCCTGAAAACGAAGAGAGAAGTGAGAGAAAGATGTAGAGAGAGAGAGAGAGAGGAAAGAGAGAGAAGCGCTGAAAATGATAAAAATCCTGGTTTTCCACTATTTATAGGGTCATATTCATCGATGAGACACGTCACCTCGTCAACGAGTCCTTCATTAAATTCGTCGACGAAACCCTATATTCGTCAACGAAATTCAGAGCAGCCCATTCTTTGCTCGGTTGTTTCTAATTGACGAAACCCTGTATTCATCGATGAATTTCTTTATGCACTCGTCGATGAATCCCCTATATTCATCGAGGAATTCTGTGCAAAATTCTGGGTTATTACATTCTCCCCTCCTTATAAAATTTCGTCCTCAAAATTTACTAGCTGTATTCCCATCTATTCACTTCATTATTCTATAGAAGAAAAGGGGTCCACTTGTTTTATTATCTACCCTCACTTGTGGCAGAGGAATACAGTGGTTACAATTTTGTTCTCAGAAATTACACATATAAAACTTAAACTATCTACTGACTAAAATCAATACATGTACCTGCAAAAGAAACCTATCTAACTATTATACTTTACCTGAGTACCTCTATATCTCTTGGAACAATTGTGGGTATCTCTGTCTAATCTAATCCTCTAGCTCCCAAGAAGCTTCCTCTATAGCGTGATTCCTCCACAAAACTTTAACTAACTGTATTTCTTTAGTATGTAAGGTCTGTATCTTTCTATCCAAAATCTGCACTAGTACTTCTTCATATGCCACTGAATCCTTAAGCTCTATCTCTACATAGCTAATGATGTGGGATGGGTCTGGGACGTATTTCCGTAACATGGCAACATGAAACACGTCATGAATACAAGCCAAAGCTGGCGGCAAAGCTAGCCTGTAGGAATCTGACCCTACTTTCTCAAGTATCTCAAAAGGGCCAATAAACCTAGGGCTCAACTTGCCCTTCTTTCCAAACCTCATAACTCCTTTCGGAGGAGCTATCTTCAAAAGTACTCTATCTCCCACATCAAATTCCAACTCTCGGTGGCGAGTGTCTGCATAACTTTTCTGCTGACTCTGTGTTGTACTAATTCTTTCTCTAATTAATCGGACTTTGTCGGACGCCTGTTGTATTATCTTGGGACCCAAAACTCGCCTTTCGCCTACTTCATCCTAGAAGAGAGGAGAACGACATCTCCTACCATATAATGCCTCGTATGGAGTCATGCCGATACTAGCCTAGTAGCTACTATTATAAGTAAATTCAACTAATGACATAAATTGAATCCAATTGCCTCCAAAATCAAGCACACAAGTAGGAAGCATATCTTTTAATATCTGAATTGTTCTCTCAGTCTGACCATCTGTCTAGGGATGAAAAGTAGTCCTAAAAGCTAACTGCATACCCATAGCCTCCTGAAAACTTTTCCAGAATCGTGAAGTAAACCGAGGATCTCGGTCGAAGACTATGGATACTGATACTCCATGAACACGAACTATCTCCTGAACATATATCTCTGCCAATCTGTCCATGGAATAACCGATTTTAATAGGGATGAAATGGAAGGTCTTTGTTAGACGATCTACAACCACCCAAATCGCATTCAGTCCCTGTCGTACTAGTGGTAACCCCGTAATGAAGTCCATCGAAATGTGGTACCACTTCCACTCTGGAATAAACAACGGCTGTAACTACCATGCTGGTCTCTAGTGCTCGACTTTAATCTACTGGCACGTTAAGCATTGCTGAACAAACTTGGCTATCTCCCTTTTCATTCCACTCCACCAGAAATACTCTCGCAGGTCCCTGTACATTTTAGTACTGCTAGGATGGACTGTGTACAGGGATCTGTGAGCCTCTTCCAGTATAGTCCTCCTGATCTCAGTATCTGTAGGAATACATAGCCTAGTATGGAATCGCAGAGTTCCGTCATTAGATATGCTGAACTCCTCACCCTAACCATCACATACTCTAGCCATCACTGCTGACAACTCTGTGTCATCACCCTGAGCTGCTTTAATTCTCTCGTATAGTGTAGGATGAACCACTAGACTGGCAATAACTGCCTGAGGACTCTCCTCCACTAATTCTATACTGAGCCTCTCCAAATCTACCAGAATTGAGTGCTGAATCTCCATAGTTGCCAGTACGGATCCCCTCGATTTCCTACTCAGAGCATCTACCACTACATTTGCTTTTCCTGGGTGGTAATTAATCGTGCAATCGTAATCTTTAATAAGTTCTGGCCACCTTCTTTGCCTCATTTTCAACTCTTTCTGAGTAAAGAAATATTTCAAACTCTTATGATCCGTGAAAATCTCGCACTTTGCACCATATAAATAATGCCTCCTGATTTTGAGAGCATACACCACTGCAGCAAGCTCTAAATCATGGATAGGATAATTCTTCTCATATTCTTTAAGTTGCCTAGATGCATATGCGATAACACTGCCATGCTGCATCAACACGCATCCAAGACCCTTCAAAGAGGCATCACTGTATATTACAAAACCATCCTCCCCTGATGGAATAGCCAGTACTAGAGCTGAAACTAACCGATGCTTTAACTCTTGGAAACTTTGCTCACAATCATCAGTTCATTCAAATTTTATATTTTTCCTCGTAAGTCGTGTTAATGGACCTAATAGCCTGGAGAAACCATCCACAAAATGTCAATAATAACCTACTAATCCCAGACAACTCCTGACTTCCTGAACATTTCCCGGCCTCTCCCAATTCACAACTGCCGCTATTTTACTTGGATCAACTGATACTCCTGCTTCTAAGATCACATGCCCGAGAAAAGTAACCTGCCTTAACCAGAATTCTCATTTCTTGAATTTTGCATATAATTTCCCTTCTCTCAATATCTGCAATACCAGCCTCAAATGATCTCCTAAAAACTCCTCGAATAGACCAGTATATCATCAATAAACACAACCACAAACTGGTCCAAATATTGGTGGAACACCCTATTCATCAAACCCATGAAAACCGCTGGTGCATTAGTCAACCCAAATGGCATCACTAAAAACTCATAGTGCCCATACTTGGTATGAAATGCGGTCTTCGAAATATCTTTTGGTTTAACTTTCACTTGGTGGTAACCTGACCGCAGATCAATCTTAAAGTAAACCTGGGTCCCCTGGAGCTGATCAAATAAATCATCGATCCTAGGGAGAGGATATTTATTCTTAACTATTAGTTTATTTATCTCCCTATAATCAATGCATAATCTCATGGTTCCATCTTTCTTTCTCACGAACAAAATTGGCGCACCCCAAGGCGACACACTAGGCCTGATAAAACCTTTATCCAAAAATTCTTATAACTGTTCTTTCAATTCTTTTAACTCTACTAGGGCCATACGGTATGGTGCTTTCGATATTGGTGCAGATCCCGACAAAAAATCTATAGTGAACTCGATCTCATGATCTGGTGGCAAACCAGACAATTCTTTTGGAAATACATCTGGGAATTCCCTCACTACTGGTATGTCAGCTTGTCTTAATTCTTCTTTTGACAATTTTTTTATGTATGCGACATACCCTAGCAACCACCCAGTAACAATCTACTCACCTGAATAGCCGACACTAGCTGTAGTGAGGCACGTACACGTGAACCCACAAATCTAAACTCTGACTCGCCCGAGGGTCTAAAGATTACTTCCTTCACATGATAATCAATACTTGTGTGATAATTTGCTAACCAATCCATGCCCAGTATCACGTCAAACCCCTACATATCTAGGACCACAAGATTGGCTAACAGCACTCTCTCCTGAATACCTACTGGAAAATTTCGAAGTACCCTCCTGCATCTAACCACAGATCGCATCGGCGTACCCATAGATAGTTCTACATCTAGTAGCTAAGTCTCTACCCCAGTTATTCTGACATACCCCGCCGATATAAAGGAATGGGTGACACCTGTATCAAAAAAAATAACAAATGTATATGGAAAAGTAGTAAGGGTACCTGTGACCACGTTTCCAGCCATCTCAGCATCTCCAGGTGTCAATGCGTAAACGCTTGCCAGCGCGGTATTTCTATGCTGACCTCCGTGGGATGCCTGGTATCCTCCCCGAAATGGCCTAAGACCCGGTACATAACCTGGTGTCATCTGAAAGGATTGAGCCATATGACCGGGACTCCCGCAACAGTAGCAAACATTCTCCCCTAAACGACATTCACCCAGGTGTCTCCGTCCACATCTGGCACAAGTGGCGGGAGACTGACTGCCCTAGAATCCACCCTGCTCTACTATCTATCTCTTATCTCCACCAGATCTACCTCCCCTCCAAGGGCCTCCGCTGGGACCCACCTGAAAGCTCGAGGGTGTGGTCCTCTTCTTCTAACTCTGTGTCTCAATCTCTTTCGGTAAACTTTCCTCTGCTATAATGGCACTGTCAACCAACTTCGTAAAATCCTGGATCCTCAGTACCACCACCTACCTGTAGATATCTCACCTCAGATTCCTCTCGAACATTCAAGCTTTCTTTACTTCATCGGGGACGATATATGGGTAGAAACGCGAGAGTTCAATAAATTTCATCACGTACTACTAGACTATCAACGACCCCTAGGACAGGCTCAAGAACTCCTAAATTTGGGCCTCTCTGAATGAAGTAGGATAGTATCTATGAAAGAATATATCCTTGAAATGGGCCCAGGTCATCAGCACTGGAGTCGTCTTATGCTCCTCCAATAGTCTAGTGGCCGTCCATTATATCTCAACCTCCCCTGCTAGTATGTACGTAGCATACATAACTCTTTACTTGTCGGTGTAGTGAAGTACTATCAGGATCTTCTCTACTTCTTGTACCTAATTCTCAGCAACTACAAGGTCAGTCGCTCTAGAAAAAGCTGTCTGGTTCATCTTCATGAATTTCTCTATGGTACATCCCTAAGCTGAGGATGGACCTCCCTACTCTCTAGAATTCCGTGCTATCTCAGCTATAACTTGCTGAGCCACACTACGTAGCACAGCATCTAAATCCCCACCTATTGCGCCACAGGGACTAGCACCATCATTCCCGCTAACGTGAGTGCTATTGCCTTTTAGGTCCATCCTTTAAACATATAGAACACCGTTTCAGAATTCTATTTCCCTACAAACCCAAATTATTCAACTAAAACTCCAAATTCTCTATTAACCATCCCTCCTGATCCTAATCCCAAGATCCACTCCTGTAACCCAAACACATGACTCATTGACAGTTTACTATGGTTTTCCTGAAATCGTCACCCTAGGAAAGACACAGAAACAATCACGAAATCTCGTATTTAGGTCACAGAACAAAACCTCAAATCTTTTCCCTATATTCTGGTATTGTTTTTTTTTTTTTTTCCGCTGCATTCTAGAGTCTACAGAACCTAACAACCTAGGCTCTAATACCAAAAATGTAACATCATCAAATTCTATCCATTTATATATATATATATATATATATATATCCATACCTAAGCAGTGGGAACATAAATCATACAACCATTCAGATATATATACTATACAATACCAAAATCCAGTGTTTATTCACCATAGTCATACAAGACTAACCCTTTCAGTATCATCTGCCCAAAAATATACACAACTCTGTCAAAAACTTACCCTATAACCAGGGTAATCAACACTCTCTCTATCCGCGAGCCTGATCTGCTTGCCTAACTGACTCACCTGAAAAATGTTAAATTAATGGAGTGAGTCGACGCTCAATAAGTGGAAATATGCTATTACTAGTGTGTGGCAACTAAGTTAAGAGTACTTTTAAATAGTAACTGAACTGTAATGAAATGAATAATCTGTAAAGCATATCTTTCTTTCACAATTTAAAATATATTGTATCATACTGATAATACCATACTATACTTATCATATATTGTAAAACTGTATACGTATACATAACTGTGCTTTATCCCTGAGACTCTGTACATCATGGTTTAACCCCTCATGACAGGTTTGTGCAGTCCGTAGGCGGGACTTAACCTTGTCGACCCTTCAGGTAAGTCATCATACTCTATACTACCTCAGCCCGGCCAAACTGCATCCACTCCTAAGCGCGAGACTGGCTGCTACCTCGTCTAACTGGCCCCCTCAACCCAGCGTACTGGGGAGCTGCACCCACTCCGAGTATGGTTAGACGGTACCCACACATTATCTAAAATATGTGGTTGCACTCTATCTCTATATAGCAACAGTACCGTGCTCTGTAACTGTATCTGTCTGTAATCTTTCCACAGGGATTTGATACTATATATATATATATACTCTTTTACTATTTTCATCATGTTCCCCAAAATTACCATAACGTTATATTTATGTACAGTAAATACTGTAATCTCTGTATACTGTATCTGTAGCATCTTGATGCTACCTCTATATATCTATCTGTATATTGTCTATATACTCTGTATGTTATGGTAATAGGAAAAACATGGCATGCTATAACACTGTACATACTGTTCTGTATAAAACTGTAATATATATACTGATCTGAGCAAAACTGTATACATGTTTATGTGTGTATATACATATATATATATATATATATATATATATCTGCATCATGAAACTATTCGTATAACAGTTGTATATGCATGTAAATTTCTCTGTATAATCTCTGTGCATTCCGTATAGTATGATACATTATAGAAGCTGTATAAATTCTTCATCACGTGAAAATCTACTCAGGCCACACAAGCATTTAAATTCATATTCTGTAAATACTATATAATAAAATAGTATAAATATGTGTCTATGAAATCTCTAATAGCATTGTGGAAACTCCTAGCATAGCATATTTCCCTTACCTTAACCTTGAAAAGCCCCTATAAAATTCTAGCTCTATACCCACAGGGTTCCTAACTCAAAATCCTAAAAACACAATCCCCTAGAACAAAATATCAGTATTTTCTTACCTACAACATTAATTATAACTAAGGGGAAGACAAATACTGAATAAAATGTCTTACCCTGAGATTGAGACGAAATCCAAACCAACTTTTCCAACGAACAGATCCAGTAGACTTGCAAAGAACTTTTCCAGGAGCGTCGTGGTAGCCTCAGATCTTCGATCTAGCGAGAAACAGGCCCAAAAACGAAGAGAGAAGTGAGAGAGAGATGTAGAGAGAGAGAGAGAGAGAGAGAGAGGAGCTGAAAATGATAAAAATCCCGATTTTCCACTATTTATAGGGTCATATTCGTCGACGAGACACATTACCTCGTTGACGAGTCCTTCATTAAATTCGTCGACAAAACCCTGTATTCGTCGACGAAATTTAGAGTAGCCCATTCTTCGCTCGGTAGTTTCTCGTCGACGAAACCCCGTATTTGTCGACAAATTTCCTTATGCACTCGTCGATAAATCCCCTGTATTCTTCAATGGATTCTGTGCAAAATTCTGGGTTATTACAAGTTGGCCTACCAGGATAAGTCAACTGAAACCGTCAGATCAGCTGCCTCAACCTAGACTACTAGGGAGCTTGCAATCTCTCTCAAGGCACATTCAACTACTCATAAAATACACCCACTATCTTAGATATGTGATTGCACTTTGATCTGAATAGCTACGGTACCGTGCTCTAAAATTTGAACTAATCCATGAGGGTCTGATACTATATAATCTTAATTTATATTTATCTTACTGTTTTACCATGATTCTGTTCAATTGTAATAATCATAACATTGTAAAAGTTGATCTAAATAAATTGAAATTATCTGAATAAACTGAAATATATGAATGTTATGGTTCTGTAATTTGTATATTATACGGTAAATGTTGTAGAAACATATTTCAATTATATATGTTGTAAATCATAATTTTGTATTGAACTAATATTTACTCATGCCACATAATTAAATAAATAAGAAACCCATGAACTATAATCTGCATTTTCTGGTAATAATGGTAACATATAACCTGTAGAGTTTTCCCCAATAACATATAATTTCATATCCCAAAACATATATGTTTTACTGGTAAATTTTCTAAAATTACTAGCATAGCATATTTCCCTTACGTGACTGACTGGGAGGCCTAACTCTAACTCTATCCTCACGCCCATAGTGTACCACACAAAATCCTAATATATATATATATATATATATATATATATATATATATATATATATTCCAATTTCAATAATCCAAACTCAGAATAATAACTATAGTTTGTATTTTCCCCAGGCTCATATTTATCTTTTATCCATAAAATTCTGAACTACTAATTATTTATCAATGTTACTTGAGTTCCTGAGGGAACACCCGCTAGGATCCTCATCCCAAGCCTGAGGTGTTTGGAAACCCAACCCTGAAATCACAAGACCCTAGTTTAATCAATTCAAACTGTAGTATATTTCCATCTGTCCAAAATCTGGGCTCAAAAAAGCCTGATAAACATAAAAACCCTAAAATAACCTACTTACCCTGACTTTGGGATGGTGCCTAAACTTTCCAAACCAAAATTCTTCTCCAGCTATATTGTAGAGAATCTCCCCGAGATCAATGTGGTAACTTCTGATCGTCGAACCAAGGAAAAATGGGGCCAAAATCTTAGAGAGAAGGTGGGAGAATAAAAAATCTAGAGAGAGAGAGAGAGAAAGAGAAAACAAGAACTGAATTCTAGCCAAAAATATTATTTTCCTGTATTTATAGGTGGCTGGCCAAGTGGATTTGTCGACGAGACATGTGGCCTCGTCGACAAACCAAAGAAGGGAGTTCGTTGACGAAGGTGAAGAGCTCGTCGACAAACCAATGGGTTTAAATTACCCCCTCTCAATACCTCTTCATCGACGAGACACTGAAACTCATCCACGAACACTACATGGGAGTTTGTCGATGAAACCAGGGCATTCGTCGACGAACCCTGCTTTTTCCTTTTTTAATCTTCCTTTCTCTCTATTATTTAATTATTATAATTTTTGAGTATTTACATTCTCTCCTCCTTATAAAATTTCTTCCTCAAAATTTTCTAAATGTGCTATGCTCCATCCTCTGAGGAAAACTTGCTATTTATTTCATTAATTACCCTCACTTATGGCAGAGGAATACTGTGGTTACAATTAGGGTTCTTGGAGATTACAAATATACTCATAAAATAAAATTATCCCAAAACCATAACACTACCTATCCTATAGCTTAATATACAATTTATACATCAATTACCCTCTACTATATAAACGATATCAAAATAAAACTTACTTTATCTGAACTATTGTTGTTTCTTCTCTATTTAATACTGATCCCTACTGAACATATGTGAGTATTTCTATTGTATCTCCTCCTTTAGCTCCCATGAGGCTTCCTCTACCGCATAATTCCTCCATAATAATTTTACTAGTGGAATTTTATTAGTATGCAACTCCTATTCTTTTCTATCTAGGATCTGCACTGGAGTTCCTCACATGCTAAAGTATCTCTGAACTCTATTTCCTCGTAACTGATCACGTGGGAGGGATCTAGGACTTATTTCCTTAACATGGAAACATGAAATACGTCATGAATCCTGTATAGAGCTGGTGATAAAGCTAGCATGTAGACAACTGAACCCATTGTCACAAGTATCTCAAATGGGCCAATAAACCTAGGACTCAACTTAACCTTCTTCCCAAACCTCATAGCTCCCTTCACCGGTGCTACTCTCAAAAATACCTGATCTCCCACATCAAATTTCAACTTTCAGTAGTGAGTATTTGCGTAGATTTTCTGCTGACTTTGAGCTACATTGAGTCTATCTCTAATAAGTCGAACTTTATCGTACACCTGCTACACTAACTTTGGTCCTAAAACTCGCCTCTCACCCATTTCATCCCAGTATAGTGGAGAACGGCACCTTCTACCATATAATGCCTCGTATGGTGCCATCTCAATGTTGGCATGGTAACTGTTATTATACACAAACTCAACCAACAACATATACAAGGTCCAACTACCCTCGCATTACAACACACATGCTCATAGCATATCCTCAAGTATCTGGATCGTCCTCTCCGTATTCCCATTAGTTTGAGGATGAAATGTTGTGTTGAATGATAATCGAGACCCCAAAGCTTCCTGCAAACTCCTCCAAAATTTTGATGTAAATTATGGGTCTCGGTTTGAAACTATAGATACTGGCACACCATGGGATCAAACTATCTCTTATATGTATAACTCTGCCAGTATGTTCATAGAGTAGTTGACTTTAATAGGGAGAAAATGAGCAGTCTTTGTTAATCGATCCACGACCACCCAAATAGCGTTTTGCCTATGCAACGTCAGCGGTAGCCCTGTGACGAAGTCCATAGATGTATGATCCCACTTCCACTCAAGGATGTGGAGTGGCGGCAACTATCTTGCTGGTCTTTGGTGCTTAGCCTTTACCTGCTTGAACGTCAAACACTGCTCCACAAACTCAGTTATCTCCCTCTTCATGCCATTCTACCAGAAGGATTCCCGAAGGTCTCGATACATTTTAGTGCCTCCAAGATGCACTGTATATAGGGATCTGTGTGCATCCTCTAGAATAGCTCTCCTAATCTCAGCATCAGTAGGTATGCACAGTCTAGTACGAAACCTCAGAGCTCCATCATCTGAAATACTAAACTCCTCCCCCTGTCCATCATGCACTTTATCTATCAACTCTACTAATTCTAGGTCATTTCTCTGAACAACTTTAATCCTCTCCTACAGGGTAGGCTGTAACAGTTATAATGACTCAAAAAATTTTAACTATTTAAAATAATAAGAAAGATAATAAAAGGAACAATGGAAAATAGAAGAAAGGGAAAAAGAAATTTTAAAGGGTAATAAGCAGGCGCTCATCGACGAACTGGATTTTCTCGTCGACGAGCAATCTTCTAAGCCTCGTCGCCGAGTATTCATATCTCGTCGATGAGGGTTTATCGAGAGTGGTTATCACATTTATGAACTTCATCGACAAGCTCCAAGTTTCGTGTAGGAGTGGTGTTTTTTGGCCCGTTGACGAGTCTATATGTCTAGTTGACGAGGTCACGTGGCAAGTTGCCAATAAATAGGAAAAAAATCATATTTTCAGCAAAAGAATCCATTTTTTCTTCTGTTTCTCTCTCTAACCATGGCTCCTCTGCCTTCTCTTTTCGATTCTGGGTTGGATTTGACCTAATTTGACGATCCAAAACCATCATGAGGTTTGTAGGATCGCTCTCTGTAAAGTTGTGGGAACTGATCATTGATTCAAGAGGTTTAGGAAACATCCCAAAATCAAGGTAAGTGAGTTATTTTGGAGTTTTCTTAACAAATATTGTTATTTGGAGCCTAAAGAGTATTAAATTGGTATTTTTCTAAGATTTGAGAAAGTTGGAATTTTTGGAATACAGGGTCTCGTTTTGTTAATTTTAGGCCGAATTCCAAGGAACAGGTAAGGGGAAATACTTTCTAACAAATTTTTATTAATTTTTAACTAGATAATATTTGAGTATAAAATTTTATATATTTAGGTATATTATACTGAATGGTGCAGGATTGAAAATATGGTTTTAGTTACATATTATATTGGGAAAAACCGTGTGACATGAAACCAACTTTGCTAATTAAAGTACGGTGGAATGATAAATCATTGTGATTGTGAATATGGTTGGGTTGCAAATACTAGTTGATTGTGTATACTGTGGTAATTGTGTGGATGTGTTTGGATGGTCAAATTTATTATTGATTTGTGTTGTCGTTCATGTAAATTGTGATATAACGTTGGCAGTGGTATGAGGAGGTTGTTATATCATACTTGGTATGTCCATCATAGAATGTTGGTAGTGGTATGAGGAGGTCATTATATAGGTGTTTATATTGGGGGTGAACATTGGTAGTGGTATGAGAAGTTTGTTTACCTATTTACCATGAACAGCGTGGTTTGTGCTGTAATTTGTGTGATGGTTTGTCTTGTGTGGACTGTAAAACTAGTGTGCTTGATAGTCCTGTCTGGACCAGTCTTGTATGGACATGTGTGCCTTATGTATGATAGTCTTGTGTGGACATGTATTTTCTATATGGATGAGAGTTTTGTGTGGATGTTGTATTCTGTGTGTTTATGGACCCTGTGTGGGTATGATTGAAAACTGTGTGGATTTTTCTATGTGGATTGATTATAGTATGCATTTTTGTGTGAAACTCTATGAAATGATTGGCATTGATTGTGAGTAACTTTAATTAAGTATTTATGGTAAAGTAGATTACTCCACCTAAGGGCTTGTTGAGGAAAGCGAGTACTCTAGTGATTATTTGTGGATACCAAAGTAGATGGAAGCTACTTGTATGGGTGGATGGCCTTCCCAATCCTCGGTGACTTTATCTGGATACATAATTTGAGACCTTACTGAGAAAGGTGAGTGCCATAGTGTTAGCACTAGAGCTGAGGGAATCTACTTGTATAGGCAGGTAGACTTCCCGATTCTTAGGAACTATCAGTAAAAATAATTATGTATGTGGGCATGTGATTGGAAGACAGAGATGTTGACCATGGTGTGATTATGAACGTGTATACTTGGCTGCTGTTGGATTATGAATGCGTTTGTATGGATATTTTAATTATATATTAAACACCTCAGTCACACATTGTTGTAAATTATTTCTTCCTTACTGAGAGGTGTCTTACCCCGTCGAATTATTTATCTTTTCAGGTTTTCCAGGTGATCGAGCTTAGAAAGCTCCAAGGCGGGGTAATTTTGTGAGTGGACATCAAAATGGATATGCATTTAGTTTTATGCTTAATATATTTTATTCAGGTTTTGTAATATGTAGAATGTGGTTGTATCTTATGAGTTTATTTATGTGAATATAGAACTATGGTATTATGTTTGAGGTTATTTTATTATTTTCGGCTGCGTGAATGGTATCAAAGATGTGTGTATGATCTCTTAACACTCCAGGCCCCACGTGGCGGGTGGAGGGTGTTACAATTGGTATCAGAGCATAACGTTCTTGTGGACTTTAGAAGAATTAATACCAAAGTATAGGTTTGAGTGGAATAAGGGTAGGAAATGGTAGATTAGGGTGTTGATAGGAGTTTGAGTTTGTTTCATAGCTTGGAAGCAAAAATTCCTTGGCGAACTTCTATGATTTTCTAAATCAGTCAACGGTTTCAAAAAACCACAGTAAATCCATCGATGGTGATGTTTTCGAGTAGAGAGACTAAAATTTGGAATTTGAATTTGAAGGTTAATATGATTGCGAATAATTGGATGCCAGATGTTAATGGCGGATATGGATATTAAAATGATTACTTGTTATATGATTTTGTCAGATATATTAAGATGTGGAGATTCTAAATTGCATATGTTGTATACATTCAGGGATGGATCCTAGAGGCAAAGCGTGGATGAAGGAGGAGGAAGCAAAATGGGAGCTTCTCGCGGGGACAAGATTGACACCTCTCGAATGTTATGAGGAATAGCTCATCAGGTTAGGGAAGAAATGAGATGGGATTTCGGGGGATTAAGCTACCCACCGGGGCACCAGGGTTGCACAATTGATCAATTCAACCATCTGAAACCCTCATCTTTTGAGGGTGGCACTGATTCGATTAAGGTTGAGATGTGGATACAAGAAATGGAGAAGATACTGGCAGTGTTGAACTGCACCGAGAAGCAGAAGGTTCTTTTCGCCACTTTGAAACTAGCTGGAGAAGCTTAACGGTGGTGGCGTGCAATGAAACTGTTGGAGAAACAGTGAGCGGTACCTATAGCAATGACATGGAGTCGTTTCAAGTAGGTCTTCTATGACTGATACTTTCTCGCCACCACCATAAATGCGAAGGCGGAGGAATTTTTCAACTTGGCTCAGGGGCGCCTCACTGTTCAGTAGTATGCTGCTAAATTTTTAAAACTTTACCGCTTCGCACCTTCCATGGTTCTAGAAGAATACCAAAAGGCGAGGTGATTTGAAAGGGACCTAAATCAGAGAATTCACGAGTATATGGCACGTTTGAAGATTCAGGTTTTTGCGGAATTAGTGGATAAAGTTACTGTTGCAGAGTCGAGTCTGCAGAGAGGTACAGAAATATCAGAATAAAGGAAAAGGTCTGCGTCTTCTTGTTCCCAAGCAAATGTCAGACAAGAGTCGTGGAGGGGAGACAAAGGTGTTGCATGCTATAGATGAGGCAAACATGGTCACATAACTCGGGAATGTCGAGAACCGCTGAACAATGCACCAGCTTTGAATTAGAACTAGAGGAACAACCCGGCACCTCGTGGCGGTGGTGCCCCAGCATGTGTCTATATGTTAGGTACATTTGAGGAGAACAATACTAAAGGTCTAGGTAATATGTTTATGTTACCATGCATATTAATTTTGTTTAACTTTGTATGATTCGATGCTATATATGTTTGAATTGGTTGAAATGTATGAATGTGTGTAGTTAGCTCTTTGATGTGTAAATGGGTAACTAACGAATTTAGAAGAAGAAATTCTTTAAAGGAGGGGAGAACTTAACGACCTAAAAAATTTTAACTATTTAAAATAATAAGAAAGATAATAAAAGGAAAAAAGGAAAATAGAAGAAAGGGGAAAAGAAATTTTAAAGGGGAATAAGAAGGCGCTCGTCGACGAATTCGATTTTCTCGTCAACGAGCAATCTTCTGAGCCTCGTCCCCAAGTATTCATGTCTCGTCGATAAGGTTTTACTGAGAGAGGTTCTCACATTTATGAATTTCATCGACGAGCTCCTGGTTTCGTCCACGAGCGGTGTTCTTGGGCTCGTCGATAAGTCCAGATGTCTCGTTGACGATGCCACGTGGCAAGATGCCTATAAATAGGCAAAAATCAAATTTTTAGCAAAAGAATCCATTTTTTCGTCTGTTTCTCTCTCTAACTACGACTCCTTTGCATTCTCTCTTCGATTTCGGGCTAGATTTGACCCGGTTTGATGATCCAGAATCACCACGAGGTTCGTAGGATCGTTCTCTACAAAGTTGTGGGAGCTGATCGTTAATTTGAGAGGTTTGAAAACATCCCAAAATTAGGGTAAATGAGTTATTTTGGAGTTTCCTTGACAAATATTGTTATTTAGAGCCTAAAGAGTATTAAATGGGTATTTTTCTAAGATTTGAGAAAGTTGGAATTTTTGGAATGCAGGGTCTCGTTTTGTTAATTTTAGGCTGAATTCCGAGGAGCAAGTAAGGGGAAATACTTTATAACATATTTTTATTAATTTTTAACTTGATAATTTTTGGGTATAAAATTTTATATATTTAGGTATATTATACTGAATGGTGCAGGAAATGAAAATATGGTTTTGGTTATATATTATATTGGGAAAAACCGTGTGACATGAAACCAACTTTGCTAATTAAATGGTTGTGAGTATGGTGGAATGATAAATCATTGTGTTGCAAATATGGTTGGGTTGCAAATACTGGTTGATTGTGTGTACTGTGGTAATTGTGTGGATGTGTTTGTATGGTCAGATTTATTATTGATTTGTGTTGTGGTTCATGTAAATTGCGATATAACGTTGGCAGTGGTATGAGGAGGTCATTATATCGTACCTAGTATATCTATCATATAACGTTGGCAGTGATAGGAGGAGGTCATTATATGGGCGTTCATATTGGGGGGTAAACATTGGCAGTGGTATGAGGAGTTTGTTTACGTATTTACCACGAATATGGTGGTTTGTGCTATAATTTGTGTGATGGTTTGTCCTATGTGGACTGTAAAACCAGTGTGGTTGATAGTCCTGTGTGGACCAGTCCTATGTGGACATGTATGTTGTATGTATGATAGTCCTGTGTGGACATGTATTTTCTATATGGATGAGAATCCTGTGTGGACGTTGTATTCTGTGTGTTTATGGACCCCGTGTGGGTATGATTGAATACTGTGTCGATTTTCCTATGTGGATTGATTATAGTGCACATTTTTGTGTGAAACTCTATGAAATGATTGGCATTGATTATGAGTAACTTTAATCAAGTATTTATGGTAAAGTAGATTACTCCGCCCAAGGGCTTACTAAGGAAGACGAGTACTCTGGTGATTATTTGCGGATACCAGAGCAGAGGGAAGCCACTTGTATGGGCGGATGACCTTCCCTATCCTCAGTGACTTTACCTGAATGCATAACCCGAGGGCTTACTAAGAAAGGTGAGTGCCCTAGTTTTAGTACTAGAGCGGAGGGAATCTACTTGTATGGGCGGGTAGACTTTCCTATTCTCAGAAACTATCAGTAAAAATAATTATGTATGTGGGCATGTGATTGGAAGACAGAGAAGTTGACCACGGTGTGATTATAAACATGTGTACTTGGCTACTATTGGATTATGAGTGCGTTTGTATGGATATTTTAATTATATATTAAACACTTCAGCCACACACTGTTGTAAATTATTTCTTCCTTACTGAGAGGTGTCTCACCCTGTCGAATTATTAATCTTTTCAAGTTTTCTAAGTGATCGAGCTTAGAAAGCTCTAGAGCGGGGTAGTTTTGTGAGTGGATATCAAAATGGATATGCATTTAGTTTTATGCTTAATATATTTTATTCAAGCTTTGTAATATGGAGAATGTGGTTATATTTTATGAGTTTGTTTATGTGAATATAGAACTCTGGTATTATGTTTGAGCTTATTTTATTATTTTCCACTGCTTGAATGGTATCAGAGATGCGTGCATGATCTCTTACACTCTGGGCCCCACGTGGTGGGTTCAGGGTGTTACAACACTAGGTAGGAAATAAATGTCTGGTGATCATTCTCTACTAACTCTACACCATGCCTCTCCATGTCTATCTGAATCGGATGCAGAATCTCCACTATTGACAATGCTGCTTCCACTAATTTTTGGCTCAAAGCATCAACCACCACGTTTTCTTTCCTTGTGTGGTAGCTAATAGTGCAATCATAATCTTTAATAAGCTCCAATCAACTTCTCTGCCTCATATTCAATTCTTTTTGGGTGAAGAAATATTTCAAACTTTTATGGTCAGTGAAGATCTCACATCTCCCACCATAAAGATAATGCCTCTAGATCTTTAAGGCATATACCACTGCAGCTAACTCTAAATCATGTATCGAGTAATTCTTTTCATATTCCTTACGCTGCCAAGAAGCGTAAGTAATAACCCTCCCGTATTGCATCAACACACATCCAAGTCCCTTATGGGACATGTTATTTTATGTAACAAATCCATCCTCTCATGATGGAATAGATAACACTAGTGTAGTGACCAACCATTGCTTCAACTCCTGGAAGCTCTACTCACACTCATCGGTCCATTCAAACCTCACATTTTTCCTCATGAGTCATGTCAGTGGACCTCATAATCTAGAGAATCCATCCACAAAACACTGGTAGTACCCCATTAGATCTAGGAAACTCCTGACCTCCTGAACGTTCCCTAATCTCACCCAATTCACCACGGCTTCTATTTTACTCGGATCTACTAATATGTCGACCCGGAGATAACATGCCCGAGGAAAGTGACCTGTCTCATCCAGAATTCACATTTCTTGAATTTAAAATAAAGCTTCTTTTCCCTTAATACTTGCAATGCCAGTCTCAGATGATCCTCATATTCCTCAAAACTTCTCAAGTAGACTAGTATATCATCAATAAATACCATAACAAACTGGTCCAAATAATAATGGAACACCTGATTCATTAGGTTCATAAACAATGTTAGTGCATTAGTCAATCCGAATGAAATTACCAAGAACTCGTAATGCCCATATCTAGTTCAGAAAGTTGTTTTCGAAATGTCCTCTACTTTAACCTTCACCTAGTGATATCCCAATCGAAGGTCAATTTTGGAGTAGACCTGGGTTCCCTAGAGCTGATCAAATAAATCATCAATTTTGGGAAGATGATATTTATTCTTGACTATCACTTTATTTATCTCTCTACAATCAATGCACATCCTCATAGTCCCATTTTTCTTCTTCACGAACAAGACTGGCGCTCCCCAAGGCAACATGCTAGGCCTGATAAATTCTTCATCCAACAACTCGTGCAACTGGTCTTTCAGTTCCTTCAGTTCGATTGGAGCCTTTCTGTAGGGTGCTTTAGATATTGGCGCTGATCCTACTAATAAATCCACAACAAATTCAATCTCTCAATCTGGTGGTAAACCAGGTAATTCCTCTCAAAAAATGTCTGGAAATTCTCTAACCACTAGAATGTCAACTTCTTTCAATTCTCATTTGGCATTTCCTTAATATAAGCAACATACCCTTGGCAACCACCCCGAAGCAGCCTCCTTGCCTAAATAGTCGACACTAACTGTGGCGAGGCTTGTACCTGTGATCCCACGAACCTGAATTCCTGCTCGCCTAAGAATCTGATGATCACATCTTTTTTATGGCAATCAATGTTGGCATAATTAGCTTCCAGCCAATCCATACCCAGTATCACATCGAACCCCTACATGTCTAACACTACAAGATCTGCTGGTAATACTTTCTCCTGAATGCCCACTAGATAACTTTTAAGTACCCTCCTACACTTCACTACTAATCCAGTCAGCGTAGCTACTGACAACTCAACATCTAATAGCAGTTTCTTAACCTTAGATAGTTTAACATATCTCAACGACATAAAGGAATGATTCGCACCTAAGTCAAATAAAATAACAACTTTATATGGTAAAACATTAAGAGTACTTGTCACAACGTCTCTGGCTGCCTCAGCGTCTCCCAGTGTCAGTGCATAAACCCTCGCCGGAGTCGTGTTCCTCTGCTGGCCTCCCTAGGGCACTTGATAACCTCCCCAAAATGGTCTATGAGCTAGTGCATGAGTCGGCAGTCCCTAACATGATCGAGTCATATAGCCAAATCTCCCACATCGATAGTAGACGTTCTCTCCCATCCTACATTCACCCAAATGTCTCCGGCCACATCTAGGGCAGACAAGATAAGTCTGCCCACCCAAAGAACCAAAGTTCCCTGGGAAAAATTCATAAATTCCACTGCCTTAGCCTCTCTGATGATAGTAGGAAAATATCTATCAAAGAATACTTCCCTAAATCAGCTCCAAGTATAACCACTGGTATGTGCCTCTACTCCTTCAATAATCTCATAGCCATCCACCATCTCTTGGCCTCAGCTGTCAACTTATATGTAGCATAGAGGACCCTCTGCTCATCGATGCAGTGGAGCACCGTCAGTATTTTCTTGATCTCTTGCACCCAATTCTCAGAAACTGCAGGATCTGCTCCTCTTGAAAACGCTAGAGGATTCATCTTGTTAAACTTCTCTATCGTACACCCCTAGGCTGCAGACGAGCCTCCCTCCTCCCTAGAGCTCTATGCAATCTCAGTCATAACCTACTGAGCTATGCTACGCAAAATAGCATCTGAATCCCTGTCGTCCATGCTAGAAGGCCCTGCACCATCATCGCCGCTAGCGTGAGTGCTACTACCTCCAGGTTCCATCCTACAATAATACCAAATTATTCTAAGAATCCGCACCTCATAATGCTACTCTTACATTAATCTAAGATATCCTTACACCACCTATCACTAATTTAAGGTCTAGCCCTACCATATGGAAAAAGAAATAGACGATAATTTACTATGCTTTTCCTAAAATCGTCATCCTAGGAAAAACACAGAAACCATCCTGAAGTTCCTGCTTCTAGACTGCAAAATAGAACCCTAAATTCTCATCCTAATTTCCCAACATTAACTCAGTGAGATTCTATTTTATCCCAATTCCTATCCTATATTTTGGTATTGTTTTCCGCTGTACACTAGAGTCTACTGAACCTAACAACCTAGACTCTGATACCAAATTGTAACGACCCAAAATTCATTCTATTTTTTTTTTTTTTACTGTGAAAATAAAATCATAATACTCTGATACCCCTAATTTAAGCTACTATATCATACCTATGCAGTGGAAAACATAAAATCACATAACCTTTATTACGATACCAGAATTCAGTATTTTCCCAAAACATTTATACATACACATCTTCCCAAAAATCCTCCACCAGATCCCTTAAAAAATACTGATAAATGCATTTCCCCAAAAACACTTACCCTTCTGACATGGCAGTATAAATATCCCCTCTACCTCTGAGCCTGATCTGCTCGTCTAGTTGGATCACCTGAAATATGTTAAATTATCGGGATGAGACAACTCTTAGTAAGAAAAAATATGCTATTACCAGTGTATGGTAGCTGAATTTACATGAATAATATACTGATAAACAACTGAAACTGGGATAACACGTAAAATAATATACAGTATAAATCACACCTACGTGGCTTAAAATACACTGTAATATCTGAACTTTCTACTTAATCATACTTTTAATAACTATAAATATAACTGCTGTTAATCTATAAATCTGTATATATGTATATAACTGTGAAAACTTCTTTAGATGGCTGTATGTCATTAACTCGTCATGACAAGGTTGTGCGGCTCGTAGGCAGGACTTAATATTGGTTGGCCTACTAGGATAAGTCAACTGAAACACATGTCATCAGACCAGCCACCTCAACCCAGACTACTAAGGAGCATGCAATCTCTCCCAAGGCACGGTCGACTACTCATAAAATCCACACGCTATCTAAGATATGTGGTTGCACTCTAATCTGAATAGCTACGGTACCGTGCTCTGAAATCTGAACTGATCCACAAGGGTTTGATACAGTATAATACTAATTTATATTTATCTCAGTGTTTTAGCATGATTTTATTCAACTACAATAACCATAACATTGTAAAAGCTTATCTGAATAAATTGAAATTTCTGAGTTATCGTTTTGTCATCTGTATATCACGGTATACTGTAAATGCTGTAAAAACATCTTTCTATTATATATGTTGTAAATCATAATTCTGTACTAAACTAATATTTACTCATGCCACACAATTAAATAAAATAAGAAACCTATGAACTATTATCTGCATTTTCTAGTAATAAAGGTAACATATAATTTGTAGAGTTTTCCTTGATAACACATAATTTCATATCCCAAAACACATGTTTTACTGGTAAAATTTCTAAAATTACTAGCATAGCATATTTCCCTTGCCCAACTGATTGGGAGGCCAACTCCAACTATATCCTCACGCCCACAGTGTACCACACAAAATCCTATAATATATATATATATATATATATATATATATATATTTCCAATTTCAATAATCGAAACTCAAAATAATAACTATATTTTGTCTTTTCCCCAGGCTCACATTTATCTTTTATCCATAAAATTCTAAACTACTAATTATTTATCAATGTTACCTGAGTTCCCAGGTCTACTAATTATTAGACCTGCCCATTTGATGACCACAACTCATACGGCAACAAAGGAGCGAGCATGACTCACCAGAAATGGGTCATCTAATGAGCATGACTTATGAGGCACTGAAGACATTAGCTCGGATTAAGCCAAAAAATGAAGACATCTGCTCGATTTGAGCCAAGCAGTGAAGGCCAGCGTCGGCTCAGATTAAACCAAGTAATGAAGACATTCGTTCTAATTGAGCCAATAAGTGAAGACATTGACTCAAATTGAGCCTGATAATGGAAACATTGGCTCAAATTGAGCTAAATAATGTAGACCCCGGCTCGGAGGAAGAAGTCAACTTATTCTAATATTGGGTCGGATTAAGTCAAATAGTGGTGACGCCAACTTAGATTGAGCCAAATAGAGAAGACATCGGTTTGGGTTGAGCCAGACAATGAAAGCATCAACTCTAATTGAGCCAAATAGTGAAGATGTCAGCTATAATTGAACCAATAAGTGAAGATATCGACTCGAATTAAACCGCATAGTGAAGATATTAACTCAGATTGATCCGAATAGTGGAGACATCAACTCTTATAAGGCCTATAGCTTCTGTAATCTGGGTAAGCTAAGAAGCCCTGTAGCTGGCTTAGATTAAGTTGGAACGCTTAAGGACGGATTCAGATTACGTCGAAAGCTTGTATGGTGATCCTAGAAACACTCTTAAATAAAAGAAATTTATTTCAAATATTCGAGAGTAAAGGGGACAACTGATACACCCAAAATTAGTAGACATACTCATTAGGGGATATGGTTACAAAACTACCATTGATACCTCACATAACCACACTTGAGTTATCCGTAACCCCCTGATACGGTTATAAAACCACTATTGATATCCTATATAACCACCGTGAAGTTATCTATAACCTACCCTAAACATAATAACACATTTGTAAATACTAAGTTGAAGAAGGGTCTACCTCTACCACTATAAAAAGGGGATTCCAGGAGGAGGTAAGCATTTTATTCTCACTCACTCCTCACTTACTATTGATATTTGAACCTCTCATTCCCTAACTTAGACATCGAAGTGAACCCCTAGAGTGAAAGGGGAATGAACAAACACGCAGAAATTCCTAGAACACAAAACTTATAAGAAACAAGATGGAGACAAGCACACGCCAAAGAAAACAATCACACGCACGCACAAGACAATATTTACGTGGTTCGGCAATTTTGCCTACGTCCACGGAGTTGCAAGGATTTCACTATTATTAGGTAAGTATATAGAGTGCAACAATTATAGAGTTTCTCTCACTCTCAACAAGGAAGAAACAACGTGCATACACCCTAAACACCAAAGTGAACACATTTGGATCATGCACACAAGAGCTCACAACACTCACCACGTTGCTGCACATTTCTACGCCACTCTGAACACATAGACGAACACTAGAAATGTATATCTTAGGGTTTACAAGATCATAACTTTCGAAATAGTAAAGTTCTGCCAAAATCTCGCACAAAAGATCTTCTCCGTCGACCTAGTTGCACCCCTATTCCCCATGGTCGCGACCTAGTCAAGCCTCACTATAAATCATGAATCTTGACTTCAACATCCTCGACCTAGTCGCACCACTAAGTATTACTGGTTGAGATGATGGTCGAGCCTCTTAGGATTTCATCCTTCAAGATATCTCAAAATCTTGACTTGGTGGCCCTTTAGGGACTTCCTGGTCGAGCACTTGGGCAAGACTCTTAGTATTTTTGGCTAGGCCTTGGCCTTTTGCTCCATGGATTAAACATAACTAGGCTCCACAAAGCCCAACAAATCTCCCACTTGGAGACTAGTTCAATCACCAACATCAACCAAAATTCTCCGAAAGAATAATCTCTCATCCCTGCAACTCATCATCCTGTCCTCAAGCTAGAAGGCCAACTGAAGCTGCACACAGTTTCAGCTTCTCAATAGTGACACCCTTAGTCAACATATCTGCCAGGTTCTTAGATCCATAGATCTTCTCAATTATTACCAGCTTATCTTCAACAAGGTAACGAATAAAGTGGTATTTTGTCTGTATGTGCATTGAATTTGAATGAAAAGCTAAATTTTTAGCAAGAAAGATTGCACTCTGACTATCACTATATAGAATGCCTATCTTCTGCTTCTTACCCAATTCATCTAAGAAACCATGTAGTCAAATCATTTCCTTTCTAGCTTCAGTTGTTGTAACATACTCAACTTCTATAGTAGATAAAGTAATAATATTTTGTAGATTTGAAGCTCAAGATATAGCTGTACCACCTAAAGTAAATACAAAACCAGTAGTACTCTTTTTACTGTTAGTATCACCAGCAAAATCAGCATCTACATAACCCTATAGCTTCAAACTTGCACTTGTGAAGCAAATATATGTATCTGATGTACCCCTCGGATATCTTAGAATCCATTTGACTGCCTCCCAATGCTTCTTTCTGGGCCTACTCATGAATCTGCTCACAACTTCCACTGCATATGCAATGTCTGGCCTTGTACACACTATCGCATACATTAAGCTGGCAATAGCTGAGGCATAGGGCACCTTGCTCATGTGGTCTATTTATTCTTCTATCTTCGGTGACTGTTCTTTGCTTAGTTTGAAATAACTACCCAAGGGTGTGCTCACTGGTTTACCTTTATTCATGTTGAATCCGCTAAGAACTTTCTTCAGATACTCTGACTGTGAAAGCTTCAATGTACCATTAACCTTGTCTCTAATGATCTTCATTCCAAGGATTTGCTTTGCAGCTCCCAAATCCGTCATTGCAAACTACTTTGACAATTCCTTCTTCAAATTATTAATATCCTCAATGTTAGACCTTGCAATAAGCATATCATCTACATACAGCAGTAGAATGATGTAAGAATTGCCAAAGAACTTAACATAGCAATAGTGATCAACTTCACATCTCTTGAACTTAATTCTATTCATAAAATTGTCAAATTTCTTGTACCACTATCTTGGAGCTTGTTTTAGGCCATACAAGCTCTTCCTCAATTTGTAGACTAAATTCTTTTTTCCCTAGACAATGAACCCTTCTGGTTGACTCATCTAAATGTCTTCCTTCAAGTCACCATGAAGGAATGTCATCTTCACATCTAACTACTCAAGATGTAGGTTTTCAATGGCCACCATTCCCAGTACTAGTCTAATTATAGACATCTTTACAACTAGAGAAAATATTTCTGTGAAGTCAATGCCCTACTTTTGCTGAAACCCTTTGACAACTAATATAGCTTTGTAATGCTTGCTACCATCATGTTCATTCTTTATTCTGTATATCCACTTGTTGTGCAAAGCCTTCTTCCCTACTAGCGATTCAGTTAGTTCCCATGTCTGGTTCCCTAACAAGGAATCCATCTCATCCTTCATGGCTAACTCTCACTTGCTTGAATTTTCATCTTGCAAGGCTTCATCATAATACTCTGGCTCACCACCATCAATCAACAAGAGATAATTTTGAGCGGGTGAATAACGTTGTGGAGGTCTAATAGTCCTAGAAGATCTACGGTCCGTAGCTACAGGTGTACTTTGATCTACCTGTGATTCTACATTATCCTCGTCCTCTTCACCCCTTTCCTAGATAATGCTTTCAGTTAACTCATCTAAGTTAACAAACTTATATTTTTCTGATCTATATCTGGGTTATCGGACACTACAGTTAACCTATCCTTATGCATAACCTGATCATTAAATATCACATTTCTACTTCTAATTATTTTCCTGTTTTGTTCATCCCAAAATCAATAGCCAAATTTCTCATCACCATAGCCAATGAAAAAAAATATTTTAAAATTTGCATCAAGTTTACTACGAGCATCATAATCATTATAAATATAAGAAACACAACCAAAAACTTTTAAATAAGAAAACTTTACCTCTTTATCACTCCAAACCTCTCCAGGAAGTTTGAAATTCATGGGAACCGAAGGTCCTCGGTTTATCAAGTAAACTGCAGTGCTAGCAACATCAACCCAAAAAGTGTTTGGTAGTCCAACATGCAACCTCATACTCCTAGCACGTTCATTGAGAAATCTGTTCATGTGCTTGGACACGCCATTTTGCTGTGGTGTCTCAGAAATGGCCTTCTCCATTTTGATTCCATGTGCAACACAGTACTCTCTAAACCCTCCATTTATGTATTCTCCTCCACTGTCTGACCTTAAACATTTTACTTTCAAACTTGTCTCACTCTCAACCATAGTCTTCCACTTCTTAAAAGTGTCAAATACATCAGATTTGTTTTTCAGAAAATAAACTCATACCTTTATAGTTGAGTCATCAATGAAAGTAATGTAATACCTTGAACCTCCAAGGGATGCAACCGGAGAAGGCCCCCACAAATCAGTGTGTACTAATTCCAATTTTTTAGCCTTCGGTGTCTTATTGATTTTTAAGAAGCTCGCCCTTTTCAGCTTCTCTAAAATGCAGCTTTCGCACAAGTCAAAATCAACATACTTCAAATCTGGTAGCTTCCCTTTTAACAGCAGTGTTTTCATCCCTTTCTCACTCATGTGACCAAGTATGTAGTACCATAAACTTGTATCAGTACTCGCTTTAGCAACTGCAACTGTCTCTTGGACTTGAGGTCATATATAGAGTACCAGCCTTCTTTCCATGATCTAATACTCTTGCTCCCTTTGTAATCTTCCAAGTGCCACCAGCAAACAACATCGCATGTCATTCATCATCAAGTTGTTCGACAGAAATCAAATTCCATCTCAAGTCAATAATATGTCGTAACTTCTCTAGTAACCAAACAAACCCATTGGGCAACGACATTCAGACGTTTTACATACCCATAACATCCAAGGTTGTGCCATCAGCCAAATACACTTTACTGAAATCACCTGCAACGTAGTTCTATATGATTTCTTGGTGTGAAGTAGTATGAAACGAAACTCCTGAGTCCAAAACCAAATGGTTGACCGTATAGGTCATTCCCAGTTTTGATAATGACAAATACTCTTTGTATTTGATGTTTGTTAAGTTTATGTGTAGGTTTATATTATCAGATCATATGCTGGCACATGAGAAGACTTGAAGACTAAAGACCCTGAAGACTCATTGTAATTTATATTTTGTGTAATTTGGGTCTGTAATAGTAATATAGGAACGGTCTGTAATAATTAATGCATGGCATGCATGTATGAACTAAAGCTCAGGACCGTAGTTTGACCTTAGGGATCACCTTTCGGTCGACCAGCGCCAAATTTTTTCGGCCAAGTAAAATGACCTTAGATTGACCCCTAGGTCCTTGCACAACACTTAGCATAGTCCCCAACATCACTTAGTATATCTAGGGAATAAAAAAAGGCAAAATTGGACTTAAAATGAAAAACACTGTGAGAGGTCAGGCGACCGAACCCTTGGTGTTCAAAACATCTTGGGCGCTCGAACCGCTGAGAAGTGAACGAGTTGACCAGGTTTCAGGCGAGCAAACCTGTAATGAACATATCTCCCTCAGGCGACCAAACCCATGTTAGAGTGCTTTTCACCAACCCAGGAGCCCAAACATTCGCATTCAAAAAAAGCCTCGGGCGATCGAAGTGGACCGTTCAATTAACCGAACTTAGTTTCGAGCAGCCGAACCTCGGACAGAATACTTTTGACTTTTGTTCAGCCAACTGACCCTGACTTCGGGCACCCGAACCTTTAAAAATTGATTTTTTGACTGAGTCTATTTGGACACTGGAACCTCAGACCGGGCACCCGAATCTCTCGAGATAAATTAATTTTTACCGAGGTTAAAATTAAGTAAATTGGGTTAATTTTCTTAATGTGTGTTAAAACTTTCTTAATAATACCCAACATGTCCTAAATGGTCATAATTTGACCTTGGTCTATATATATGAGTTCATTTGTGAGGATTAGTAATTAGATTAGAAAAATCATTAGCAAAAAATCCTCTCTATTTCAAAATCCTTTTTGCCCCAAATACTCTCATTTCTTCATTCCATTGATACATCTTAGCATTGTGCGAGCTTATTGATTGTTCTAGTGCTTATTAGAGGTTGCTATACTCCCATTGCTTTTACTTGAATGATTGATTTATTTTGGAGAGTTTAGCAAAATTTATCCCACAAATTTGAACATAATAAATCTTATGTTGGGATAAACTCATAAGCTTAAGGATTCTTGCATTGTCGTTGCAATATTCCTAGAGCTATATTTTTGTTGTGCAAATATTTTTTACAAGCAATAATATTTTCAAACTGCTCTTGTACTTATTTCATTGAAGGAAAATATTTTGAGTTAGTTTGAATATTTGATTAGCATCTTTGAAATGCTGATTTGTTATTGAGATTTGATATACTTTGGTTTCAAAGATTAGCTTGTAAAACTCTCTTGTACTTGATAGACTATAGACATAACCATGAGTATTGATTGCACACGTAGAGCACCAAACTTATAGTTCATACATTCTTGAGGTGCATCGATTATATTGTGTGTATATAGTACATAGTCTGCTTAGTTGAGAATCACATTTCCGCATACGTAAATTTAAGTTTGTTGTATTCCACGCGTGGGCCTGAAGAGGGAGACTAGCCCTGTTGAATAGTCTCGGATTGGCTTAGACCCTGTTAGGAAAGTTAGGTACACCATTTTGGTAAGGTGTAGGTTGAGATCAGCCCCATTAATTGACCTAGTTGTAAACGATACCGCTCCACCCATTAAGTGATCTTATAGTGTAATCATTGTGTTAGTGTGCCAAGACAGGGACGTAGGCACAGTTGGCCGAACCCTAATAACATTTCTTGTGCGTGCTTTTAATTTCTACATTTTAAATTCTAGCACATGAATGTTTGTATTTTACTATAGTGAATGATTAGGTTTATAATTGCATAGACAAACCCTAGGTTGAGTAATACTGTTGTTAAACCGGTTGACCTAGGCAATAATTTTTAAATGCCCAATTCACCCCTCCTCTTGGCAATACACCAAAGCTAACACCAATCATCAAGTGGACTGGCTACTGCAAAAAGTAATGCATCATGTACCTCTTCTGTTATGGCAGTAGTAAAGTCATCTTCATTCTTCTTCTTGAGACTTTTGCATTGCCTCCTGAAGTGACATGTTTTCCCACAGTTCCAGCATTGTCCTTTTTGGCCAAATCTCGATTTGCTTCTGTTTCTATTAGAATTTCTAGATTTTGATCTACCCTGATTTGAATTTCTATCATTACCTCTACCTCTTATTTTAAGGTTTAGGGCAGAACTAGATCCTAAGGTTTCACCAACATCCTTTATGCAAATCTCCTCAGCCAAAACTAAATCTCGTATGTCATTATACTTTAGTTTTTCTTTTCCCGTGGAGTTACTTACAACCATCCTCATGGCCTCCCAATTGTTTGGCAATGAAGCCAAAACGATTAGTGCACGTATCTCATCATCAAATTCAATTTCTACAGACGACAATTGATTTGTGATTGTGTTAAAATCATTCAAATGTTGTGCAACCAATGCATTCTCAGCCATCTTTAAATTAAATAGTTTCTTCATCAAATGTACCTTGTTATTTGCAGATGACATTTCATGCATACCTAACAAAGCCTTCATTAGATCTGCTGTGGTCTTCTCCTTTACAACATTATGTGCAACAGACCTAGACAAAGTTAATCTGATAACTCCAAGTATCTGTCTGTCAAGGAGAGTCCATTCCTCATCCTTCATGGTCGCAGGTTTTTCTCCTAGAAGCGGTAGATGCAATTTCTTCCCATAGAGATAATCCTCGATTTGCATCCTCCAGAATCTAAAGTCTGTTCCATTGAACTTTGTTATCCCAAGCACCTTTCCTGCTTCCTCAGCCATTGCTCCCACTCAAGCCTAACCTTAGGCTCTGATACCAGTTGAAAGGGGAATGAACAAACACGCAAAAATTCCCACAACACAAAACCTGTGATAAATAATATGGACACAAGCACACGCCAAAGAAAATAATCACACATACGCACAAGACAATATTTACGTGGTTTAGCAATTTTTCCTACGTCCACGGAGTTGAAGGGATTTCACTATTATTAGGGAAGTATACAGAGTGCAGCAATTATAGAGTTTCTCTTACTCTCAACAAGGAAGAAACAACGTGCACACACTCTAAACACCAAAGAAAACACCTTTCGATCGTGCACACAAGAGCTCACAACACTCACCACACTACTGCACACTTCTACGCCACTTTGAACACATAGACAAACACTATAAATATATATATTAGGGTTTACAAGATCATAACTTTCGAAATAGGAATGTTCTACCGAAATCTCGCATAGGAGATAGTCATCGTCGACCTAGTCGCACCCTTGTTCCCCATCGTTGCGACCTAGTTGAGCCTTGCGGGAAATCAGGAATCTTGAACTTCAGTATCCTTGACCTAGTCACACCATTAAGTCTTTTTGGTCGAGATGACGGTCGAGCCTCTCAAGATTTCGTCCTTCAGGATATCTTAGAATCTCGACTTGGTCTCCCTTCACGGACTTCCTGGTCGAGCACTTGGGCGAGACTCTCAGTATTTTTGGCTAGGTCTAGGCCTGTTCGCTCCATGGATTAAACATAACAAGGCTCCACAATGCCCAACATGAAGTACACCTCGAGTCCTCCAAGTCATTCTTGTTTGATTCCTTTTCAGATGGTTGCGGTCGAAGGATGATTTAACAAAAGTCATACAATTTTTGGCAGCAACAAGAACCAAATGCACTCTAATTTTATATATATATATATATATATATATATATATATATATATATATATATAAATTATGCGTCAAAGTTTTAGATAGAAGCAAAATGAGGGGAGGGCAATTGAGCCAGAAAAAGAATTGAAGTACATGTCAAAATTTTCAGTTTACTCCAGGGTCTGCATACCCTTGAGTTGCTTTACAAGACTTTTTATTGTCACATTATTCAAATCATAGGGCCTATTATTGGTGGAAAAAAGAAATTTTTAATTATAGAAGTGAAATCTTTTCATTATTTTGTGCATAGAAAGTTAAAAATTTTTTAAACTATTTTCCAATTTTCTTATATAAAAATTTAAAACCTAAAAAATAAAAAAATTGCACTTATTTGAAAAATAAATAATATTTTTTTTATTTACTCCTAATATTTAATAAACATATATACATATTTACATATGCATATATATAGTACCTATATGTCAAATTAAAGAATAGGAACATGAGTATATATAGTACCTATGTGTCAAATTAAAGGATAGAAACAAAAGTATATATAGTACCTATATGTCAAATTAAAGGATAAGAAGATAAGTAGATAGTCCCTATCCACTTATTAAATAAATTATATGTCATAATTTTAGATAGGTGCAAAAGGGGAATAGGAGTAGGAACTTCTCTCCCCATTAAAATATGCAACAAAAAATGGCCTTTTCAAAGTCTTAAATTTTTTTTTTTTATCTACATATAAATATTAAAACTTTTTTAAAATACGTATATGGGGATCTAAATGCTTTTACCATTATATATACATTAGATAAACTAGTGGCAAGACAAAAGAACTAGCCTTTCTAACTTTGTATTCACCTTATTTTAATATATTTTTTTTATTCCTTTAATAGATTTTTCTTCATTCTTTCTTGTCCTTCTAACCTATTTACAAGTTACACCAATTTACACATTATAAAGAAAAAATTAAAATTAAGTTTGGTTCGCGAAATGTCTATTTCTTGGAATAGATTAATTTTAATTGATTAGTTACAATAATACAAAAAATCATATTATTATTATAAAATAAATAACTATAGGAAATATTTTATGAGTCGATAATAAAAAAAAGATAAGGAATAACTATTTACGAATTTCATCAGGAAGATGTTTATTTCTTTCTTATTACATGTTGAATAAAATAATTAATATATATATATATATATATATATATAATAACTATTCCCTTAATTCTTAAAATATATTTGATCCTATTCTGAAGAATAGATATCTAGAACCCAACAAGTCGAAAATTTAAAGTACGTAAACTTTAATTTTATTTTTCTTTTACATCTAGTTATTACCATAAGAGTCTTTCATTTCTATCCCTCTAATCACAAAACAATAGCTTTGTTCCTAATTTTAAATACATTGAAAAAAATATTTCATGAAAAAAATTGTGACAATATACTATTGGTAAACTTTGGGTCCTTCAAGCCATTTTATTTGTTTCTTCTTAGGTGGCCAAATCGAAGAACGAAACAGTTGAGATAGTGTGATTCCTAATAGTCATGGTTTTAAATAAAGGATGCGACCGTTATGTAACGCCGTTATGTAACCTTTTTTAGAGTTACCGATACCCTTACACACTACAAAGTCAGTGGGAAGAAAAATCATGGTCATAGCGACGATTACGGACTGCAACCATTATGTAAAGGCCGCTACGACCATCATGTAACTGCTAAAAGACTGTTACACCAAAAAAATATTTTATTTTTTACTTTTTTCTTCTCACTTTTTCCCTCTCTTTCATATATCATTCTCAATATGTCAAGTGGCAAGAGAGGGAAAAGATTATAAAGAGGATGACAATGATACAAAATTTACTACTTCTTTAAATACTCACAGTAGATGCATTAATTAAAATGTTGAAAAAACTAACTTCTTAGGAAAATATTTTATTTTGATAATATTAGTAATGTGATATTTATGATCTATATTTGCCAACTTCAACCTTCTTTCTTTTCTAACTATTTTATATTGGTATTATTCGTATGTCTTATGTGTCTAATAGATTAATTAAGTATATAATATATTTTGTTTTATTAATTAATTTAGCACGCATAAGAATTTATCATACATAAGAACAATGAATTATCAATGGTGGTTTAAAACAAATGTAAACTTGTTGCTCTTACCAAATAACTTAGTTACTCGAACTAAATGATCCAAAATACACTAAAACTCTTTTTCTAAAAAGCGCTAAAAACTTAAAAATACAAGTACGCTCATACGCACAAGGTTGTACATGCTTCAAAATAATTCACGGCCGTTACACTCGCTTCCCGTTACACCCGTTACCGTCACGTTACACTACTCGCTACCGCCATTTAAAACCATGCTAACAGTAACAATTATTATTATTTTTATTATTATTATTATAGTAATCAAAGCAATGTCTCCCCAAAACTCAAGAAGTAAAAGTGGTTGGGTAAACTGTGGGATGATTATGTCTGTCCAAAGCATCATTGGGTAAAAGCAAAGGAATTTGAATATGCAACGTGGCCATACAACTGCAACGCACTCAACCAACTTGGGTTACCCATGAGGGCGACTCAATGAACACACTTCTAAATCACTCTTTATTTGTCTACTCATTATGAAGCATTCCTACTCCATTTTTTTTTTATTTTTAGTTGCTTAGAAATTATTTCAACTATTCAAATTTCTGTATTAAAAAATTTACAATTCTTTCAAGTATATTTAAAGTATATATTTTAGATTTGAATTTGTTGAATTCATACAAATATAAAGGGGATTTTCCTATTCTGTGTGATCCTTCTAAAACCTAAACTAAATCTCATATAAAATATTTTTTTTTTTCGTTTGTTAAAAAAATAAACGCTTAAGGGTATAAATGTAAAAAAAAATATTATAATCAACGTTTAATCATTTATAAAAAAATATTAGTAGGTTTCATTTCCCTTTAATCTCTTCATTCCGTTTTTAAAATATTCCTATAATTCACGCTTAATCATTCCTAAAAAATTGAAAAGTAATTTTCATTCCCCTTTAATTAACCTCATTTTCAAAATCATCTCATATTATTTAACTCTATATTATCTCTAACTTTTAATATTCTTGAAATATCTTTATGATTATCCATAAATTTTTTAAAAAAGTTCTTATAACTGTCCATATAAATTTTCAAAGAAATTCCTATTGCTATCTATCTATATATATTTAAAAATATTCCCGTAACTATCCATAAATATTTCAAAAAAATATACCTAATTATTCATGATTTTTTTATAATATATTTTTTATTAAAAAATTATTTTATTATAAGTATCATGACTAAACGGGTGTGATAGCTTGTATATATAAACTTAATTAAAATTTAAAATAGTTTTATATTAAAATTAATCCAAATTCGCGCAGAAATATATATATATATATATATATATATATATATATATATATATTCACATTAAAAGGTTCCTCCTCCTTCAAATAATCTATTTTCTTTAGAAAAGTGCAGTGGAGATTTTGAATTGAGAAATGTTCACATATGCATCTCCCAAACAAGAAACAAAAATCAAAACAAAAGAAGAGGAAATTGTATCAACATCATACATGTTGCACAGTTTAACTACTCTGTTTTTATTGAATTTCTTTTTCGATATAGTTTACTCGTTACAAGAAAGCCTCACGCCTGTGACTCTTGAGTGATTAGGATTGCCACTCACTTACTCCCTTCAGACCCATCAAGATCATACATGGTTGCATATGTCAACTCAACTTCCCACTTTTCCTGCTTCATTATCAAATCTATTTTGATTTTCCATTGAATCTCTTCCTCTCACCGTCCCAATTTAAATTTTACACACAACAATCGATAAAAGATTATAAAGAAGAAAGCATGATTTTCCACCAG
Organism: Malania oleifera; assembly: GCF_029873635.1. NCBI lineage: Eukaryota > Viridiplantae > Streptophyta > Magnoliopsida > Santalales > Ximeniaceae > Malania > Malania oleifera. The sequence goes on from NC_080417.1 coordinate 46,265,238, forward strand.
TGAGAGAGAGAGAGAGATGGAACATCCATAACGAATTGAATTTTCAATCGTTAAGCGAAATTCTAAGAAGATCATCGTTGAAATTTTCGTATTAATAATTAATTATTACACCGGAATATCTAAAACACTCCGCTCAGTAATTTTTTTTTTTCAAAAAAAAAAAACATTACTAATTTGTTACTCCGGATTGAATCCCGAACCTGGCGTGGTCGCACGTCTATCGGAAAATCATCCCCAACGAGGCATGGAACTCACTGGCATACCGTTTACATGATCGTTAATCATCATGCGGTAAGACTGGACCGACGGCTCTGATTGCCCGATCGCAGGGAGTGTTTCTTCATTCGCTGGTCAGTACTTCGTGTAATATACAAACAGACATGGATCCCAATATATACAGATATTTAATCTATTTCCTCCGCTTTCATCGATCTCGAAGAAATTTTAAAAACAAATTATAGTAATTAATCCAGATTAGCTCCAAATTCCAGGTCAAGAACGTGAGGAACCGATCGAGTTAATAAACTACCAGCACTGATCTGTCTCCCAGTTCCGGCGAGGGTAGCCGGAAAACGACGAAACCGTCACCGGCGAAGCTGAAATGCCGGCGAAAGATCCGAACGGCCGGTGCTGCCTGAAAAGCTCCCGATCGTAATCGGCGCGCTTCTCTGGATCCGAGAGTGTTGAGTACGCGGTGTGGATCTTCAAGAACTCGTTTGCTGACGAGTCTTTCCGGCCGACGGCGGCCACGTCGGGATGGCAGATTCTAGCCAGTCGTCGGTACGCCGCTTTGATCTCCTGCCCGGTGGCCCCCATCGGGAGCCCTAAAATCTCGTACAGCGAAGAGCACGAGGAAGCCAGTTTGGGAGGACAGAAGCAAGAGGACGACGTGGTTCTCTCAGCGGCTGCCGCAGCGGCGACAGGTGGCCGGAATCTGATGGTAGTCGGCACCGGAGGTGAAGGCCTGGCAGAAATTTTGGCGCCGGAGATCTGCGGAGACAGTCGGAGAATTGACGGGGACGGAGACGCAGCGAGCATGGTAGGGAGGGGTAGGGGTGCAGTTGTGAGTTGCGGTGGGGGCTGCTAGGGCGTTGGGGTTTATATAACAGAAATGAAGACGGAGTGACGGAGGGTTAAAGTGGGGTAAATTTTGAACTAGGGTTAAGGGGGTGGAGTTAAAATGGAAGGAATGGGGTTAACCGCGGTTGGGTTGGGGTAAGAGGCTGAGTCAGCAAATTGTTTATCCATTTCCTTTTGCGGTGGGCAAATCCTATTAACGTGGTGGATATGATGTGGCCCATGTTGCGGGGTGTCCTAAGCTGTCCTCCTGTTTTTTGGGTTTTGGCTCAGTGCTGACTCAGCTCTTGTCTCTATCCTTTTTTCTCCACTTCGATCCATTATGCACACTTTATTTAAGTACTTAAAAAAAAAAAAAATTATCTTTATAATTGTTATATGAAAAAATTGGTGATGACCTGCGACCGTCGTTTTCCGACTTTCGATAATCTAAAAAAGATGGAAATACAATAGACATTGAGGACTCGGGGTGTACTTCGAGCAGGGTCGACTCAACATTTAGGCAATTGAGGTGCTTGCCTAGGTTCCCAAAATTTTTTTTTTAATATAATAATGTTAATATTATTTATGAAATTTTGTTTGATAAAATTAATTTTAAATAAAATTAAAAATTAAATAAAATATAAAGGACTCTTAATTAAATCATTGTGTTTGGTGGAATTAATTTTAAATAAAAATAAAAATTAAACAAAATATTAAGGATCTCTAATTAAATTATTTGCCTAGGGTTCCATATTATGAAGAGCTGCTCCTGACTCCGAGGGATCACTCCAATACCTAAGTAAGAGAACGCTTCAAAAAGGTCGAATACAGCAATAAAATGGGTTAAGAGTGAGTTACTTTGACTTGTTTGCATCACCCTTCTTTATAGTGGCAAGGTTTGACTTTTGGGATGATCCGTCATTATGACGCGGGGGAGTGGATCACTCTGGAGGTTTAAAGTGCCAGCGTGGATCTCTCCCTTTATTATTGGATTAAAGTTAATTACTCTTACCAGAGGATTTGACTTGGGTAGTGATTGCTGGATTTTGACTTGTTTTTATAAGTTTATATATTTAGGGCAAATTAATAATTTAATAGTTTATTATAAGAAGGTAATTTTGAACTAAAAGACCTAAAATATGTTTTTGAATTTTTAAAAAATTTAATTTTTAAATCAAATTGTGACTAGAGCTATGTGTTTTACTTTACAAAAATGCAATTTAAATATCTTTTCATCCCTTCATATCTATGCTACTATAAACGCAAACATAATTCTTATACTAATCTCCAAACATCTATTCCCTTGCCTCCCTCTTTTAAAATTTTCTCAATCATTTAATCGGAATTGACTATTCGACGACCTGCTCTTAGAAATTGCAAAGAGGTAAAGAGATGCTTCCATTGGCTTGCTCTTAAATCTAAGAGTGCATTCGAGTTGAGTTCAGTTGACATAGCATGATATTCAAACTCGACTCAACTCGAAAATGTTACGAAACTCAATTCAAACTTGATCAATCTCAAAAGTGTTGAATTCGAACTCAATTTGATTATAGATTAATATTAATATGCCTAAAAACTATCCATAATGCTAAGTATATGCATAAAATATATATTAGATACTTATAAAATTACACTCACAAGTAGTATTATAAAACTCGAATTCAACTTATTAAACTACTCAAGTAGCTTGAATTCGAGTAAAATTGAGTTAAGTCAAGTCACAGAGCAAGTCGAATTCTAGTAGCTCCCAGATAAGCTTGATTTACTTATACCCTACTTAAATCTACTCAAAATCATAAGCAAGAACCCTTCATGTATGTTGTTGTCTTTCTTATTTTTCTTTCCCTCATTTGAGATGCATGGTTGAACTTCCATAACTTTGATCTTTAATCTTCTAGACATTTATATAAGATACAAACACTTAATACTCACTATGGCTAAATATAAATATTTATTTAGTTATTGATTTAAATAAAAGATACCGTCGTATTCAATTCTTTGTTTGCCACCAATTGTTAGTGCGATGGAATCCAAACTTTGGGTGCGTTGACTGGAGTGGGGGTAGCATTGGAGTCATGTTTTCTTGTTAAGATGGAGCACAGTAGCAGATTAACCTCTAGCGGTATTTGGCCTACAACAAATTTAATTATTTTAGAATCACACATACACGCATATGAGAGATGGATTTTAGTGTGTAGGAGTCTTGAATTTTGATTGTAGTGTTTTTAGTTAGACTAAACTTTAGATTAAAAAAATTCAAAAATATTATGAAAGTCCACAACAAAGCCAACAAATGAAAGAAAGAAATGTGAGAAATAAAATTGAATCAACATACACAACACACAAATTTATGAAGTTTGGCGATTTGCCCATGTCAGAGATGCTGACGTCAATGAAATCGTGGCCATCCACGCTGATCCAAATCAAACGACCGCAATTAAACATGCCAGAGATGCTGACGTTGACAGAATTGCGGCCATCCAGGCCAACCCAGATCGAACGGGGTGGATATGTTGTCAAAGTGGCTCCATCTGGTGCGTTTAAAACAAAAACATAACGAACAATCAGGATTTGGTCATGCACAAATCATCTAAAACCCTAGAGTCTGAAATTCTTTTTCTCCCCAATTTCGAATTAACCTAGCTCTTTCTCTCTGATCCTCAAACTTTCCTCTCTCTCTTTCTCTCTCTCTCTCTCTCTCTCTCTGTTGACCTTATAGGTCATGCCCGGTTTTGATTATGAAAAATACTCATAATATCTAATAGGTATTTGAGATTATATGCAGTAACCTCAATTGTCTAGATCAAGATGCACGTGAAAGCAAATAAAGCTTGAAGACCAATTCATGTTTTTAATTGTAATATATATTCAGTTGTGTAATTGGTTTGTAATAATAATTAGGGCTTTCTGTGTGTAATAATCAAACACATCACATGTGTGGTCAAATACGTAAGCTCAAAATGAAAATGACCTTAGAATGACCTTAGGGTTTATCCTTCGGTCGACTTTCGATTAACCGACACCGGATTTATTCGATGTCTTGAAAAAGGCTTAAAAGAGACCCTAGGACACTCACACACTCACTTGTATATGTCATACTTTCGTTTAGAATGTTTGTTGCATGATAAAGGACCAAATTGCACAAAATATGCACTTTCGGTCGACCGACCTTGGCAGTTCATTCTGCCTCGGTCTACCAAATCCGGTTTGGGTCAACAATTTGACCTCAACCCATTTGACCGAAACATTGTAGTTCAAAACCCCCGATCGACCAAAACCTCCTGAGGTCAACATTTTGACCACCGAGTCGATCGAACCCAATTTGTATTGCACCAACCTGGTCGATCGAGGGTCCTTGGGAGAAATCTCAACTATCTGGTTGACCGAATCACCCAGTTCAAAATAGTCTGGTTGACCGAACATCGGTATAATTGAAAAATCACCTCGGACATACACTTTCAGTCGACTAAGTCCCAAGTTCAAAAATGTCCTGGTTGACTAAAGCATATGAACTTTGGTCGACCGAAAATGTTTCTAGTCGACCAAACCTCTCAGGTTGCCCTAATTTTTTACCGTGGTTAAAATATTTTGAACATGATTAAATTTGCTAAAACGTCATTAACTTTTCCTAATAATTCCTAGTAGGTACCCAACGGTTATATTTCATGGTGTGTCTATAAATACCCCCTCATTTGGGATTATTAGCCATAGATTAGCATATTTGATTAGGGAAAATTCTCTGAAAATCCAAAAACCTATAATACTTATTTTCATACTAAAAACACTCATACTTACCTTCTCCTACTACTCATACTCTTTGTAAGTTGAATGAGTGATTATTCCCAAAGGTTTGCTCTCCTTATTTATTTGATTGAAACTATTTTCTTGAGAACTAAACCTAAGTGTTCTTAATGGGTTTTGTTCATAAGTCTATCCTAAGAAGACTTGCTTAAGCTTCTGAGTGTTGCATTTGGGTTGTAATATCTTAGGAAGCTTGTATTTGTATTTAGGTTGCAAAATCATTTTCAAAAATATTCAAATATCTTGTGTGATTTATATTTGATATACTTGTGAGGAGATATTTGTGTTTGTGATATTAATTTTTGTGCAATAGTTATTCACTCACATATTACTTGTTGAATACAAAGATTACACATCTTTTACAAACTAAGCATATATATTATCTAATAGTCACATGATTGAGATATCCTGCTGATTGATATCCTCGAGGCTTGCTTGACATCTTTGTGTGAATTTGATTGATTGAATATCTTGACAAACAAAGATTGCTTATTGACACTCTCACGCACTCATTACACTGATAGAAAATATTTTGAGAGTTGAAATATTAGACCACACTAAGCTTTCATATTAAATCATCTTGTGGTGTATATGACTGAGCGCATCCGGGTACATATCTGTTTTGCACGAAAGCACAATCACTATACATATATTATTTGATTGCAAATAGTATTGTATTTCTAGGCACGGGCCTGAAGAGAGAGACTAACCCTTTGAAATAATCCCAGACTGGCTTAGACCCGATTAGAAAAGCTAGATGCGCCATCCCGGTAAGGCTTGTAGGTTGAGGTCAGCCCCTCTAATTGACCTGGTTAAGGTTGAGGTCAGCCCTATGGTAATTGACCTAGTTGTAATCGGTGCCGCTCCACCCATAAGTGAGCTACTAGTGGAATCCTCGGGCTTGCGAGTTAGAGGCAGGAACGTAGGCACAATTGGCCGAACCCCAATAACATATCGTGTGTTTGTTTATATTTCCGCACTCTATATTTACCACACGTGTATGTTATGGTGTGAATGATGCGCATGATTTAAATTTCCGTACATTATATCTACTTGCGCATTTGGGATTGTATAGAAAGACCCTAGGTAGTTAAATTATATTGATTTTTTATTTAACCTAGAATAAAAGTTTAAAATTCTAATTCACCCCTCCTCTTGGGAATACATCAATTATAACATACTCTCTCTCTCTCTCTCTCAAGTGCTCTCTTTTGCTCCTCTTTCAAACCAGATTCAAAGACCCCCCCTTTCTTAAATCTGAGAACTTTCTCCTATTTTGATAATGGCCGAAAACCAGACTCATGTTGTGTGATCCCCCTTTCCACAAAGGTAAAGGTTCATGGTTCAGATTCAATCTGCGCACTCGAAGAAGATTGCAGACCCCAAATGAGGATCCTCGAACCTAGGATCTATTGGAGCAAGTGCATCCCTCAAAGAAAAATATTTTTATAATTAATTTTTTTTTTATTTTCCATTTTTTTTTCTTTACTGCTGTGGTGCTTGGGATTTTGAATGTGGTGACTGGTTCAAATTTGGGTAAATCGTACTTAGATTCAGACGGGTAAATCGTACTCAGATTCAGACGGTTGCTCAGATCAGTGTTTTGGGTTTTCCTGGTTGAGAGGGAGGGGAAGACGAGTTAACTCGTCCTTGAATCAATGGGTGAGGCTCAATTTGACTTGTGCGAGTCAACCCGGGTGTGTGTGTGTGGGCTAGTTTAGTTAAACGGGCTAGATTTGAGTTTGATGAAATGGGTTGAGTTAGTTTTTTTTTTTACTTGGGCTGGCTCAATCACATTTTAAAACAAGGCTTGGGTGGTTTTTTTAAAAGTGGGCCAGCCCATTTTCATCTTAAAACCGGGCTTGATTTTGAAAGCTGAAATTGGGTTGGGCAATTTTAAAACTTTTAGTGGGCTTGGATATTTTTTTAAAAAAATAAATGAGGGTAAGGCCTAGTTAGCTTTTTAAAACAAATGGGCTTTAAAGACAGACCCATGATTCTTATTTGAAAGTGGTTTGGGTTCTGGGACTTTATTTAGAATGATGGGTTGAGTTGTTCGGGTTTAGAGAGTTTGGGGCTCGGGTTTGGTGGGTACCGAGGGTTCTAACCCAAACTCCTATTCAGGTCTAGGAGATTGGGGGGACTTGTTTTCGAAACCTGAACCCCCATTCGAGTTCGGGCAATTTCTTGGGGCTGGTTCAAACCCAACTTTAGACTCGAGTTTGAGCTAGAAAATCGAGAGATCCAAAGCATTGACCCTCCACCTATTTATAAGGGAATGGGGGCCTTCTTTGCACTAATTTTGATCTCTTCTAACAGAATCCCCCTCCACCTATTTATAAGGGACTGGGCGCCTTCTTGGCGCTAATTCTGATCTCCTCTAACAGAATTCCCCTCCACCTATTTATAAGGGACTAGGGGCCTTCTTGGTGCTAATCCTGATATCCTCTAATAGAATTCCCCTGCACCTATTTATAAGGGACTGGGGGCCTTCTTGGTACTACTTCTGATCTCCTCTAACAAAATTCCCCTCCACCTATTTATAAGGGACTGAGGGCCTTCTTGGCTCTAATTCTGATCTTCTCTAACAGAATTCCCCTCCACCTATTTATAAGGGATTGGGGGCCTTCTTGGCACTAATTCTAATATCCTCTGACAGAATTCCCCTTCACCTTGCAGGGAATAATTCCCTTTAACAACTTACACATGTACTTTTTGTATTTCATTTCTTATTATTTTGAATTACAATTAACTGATTTTGTGCTTCCCGTGCACAGGTGAACCTGGTGATCTAGGTGGCAGCTAGGGGATGAAGGGCATGGCATCCTATTATGTTATTTTTATTTTTGCATTTTTCTTTCTATTATATTGTGATGTACCCCCAAGTTGCTTTACCCTGCAACTATAATTTGTACAACTTTTATTTTCATTTCCCTGTGCTTGGCACTTTACTTTATTTTTGTATACTATGTATGTACCCCTATGCAGCTTTCCCCTGCAACTATAATTTGCACAACTTTTTTTCTTTTATAAGTACTTTCTCCCTTGCATGTTCAAACACCCACGTGTGCGTGTGTACACACGTGTTCTCTTTCCTGAATAAATGATGTATGCACTTATTGATTATGACTCCAGTGTTGACCAATTTTGACCAAACAAACACGATTAATAGAATATGACCTTGATTCCCGAACAAAACCGGTTCTAAAATTAAGACTTAATTTAAAACCAAAACCTCATTTTGAATGACCTTAATTAAAAAATCCCTATACTTAAAAAAAAGATAACAGAACTTGGTTTTCTAAAATTAATTAGAAGACTTGATTGGTGAAATTTTGAAAAACTCAAAATAATCCTAATCTTAAACTAGAGTACTCAATTTTCAACCTAATCCAAATAAAAGGACTGAATCTTTGGAAAACCAAGAATTTAACTAAAAACTCAGAGAAATTATTTTTAAGATTGAAACTACGGACTCCAATTTTGATTTCAAGACTTCACCCGATACCTAGCCTAAATAAGATTGTTACGGAGGTCTCAACTAAGGGACCACTAAAGGAGACAAGAATCAAGAAGACTTAATCTCTCCAAAACGATTTTGAGAGACTATATTTTTGGGAAAATTTTCAACGAACTAAACTAATTAAAAGGACTCGAATTTTTTTTGGAAGTCATGGATACGCAGGGTCTTAATTTTAAAACTCAAAGTCATTTAGGACTCAAAGTTAAATTTTATTTCACTCGGCTTCTTTGGGGTGACCTGGTTAAAATTGGGGTGTCAATAATATACATTATCAAAATCTTATTTTTTGAAAATAAAAAAAAAAAATTGCACCCAATTTGTTACAACTTTATAGCTAATTATGTGCATCGCATTTTCAAAAATGTTTTAAAAATCTAAAAAATTAAACCCTAAACCCTACCAAGTATTTCATACAATAGTTGTGCTAGAAACAGTAAGATTATTGGGCGTGGGTCTGCAGGGCAGGCCCATTGCCTCAGTCCCAAAATAATAATAATAATAATAATAATAATAATAATAATAATAATAATAATAAAAGAAGAAGAAGAAGGCAATGAAAAATAGGAGGAAGAAGACGAATGGGGCTTGCTTCATCCCATTAATTGAAACTCTATTCTTATGCATTTGGCTTTCTTGCCGGAGGAAGAGGTGGAATTAAAAGGAATTCAAAAAGGGTGTGGAGACAAATTCTACGATCTAGGAGTATATGAACCAATCCCATGATTCAAGGAATTTAGATTATGGTAGACAAATTCCACAATTTTAGGGGATTTAGATTTGAATGCAAATTTTTTTTGTCTAGCGATGCTTGTTGCATGGTGCACATATATTTTTTTTTCAGATTGCTAAGTTGATACTAGACTGACGGGTCAAGATTTGTTACTCAGGTCTATACTATATTAAATAGTCGTTGTACTTTCATATGATTCCAAAATCTAAATCTATTTTTTTTTTTTTGTAGAATTTTAAATTTTTTTAAAATATTTTAGTAAATTATGATTGGTTGATTTTTCAACTCCTAAAGTTGTATTAATGATTCATTATACAATTAATTAATTTCTTTCATCAAATGGTTCACTCTCTCTCAAGTGTTTCACTATAAATGTAGAACATTAAAAGCATAAAGCACACATAATTTACAATGCATCTCTTGTTCTAATTTATATATCTCGTGTATTGAATTGCTCTTTTTTTTGGTAACTTTATTATTATTATTATTATTATTATTAATTTTTTTTTTCATTTTTGAAAGTGAAATTCCTCCTCCTTTGTTATATCTTTTTCATGATTTTTCATTTTTATGGTGCAAATATTATAAATCAAACTCCCTAAAGAGGAGTTCTGCTTATGATTTCGTGTTTTTTATTTTTTTGAAAATTAATTTTTAGATTTTAATAATAAATTCATAATCTTCTCACGCTCATAATTTATCAATGATTTTATACCAAAAATAAGGATTTCTATTTATATTAGTTTCGGGTTTTTATAATAATTAGACTTACAAATTCTTTACTTTTACAATTTATGATGAATACTATGATGATTGAGATGAAAAATTGAGCATCGAAACCTCGCCTACATCAAAGATAGAAGCAAGTACAAAAATGAAGAGCCACCACAGGCATGGCGCGGTGGAATGACATTAGCACGTAAGAAGGAGTATCGGGAGTTCAATGTCAGGTAGATACACTCACGGTGTGAGCCAACGACGACCATGGATGGTGAGAGTTCGCTCTGTGAGCCAGCGAGGACCGTGGATGGTAATGGAGATGTGTCACGGGGGTCGGGTTGGCCGAACGTCTAACTGATGCACGGAAGCCGTGTCCGCATTCCGAACTTTACCTGATCAACGAGACCTAGGGGGAGGATACTAATCCGTAGGTTTGGTGCCGCACCAGGGGATCCGAAAGGCTTATTGGTGGCTGGAGTTCCTATGTAATAAAAAAAAAAAAAAAAAAGTACAAAAATGAAGATGCTAACAATTGATTTTTAATGGATCCCTGCAAGGTTTTCAAGAGTCATGTTATTATTTTTAAGTTAAAATGCATTTATTCTAGATTTTAAAAGAAATGAGGTGCTTCCAGATCCTAACCAAACAACACCTAAATTGAGCATTCAAGGCTTTTATCCTTTCATTTCCTTCATTCTATCCAAAGTCCAAGGAAAGATTTAGTTTACTCCAATTTTCTAGGCAAGTTCAATATATATATGTGTGTGTGTATGTATGTATGCAGATTAGTATATTAATATAAGAAACCACTTTACCCACAGGTAGAGTGGAAATTGTACAAACAAAAAGCCCAAGAGGGGGAAATTTAACAAAATCATTCGGACTTGCCAGAGTAGATCTAGCACAATAATCCATAAGAGAATTAAAATACCGAACTAGAAAAGTGAAAATACAAGAAATGTGTCTACAAATTTCCAGAATATCGTCAAAGATGGAAGAAGCCCAACTGGAACATTTTTCTTGCTGTAAATCATCCAAAACTCCTTCGGCGTCTGAAAGGATCAGAAGGGAACTCCAATGTTGATGTTTGGCTGTAAATAGAGCTCCTCTAATAGCCCAAGCTTTTGCTTAAATTGAAGAGGCTTGACATTTGCAACCACTAAGAAACCTAAACTCAAAAAGATGGTTTCAGCAAACCAAGCCTGCAGCTGCAAGTGAGTTAGATTTTAATGCTAGCTGCATCACAACAAATAATAGCATCAAAAGAATTAGTCCCTAACAAATCAGCCTTGAAAATGTGAATTAAGAAAATGCATCTTGTAATCAATCAAATTTAGAGTCAGATTCTGCTTGAAGTTGCTGTATAGAGCCTGTTGGCTTTCAGTTCTGCACTCCTTGCAGTGTTTATTACATTTTACTTGTTAAATAGGGCCTTTGTTGCAAATTTGAAGCCATATAAATGAATCATTAAGCTTCAACAACAGCCCAACTGGAAAAACTCTTGGGGGATATATATTTGCAATAAGTTATAAAACAAGTTTCATACTAAATTATAAGTGTACACCAAACAAGAGCAATGACATTTGACAATAACATTTTTAAAGAAAGAATATTGTAGCAATAGAATTCCAAGGTGCTTCAAACAAATTAGTATATTCTTCAACACAACTCATCTTAGGTTCAAAATTAATTCTAGGTTCCTTAACTAAAAGTCCTATTTTTTTGTCTAAGGATAATTACCTGCTTCAAACAAATCATTTGCGGATTCCTATGTGATGAGCATGGGGAGCCTTCTGCATATCTCATTTATTCAAATATTTTTATTTCACTTTCTTTCTCTTAGACCATAGAAACCAAGTAAAAAATGCATCAAGTCAATACTAAATTAAAATAACAAAATCAGCAGTTATGAATTAGGCTTACTGGGATATAAGGGTGATCGTGAGTGCACAGATAGATATTTTGGGTGAATTTGCTTCCATAGAGTAGAATTCTAACTTTATGCTACAGAAAAACCAGATTAATATTACGTCAATAGTACATATTTGCACGGGAATGGAAGATTTAGAACCTAAGAAAGCCTAAATTTGGGCCTTGTGAATAAAGCAAACAATGGAACTAATTTGAAAAAACTAGGCAAAGGCATATCAATATGGACCATATGATAATAATTGCATAGGACAATATTTTATCAGGGTGAATTGGCAAGCTTTGAGCATACAAATTCGATTACTTCAAATAAACTAAGCCAATAGAGTCTTAAATTTTAGCTTTACAGAGTTTAAATTCTTTCATGGTCCAAGACCCAACTCAAACTATTTGGAAATGTTTGGACTTACTGGTTAAAGAGGCTGACTCAACGAAACATTCCTTTCATATATACAAGTGGTTAAATTTTTTTAACCATAATTTGCTAATTGAATACAACTTAAGTCTACAACCTAACATATGTCTGCCTCATCTCATTGAAAAAGAAGACTAAACCGAGACCTTCCATACAAATGCATTCGCCTCTATTCTAACTCATTCACCTTTAGAGAGCTGGTATTTCAGAGATGCATCATTGCAATACTTGCCTCAGCGTAGTTTTCAATTCTTCCTTATTTTAGGCATAGCCTGCTGTTCATCAGAGCTTAGGATCTGCCTTCTATATTAATTGGCTAACACGTTACTGTCATCCACTAATTTTTCGTGATAACTTACCATGATTTTTAACAGAAATCTTGGACTCTATACTTAGCAATACAGTGTCAACATATGTCATGTAGTTGAGAAGCTCACCTTTCATTTGATTTCTTTGTTTATTGCCCAGAATAGGATCTATTAGAATTAGTAGTAGTTCATTCCATGGAACTCTGCAGCATTTTGTTCAGCAAACTTTGCATAAGATCTTCAAAGGAAACATTTCCGGTTTATTTGCTGATCTAAGCTTAACAAGCTTGTGTTAATTGTAGTCCTCGGATAAATTGTTCTAGCTCACTAGGTAGACAACTAAGTGTAGCACCCAGAAATTTGTAAATCCCAAAGTAACATAGGCTGGAGATTCCATAACAAGTGTGACATGTTTTGATAGATGAACAAAATCCAGTGAATTACAAATTGAAGGAAATAGTTTTGACCACATGGAAGTTGCTGCCTGGGGGATCATGGAAGCTGAATACAAATGACAAAATGTCAAGATTCCACATGGAGGTATGAAGGTGTTGCAAGACTATACAAACAACCCGCAGAAGCGCTGAATCAAGGTTCTATTTTTTTTTTTTTTTGGCGAGGGCGGGGGTTTGAAATAGAAAGTCATTTGAAGAGTCATGATTCTATTTTAACTCAAATACAGGAGGGCAAAAAGGAATTTTCAGAGTTTTAATTATGAGGTTTTCAAAACTCACGGTGGATCGATTTGATGATAGAAAAAAATGAGTTTTCTTAACCTTAAACTTGATTTAATTTTATTTAGAGTACTCACTGAAAAGAAAAATCAAAATTTTCTCAATCAAAACAAAAAAATTTCAATCCAAACAACAAGTGGCATCAAGTGGTTTCAAGTGATTTCAACTGTTTTTTAAAATATCATCATTATGTTTTCTAAGAAATTTTTTGAAAATATTTTGATATTCTATAGGTGGCTTGATTCTTCCATGAAGGATATGTAGGCAATCTACATTTGTAAATTCAAACATAACGCTAAAAAACACAGTTCCTTTTGTTCTTTTCTCTTTCTCTTTTATTTTTTCTATTATGATTATTTGAGGCTTTTGGAAGGGTATAAAAGTAGTAGAGTTTTCATGGGGCAAGTCCTTGTGCGAGCTGATCTATGAAAGCCAACCTTTTCAAAAGGGGTTGAAGGGTCAAAATTTTTTTTGTAAAAAATAAAACAAGAAAGGGAAAACAATAGTATGTTGTGACTAACACTCTGGAGATACTCGACTTGGAAATTGCTACAAGTTGATTTTTTTTTCCCTATTTTCTCAAAAATTTTCTTAGAAAAAGAGGAAAAGAAAAGAACTTAAAAGTGGGAGACACACACTTACATAAGGTAAGTATGATTACTATTAATAGGATGGGTATTTTAGGGTGTTAGATTTTTGAACTTTATTAAAAAAAAAAAAAAAGGCTTAAAGGTCTACCTTCTCTATTCATACCAATACTCAAATAAAAATATCTTAAAAGGTTTTTCTTTGTTTTTACCTTTTCAAAAGTTAAAATGAAATGATGACTCTACACTACAAAATAATGGTCTTTTTAGTGAAGAAAGCATTAGCGACGAAACAAAAATCATCACTAATAATGTGATATTACTACAAAAAATAAGATTATTAGTGATGGTTTAGTCATTATTAGTGATTGTTTTAAATTAGTCACTAAAACGGTGGTGACAACTACTTATTAGTGACGAATTTTAAAATCGTCACTAATAATGGAGTATTGGTGACAGTTTTATTCCGTCACTAAAAGTCTAAGACTATCACTATAAATTCTACATTTTCTCGGCTGAAAATCATCACTAAAGACCAATTATTAGTGCTGATTTTCAAACCATCACTAAAATTGGTACTATTAGTGACGGTTTTCAAATGTTCACTAATGCATACTTGTGGTTCTATTAGTGACAGTTTGAAAACCGTCACTAATACTTTGTAGGGTACCACTATTAATGACGGTTTTGAAAATCATCACTGATACTCTGTTGTGGTACTATTAGTGACGGTTTGACAACTGTGATTAATACTTTAAAATAAATATATTTTTTTGATTCATTCATTAATTCCTATAAAAACCTGTAATTACATTTTAACATACATAATATTGAACAAGAATTACTAAAAAATTCATAAATTATTCAAAATTCAAATAAAAATTGTTCAAAATTAATAAATTCTTCAAAACTTAAATACACATAGAAATTAAAATTCAAATACAAAAATTCATTCTGTTCAGATAACAAAAATATAGAAAAAGTCAAAATTTGCATCTGACTATAGTGCTTGGCATCGTCCTGATGTTGTGATAGCTCGCAAACCCCATAAAATAATGATTATACAAAAAAATTAGTATACGATTTTTGAATATATATGTACGAACTATAAGTAAAAATGATTTGATAGCAAAATGATTGGATATAGTTAAAAAAATGATACAATTTCCAATAGTTACGTTTGATTAGTCGAAATTGACCCCACTCAGTTTGTATCTTGTATGCCCAAATTGGACACGTGAGTGCTTAAAATCAACTAAGTTTACTAATTTCGCCTCTAAATGCACAAACTAAAATCAAGGAGAGGTTTTTGGGCACCATCAGCTTTGGCACGTCAAGCTAAATGTTACAGACGTGTCGAGACTGACCCCACTCGATTTGGTGCTTGTATGCCTGATTTGAAAACCAAAGTGTTAAAATCCACTAACTTTGTTAAGTTTGTTTGTATTCTAATTTTACTTCTACGTGCACAAAAAAACCCTTCGGAAGGAGTTTTTGGGCATCATCCCCTTCGGCACGTCCAACTCAATGTGATGGACATGTCAGGACTGACCCCACTTAGTTTGGACCTCGTCTACTTGAAATGGACACCTGAATGCTTAAAATCAATACACTTTACTAAGTTCGTATCTAAGCACATACGTTTCAATTGGGGAGGAGTTTTTGGGCACCGTTAGCTTCGATACGTTCAACTTAATGTGACAGACATGTCGAGACTGACCTGACTCGGTTTGGACCTTATATGCCTGACTTAGACACCTAAGTGCTAAAATCCACAAAGTTTGTTAAGTTTGTTTATATTATAACTTTACTTCTACGTGGGCAAAAAGCTCTCGGCGATGAATTTTTGGACACCGTCTGCTCCGGCACATCCACCTCATTGTGACAGATGGGTTAGGACTGACCCAACTTAGTTTGGACCTCGTATCCCTGAATTGGACACCTGAGTGCTTAGAATCAACTAAGTTTATTAAGTTTGCCTGTAAGTGCATAATTTTCAATTGGGGAGGAGTTTTTGTGCACCGTCAGTTCTGGCACATCCAAATCAATGTCACGGACATGTAGGGATTGACCCCACTTGGTTTGGACCTCATATGCCTAATTTGGACACTTGGGTTCTAAAATCCACTAAGTTTGCTAAATTTGTTTGTATTAAAACTTTCCTTCTAAGTGCACAAAAAGCTCTTCGGGAAGAGCTTTTGGGCACCGTCAGCTCTGGCATGTCCCGCTCAATGTGACGGACGTGTCGGGACTGACCTCACTTAGTTTGGACCTTGTATACCCAAATTGGACACCTAAGTGCTTAAAATAAACTAAGTTTACTAAGTGAACATGTTGCTAGTTTTTCATCACTAAAAAATTGTCATGACACCCCACTATACACTAAGAAAATACAAGTAGAGACCCTCTCGAAATATGTAATGACAATAAATAAAGTGTGAACGATGACAACAATGTAAATTCAACTTCCTAAACTATCTACATTGGACAATTCAAGAATGATTGAGATACAAACATCACTAATTGTAAATGAAACAAATAAATAACATGTTCAATTGATTATTAATCTACATACTATGACTAATAATTAATCAATTGAATATTAATTGATTTGTCTCACATGTACAATAAAAAATGAATGTATAGTAACCATTCTTGAACAAGTCTAAGCTTCAATGACACATGCATATAATGAATGACTAAAGAGAACAATGAAATGACATTAATTAATTTCGTGTTCTAATCTCATTTAAGATGAAATTGGTTACTGGCAACTTTGTGAATATACATTTATCATTATCTCACCATCTACTCCCAATTCACTCTCATATTAAGTTTTCCCACTTGATTTCCCCTTTCCTATACTTCAGGTTTATAACGTTGCCGAGATCCCTATTTCTAATCCTTTAATATTTGTATATATCTAGGATACTAGTTGAATACTTGAGTAAAGATCAAATGCTTGTAGTTGTGTGCACATCCTATACACTCTACATGTGCTCATGAGAAGTATGAACAAAATAGAAAAGTAGATCATGATCTAGCACTTCATGCAATTGCAACTGAATTAGGAAGATACATAAGTGATTAGTTTCTTGTTATATGTCTTGAGGATATAAAGTAAAATAGAGAGTTTGATGGGTCTAGCTAAACATTTTGGAATTCTCAGATGAAAACCTGCATTCAATTGGTTGATGAAGAAGCGTGGAAAAACATTCTCAAGGGACCTAAGATTAAATAAGGGTTTGTTCATTGTAGAATAAAATGTTTATATATATATATTAGTGTACTCCCACTACATAGTTGAGACTCAATAAATTTGACATTAAAAAATAAAAAAATAAGGGCTTATTCATTGCACAAAACAATTTTTTGTTTTTTTTTTTAATTTTTAGCTTCATAAAGAATACAAAAATTCAATTTATTTCTCAGTTTTTTGATATTTTTAGTGATAAAACTAGAAAACTATTAAAAGTTTTGGCACTATGCTTGCTTATAAAAAAATAATTTTATTATATATTTTGAATTTTATAATAATTATAAAAATGTCACCTTATTTTCAATTTTTATAATTCATAATTAGTTATAATATATTTATAATTCGCAATTAGACGATTCTGGAATTGAGTCGTTAACAAGCAAAAGGGTATTTTCGTTTGAGAGGCTTCTTTCTCCTATTGAGGTGACTCTTCCTAGTGAAGAAAAGAGGCTAAGCCACATAAGTAAAGGAGAGAGAGGTGACTCTTCCTAGTGAAGAAAAGAGGCTAAGCCACATAAGTAAAGGAGAGAGACAACTCCACCCTAAGTAAAGGAGAGAGACTACTCCGCCTATTGAAGGAGGGTTTGTAAAAGACGTCTCCGCTTACTAAAAGAGAGAGACTTCTCTGCCTACTGAAGGAGGGATAGTGAAATCCTCAGCGGGTTGCTTGAGGCAAGGACGTAGGCATAGATCGCCGAACCTTGTAAAAATCTAGTGTCATTCTCTTTTCCTTATCTCTTTCATATTTGAGCATATTGATATTGATTTTTATCTGCTGTGAATTTTATATTCATTGTGTTGTTTAATCACTTGTTGGAATCATAAGTGAACATTATTCTATAGTTATGCATATTGATATTTATTTGCCGTGAATATTGTAATTATTGTGCAGTTTGATCACATACTGAATCATAGCATAAATCATTTCATATTAAAGGATATCTATATTGGTATATTTATTTGTTAAAAATTCTATGGTTATTGAAGTAGTTAGATCACTTGTGAAAATCATATTAAAAACTCATTAAACTTTCACCTAATTTTTTTAAATACCCAATTTACCCCTTCTTGGGATCACACCTCAACTTACAACGAGGTTTAAACCAAGTGGAGTCAGTTTTGACACGTTTGTAGCGTTGAGCCGGACATTTTGAAGCTAATGGTGTCCAAAAACTCTTCCCAAACTGAAAACTATGCACTTAGAAGCAAACTCAGAAATTAAGCAAGTAGATCTATACTTCATTAATTTAAGCACTCAAGTGTCCAAGTTAGGCATACAAGGTCCAAACTGAGTAGGGTCAGTTCCAACACGTCTATGACATTGAACTAGACATGCTATAGTTGATGGTGCTTGAAAACCTTTCCCCGACTAAAAACTATGTGCTTAGAAGCAAACTTAGAATACAATAAAGTAGATATATATATATATGTTGATTTAAGTACTCAGGTATCCAAGTCGGGTATATGAGGTCCAAACCAAGTGGATCAGTTTCGACAGGTCCATTACGTTGAGCTGGACATGCCAAAGCTTATGGTGCCCAAAAATGCCTTCCCGACTGAAAACTATGGGCTATAAGCAAGTAGATCAATGCTTAGTTGATTTAATCACTCAGGTGTCCAACTCGGGCATAAGAGGTCCAAACCGAGTGGAATCAGTTCCGACATGTCTATGACATTGAGTTTGTTGACTTTTTGAGTTTGGTCCCTATTTTGATTATGAAAAACCATGGCATCTCATGTGTGCATTTAGTCTTTGAACAGATTTATAGTGCAGAAGACAAAAACGAGAGATGTAATATGGAAGCCTTGAATGCATACCAACGATCATATTCCAAGGCATATTCCATGGACAATCAGAGGAGCAGAAGACTTGAAGACTTTATTTATTATTTTCTAAGTTGTAATAATTATTTAGGTTTAGTATATGCATGCATATCATATGATCTAAATTGAAGCTCAACTAAGACCTTAGATTGACCATAGGACCTCCAAGTAACATGAAAAAACTTTTTTTTTTTTTTTGATAAAATGCTTAACTTATACAAAGGTTTTAAATGGTTTTGAAGTTAAAAGAAGGCAAAACTAATTTTTACAAAGGGGTTGGTCGATCGGCTAGCCGACCGGATAGTAGAAATGAGCGTTTGTCTCTATCCATAACTTCTTATCTTAAAAATTAAGAAAAAACTAGTTTTTACAAAGGGGTCGGTCGACCGGCCAGTCGACCAGACAGTAGAAATGAGCGTTTGTCTCTATCCATAACTTCTTATCTTAAAAATTGTTCAACATGAAAGTTATAGAATTTTCTCTTAGCTTTCTGTTGATACCAAGAATGTTCAATTTGCAGCCATACAGAAAATGTTATGTCCAAAACACTGATAGGTGTCCGTAGTAGAAAAATTCCCTTCATGTTTCTTCCGTCTCGATGATGGGCATTTTTCTTAATCTATAACTTCTTCTGTTAAAATGTGTTCAACATAAAAGTTATGTTTTGTTTTATTAGCTTTTTTTTTTTTTTATACCAATAATGTTCAATTTGGAGTTATATAGAAAAATTTATGGCCAAAAAATCGAAGGGTGTCTGTGCAGAAAGCTCCCCAATGGCTGAAAAATGGCTAGTTTTCAAATTAAATCATATTTTAATACCCCAACGGTCATAAACGACTAGTTTTGGTTTTTTCTATAAATAGAAGCCAAAGACACTTGAAAAATCAAGGAGAGACATCTTAAGAGCATATCTACACATTTTTTGTTTCTCCTTCATTTTTCATACCCCATTTGTGCATTAAATTTCATATTTCTCTTACTCTTTCACTTTGAAAATTCTTTTTGAGAGAAAATATTGTGGGTTATTAAAGGAAGCTTGGAGCATATATCCACTTGTATATTTCTACTTCAAAGGAGGCTTCTTTTTCTTGAGGTAATTTTGAAAAGGCTTGAGCATATATTCAATTTTATATATATTGCTTGAAGGCCTCTACTTTTTATTCTTATTGTTTTTCAAAGATCAAACTTATCCTACTCTTCTTGAAAATATTTTTGGAGAAAAATATTTTGTAGGTTTTATTTAGAAAGGCTTGAGCTTACATTCAAGTTTATATATAGCTTGATAGCCTTTTTATCATCATGTTCTTCAAAGATCAAATTTCTCCCATACTTTTTGTTTGAAAATATTTTGGAGAAATTTATTTTAAAATTGTCTTGAAGGTTTAAGCATATATTTAAGCTCATACATATATTGCTAGAAAGCCTTATTGAATTTGTTTTTATAAAGGTCAATCATTTTAAATAAAAACCCTAACTTCTCCCATTTATTTATTTGGAAATATTTTTATTGGAGAAAATCTATGGGTTAGTTCAAGAATGCTTTGAGAATATATATTCATTGATATATATATATATATATATATATATATATATATATATATATATTGTGCTTGAGAAGCTTCTTGTCAATGACTTGAGCTAATATTCACTTTCATATATTTTGCTCGGAAGTCTTATTTAAATTAAAATTTTAAAATGTCATTTTCATAAAGAAAATCATTTTCCATACTCTCATTGGTTTACTAAAAACATATTTTGAGAGGAATGCCATACTCTACTTAGCTTCATTTTAATATTATATGAGAGTACATTTTAATGCTTTATATTGTACATCCTCTGCTTAGTATAGAAGCACTTTTATTGTACACAAAATTTATTTATCTATTTTATTCCCAGCGTGTGGTCGGAAGAGGATTGCACTCTACTGTAAAGTGCACCGAAGTAGCTCAGGCTTGATTAGGAGAGCTAGGAACATCATCCTGTAAGGTATGGTTGTAGATTGTGGCTCAGTCCCAAAATTTGAGCTGGGGAGACTCCGCCCCATAAGGAGATGTGTAACCGGCTTCTGCTCTGCCCATTTAAGTGAGCAGGTTAGTGGAATCCTTGAGGGTATGCCCAAGGCGGGGACGTAGACAGGATTGACCAAACCTCAATAACAAATCTTCTCTCTCTCTCTCTCTCTCTCTCATCTCTCTCTCTCTCTCTCTCTCTCTCTCTCTCTCTCCCTCTCTCTCTCTCTCTCATTTAAATTCCACACTTTATCTTCTTCATGTGTATAAATGTTTATTTATTGTCATTCTTATTATGAATTTTCATACATGCTTTAATTTTTAAATGAGATTTAATGTGGTGAATAGGTGAAGTTTAAATTAGCAAAATATTTTTTAATTCCCAATTCATCCCCTTTTGGGATCACACCATAACTCTCAGAGTCAGACGTGCCGAAGCTTATGGTGCATAAACCCCCCCCCCCACCACTCGGCTGAAAACTATGTGCTTAGAAGCAAACTTAGAATACAGGCAAGTAGATCTATATATACTTAGTTGATTCAAAAAATCACTGAGTGCGGTTAGTTTCAACACGTCCATGACATTAAGCTAGACGTGCTAGAGCTGATAGTGCCCAAAAACCCCTTTCTAGCTGAAAACTATGCGCTTAGAAGCAAACTTAGAGTATAAACAAGTAGATCTATACTTAGTGTATTTAAGCACTCAAGTGTCCAAGTTAGGCATACGTGGTCCAAATTGAGTGGGGTCAGTTCTGACATGTCCGTCACATTTAGCTAGATGTGTTAGAGTTGAAGGTGCTAAAAAATTCCTTCTTGGTAGAAAAATATGCGCATAGAAGAAAACTTAGAATACAAACATGCAAGTAGATCTATACTTAGTTCATTTAAGCACTCAGGTATCCAAGTCAGGCATATAAGATACAAACCAAGTTGGGTCAGTTTCGACACGTCTATGACATTGAGTAGGATATGTGGGAGTTGACGGTGTCCAAAAACTCATCCCCGGTTGAAAAATATGCGCTTAGAAGCAAACTTAGAATATAAGCAAGTGTATCTATATATACTTAGTCGATTTAAGCACTTAGGTATTCAAGTCTAGCATACGAGGTCCAAACTAATTAGGTTCAGTACTGACATGTCCATGACATTAAGCTGGACATGCAAGAGTTAATGGTGCCTAAAAGCTCTTCCCTAGCTAAAAACTATGTGCTTAGAAGCAAACTTAGAATAAAAGCAAGTAAATCTACATATACTTGGTTGATTTAAGAACTTAGGTGTCCAAGTCAGGCATATGAGGTCCAAATTGAGTGGAGTTAGTTTTGATGTGTCCATGACATTAAGTTGGAGGTTGGACATGCTGGAGCTAACAGTCCAAAAAAACTCCTTTTCGACTCAAAACTACGCGCTTAGAAGCAAACTTAGAGTACAAGCATGTAGATCTATACTTAGTTGATTTAAGCACTCAATTGTCCATGTTGGGCATACGAGGTCCAAACTGAGTGGAGTCAGTTCTGACACATCTATGACATTGAGCTAGATGTGCTGGAGCTGACGCTGCCCAAAAACTCCGACTCAGCTGAAAACTATGCACTTAGAAGTAAACTTAGAATACATGCATGTAGATCTATACTTAGTTAATTGAAGCACTCAAGTGTCCAAGTTAGGCATACAAGGTCCAAACTGAGTGTAGTTAGTTATGTACTCGTTTGTGACATTGAACTGGATGTGTCGAAGTTGACGGGGCCCAAAAACTTCTCCTCAATTGAAAACTATGCGCTTAGAAGTAAACTTAGAATACAAGCAAGTAGATCTATATATACTTAGTTGATTGAAACACTTAGGTGTCTAAGTTGGGTATACAAGGTCCAAGCTGAGTGGAGTTAGTTCAGACACATTCGTGACATTGAGTTGGGTGTGCTAGACTTGATAGTGCCCAAAAATGCCTCCTCAATTGAAAATTATGCACTTAAAAGCTAACTTAGAATACAAGAAAATAGATCTATACTTTATTTATTTAAGTCCTCAAGTGTCCAAGTCAGGCATACGAGTTTCAAATTGAGTGGGGTCATATCCAACACATCCATGACATTGAGCTGGGTGTGCTGGAGCTGACAATGGTCCAAGTCAGGCATACGAGGTCAAAAATAAGTGGATTTAGTTCCAATGCGTCCATGACATTAAGTTGGAGGTTGGATGTGCTAGAGCTAATGGTGCAAAAAAACTCCTTTCCGACTCAAAAGTACGTTCTTAGAAGAAAACTTAGTGTACAAGCATGTAGATCTATACTTAGTTGATTTAAGCACTCAAGTGTCCATGTTTGGCATACGAGGTCCAAACTGAGTGGAGTCAGTTTTGTCACGTCTGTGACATTGAGTTGGATGTGCCAGAGTTGATGGTGCCCAAAAACTCTTTATCAACTGAAAGCTATGCACTTAGAAGTAAACTTAGAATACAAACATGTAGATCTATACTTAGTTGATTTAAGCACTCAAGTGTCCACGTTAGGCATATGAGGTCCAAACTGAGTGAAGTTAGTTCTGACACGTCTGTGACATTGATCTGGATGTGCCAAAGCTGACAGTGCCCAAAAACTTCTACTCAGCTGAAAACAATGTGCCTAGAAGCGAAATTAGAATACATGCAAGTGGATTTATATATACTTAGTTGGTTGAAGCACTTAGGTGTCTAAGTCGGGTATACAAGATCCAAACTGAGTGGGGTTAGTTCAGACGCATCCGTGACATTGAGTTGGGCGTGCCAGACTTGATGGTGCCCAAAAATGCCTCCTCGGCTAAAAACTATGTGCTTAAAAGAAAACTTAGAGTATAAGAAAATAGATCTATACTTAGTTGATTTAAGCCCTCAGGCGTCCGAGTTGGGCATACGAGTTTCAAACCGAGTGGGGTTAGTTCCGACACATCCATGACATAGAGCTAGGCGTGTTGGAGCTAATGATGCTTAAAAACTTCTCCTAGGTTGATCAAACTTAAAAAGTTAAAATTGTATCATTTGTTCTTTAACTATAAATAATCATTCTTGCTATCAAATAATTGGTACATATAGTACGTATATGTATTCAAAACTTTTATACTAATTTTGTGTATAATTATTGCTTTCTAGGGTTCGTAGCCTACCGAATGATGATGATGACAAGGATGAGCGTAATGATAATATTAATGGTGTAGAATATTTTAATTTTAATTTTTATTATGTGAACATATCATGTATATATATAATGCATACACATTGTTGATTTCTTAAGTTCGATCTCTATTTTGATTATGTCAAACCACAACATCTCATTAGTGTGCTTAGTGTATGAACATGTTTATCTTTTTGAAAGCATATATGATGATGCAATATGGAAGCAAAGAAGCACTTAAAGCTCACATCAAATTGGCCTACTCCATGAATTTGTAGAGACTAGAAGACCAAAGACGTTACCTTTTCAAGTTGTAATACTAATTAGGTTTCAATTGTGCATGCCTTCCATATGGTTTATATTGAAGCTCAATCCTGACCATAGATTGACCTTAGGAACTCAAAATTTTTATAAAAACCTTTTATACTCAAAGTTAAACATCTACCAAAGGTTTGAAATCAATTTAAGGCCAAAAACTCATTTTTGTTAAGGCCCAGTCGATCAAGGTTTAAGACCCAGTCAATCGGAGTGTGCATAATGCCAAAAAATAAGGTTTTACAAAGGGCCAATCGACCAGATGGTTCATCTTGGTCGACCGGAATGAAGGCATGGTCATTTTATTAAGGGCCTAGTCGATCGTCTTCTCGAAAGCTTATTTGGCCTAGTCGACTGACGTTTATACGAAGGTTGATCCGGTAGACCAGATCATAAGACCTGGCAAACTGAAGCTCTCAAAAAGGAAAATTGTTCTTTGGTCGGTCGACCGAAGCTTGAGCCGATTGACCGGATCTCTCGGGTTGAAGCATTTTAAGCTTCCATATGGTTGGAAAAATTCGAATTGAATTATTATTTTAATGCCCAACGGTCATATAATGGCCATATTTTGAAATTGTCTTTAAATACTTGGCCAAAACTCTTTGAAAATGTTAGATAAATATTTTGAAAGCTTTATTGATTATTCATTGATTCTATCTTATACTTTATAGTCATTTCGAAGATCAAATTCATTTTTCTCCTACTTTCTTTTGAAAATATTTTTGGAGAAAATATTTTGAGTTATTCAAAAGGCTAGATCATATATCTAAACTCATATATGTATATGTATATATTACTTGAAAGCCTTCTAGATTTAGATTTCTTAAAGGTCAATCTTTTTGGAAGAAAACCCTAGTTTCTCCTATTCTTATCTTTGAATATATTTTTGGGAGAAAATCTTTTGGGGTTATTCAAGAGAGCTTTGAGCGTATATCAATTTCATATACACTTTCTTGAAAGGATTCTCTCTTTTTATTATACAAAAGGTCAATCATTGAGGAAAATCATTTTCCATACTGTCGGTTTTTACTTGAAAAATACTTTGAGAGAAAAAAAAATCTAACTCTATCGAGCTTCATTTTTAAAATTATTTGAGAGTGCATATAGTTTTTCAAATTGTACACATCAACTCTTGAAGGAGTATTTCGTTGTACGAAAAATCTTTTCAAAACAAGCTCTTCACGGTTCAGGTTGTGAACCATGGCCAAGTGAGGGTACATCACTTGAAGATAGGGACTCTACCTTGTAAGGAGTTGTTTATGGTTCAGGTATAGAACCAAGCCAATTGTAGGGTATCATTTGGAGAGGGGGGCTCTACCCTAATGAAGGAGAGCCAAGCATGGGGTACTGCTTGGAGAGGTTGGTCCACCTAAAAGGACCGGTGTAGTATGGTGGAATCATTGGGGGTTTTACCAAGACAAGGATGTAGGCGGGATTTGCCAAACCTTGTTAAAAATCTTTGTGTCATTTTCTCTGTCCCTTATCCTTTTAATTTTTCGCTCGTGTATGTTTATATATTTATTGTTTTGATTGTTTTACATACGCATTTAATTTTGATTGGGATATTTTTTGGTGAATCGGTTAGATTATTTTCGCAAAAGTTTTTAAAATCCAATTCACCCACCTCTTGGGATTACACCATTCCCCTTAGTTGGTATCCGAGCCTAGTTGTAATAGACTTAGCCATTTTTGCATAAAGATTGCAATGACTCATGTTGGTGTAGCCCAGCTTAGTAAGGGTCAATCTTTCTCAAGACCTCTATTGTTTTGTGGTAAAAATTATAATGTTTGGAAACAAAAAATTATTATTTTTATTCAAACTGTTAATTGGAGGGCTTTGAAAAGTAATTGATCAAGGGAACTATATCCCAATGAAAGTTATTAAAAATGTAGAGTTTCCTAAACTTGAAAATGAAATGAATAAGCAGATTTCAATTTATTGAAAATTAATTCTAGTGCTATGAACATGCTCTATTGTGCTGTAGTTTCTAATGTTTTTAAAGAAATCATACCTTGTCAGAATGCTAAGGACATTTGGGATAAACTCAAAAAGAGGTATGGAGAGACCGAGAAAAAGAAGGCTATCACTCCGGATGCCTTGAGCTCAAATGTTCAAGAAGGAGACAATCAATGCTTTATAGCACTAACTAATGAAGAGGTATATCCCTCTCCTTCTACTTCATCTATAAATGATTCATGCAATGATTTTTGTGTTAAATCTTGTGATAATTCTAGTAATGAATCATATGATAGTTCTTGTGATGAAAGCATGACAACTTATAAGGAATTGCGTAAAGAATATATTAAGACTCACAAATTTCTTATTAAACTGAATAAACGATAAACTGCTTTGAAAAACAAGAATGACGCATCAATGAAAGAATTAGAATCTAAAATTCTTATTGAAAATGAAAAAGATTTGGAAATTAAGAAATTAGTAAGTAAGAGTGAAAACATGATGAAAGAGAAAATTTAAGATCCCATGTTTCTATTGAAAATGAAAAGGATCTTTGTATTTGTGAACTTAATGGTAAAATCAACAAAATGGCTAAAGAGCTTGTAAGATTACAAGCAAATTGTAAGGGCATAAAAATGTTTAGCCTAGAAAGAAAGAAAGAGTACCAAGCTAAGATCATCTATGCATTTACTAGGGGCAAAGAAAATTTTGATAAGCTCATAGGTTCACAGAAGATGACATTAGATAAAGAGGGCATAGGTTTTAATGGCATTGAAAACAAGAAGAGAAAAGACCTCTATATGGGGTACTTTGTAAAAGCCTTAAAATTTTATGCCAATACCTCCTCCGGTCCATATACTCACACCACTTGCTTTTTTGTGAAAAAAGAAGGGCAATATCAAATTTGATTGCACATTCCAGAGAAAAGGTGTGAACCCAAACAAGTCTCGAGAGTCAACAAAACACTAGGTTCTAACCAGCCAAGACTCAAAGAAAATTGTGCCCTTCACATGCTTCAAATACAAAAGCTTATTTTATTGAAGGAACATAAGTTGAAAAATGTGGTCAATTTAGCTTAAGCATAAAATGCCAAATATTTCTAATTCAAAACATAATTCTATTAGCTTAAAGAATTAAATGCAAAAAAGGATGAAAATAAGGTCAAAATATTAAAATTTGTGAAGCCCAGTCGATCGGGACATCAAGCCCAATTGACCGGACCCTCCTATGGCACTGTCATTTCACAGCCCCAATCGACTAGACCAATCCCAGTTGACCAAAGACTCTCTATTTGCCCTTTGATAGCCTATCTGGTCGCTTGTCAGTCGACTAGACCATAAGCCGGATGTTTCTATTTGTGCCCCAGTTGACCGGTCATATGCCTAGTTGACCGAATAGAAGAATTTGAACCGTTTGAGAAGCGCCAATCAATAAAACCCTTCCCTAGTTGACCAAACAGAAACAAATATGCTCCATTTTATTGCAT
Organism: Malania oleifera; assembly: GCF_029873635.1. Classification (NCBI taxonomy): domain Eukaryota; kingdom Viridiplantae; phylum Streptophyta; class Magnoliopsida; order Santalales; family Ximeniaceae; genus Malania; species Malania oleifera. The sequence goes on from NC_080417.1 coordinate 46,293,036, forward strand.
GCCCAGTCGACCGGGACTGTCCCCAGTCAACCGAACTGTCAAGGTATATAAGATCATTTTCGTACGAAGAGCATCACTTTTCATCCATCCTTGAGAGAAAAGTTCTCTCATCTCCCATTTTTCAATTCTCTCCTCAAATCCTTGCACTCCCTAACCAAATCCTTCACTCAAATCATCATTTCATCATGCCTAGGGCTGATAAAAGAAAAGCTGCTTAAGAGACCAGAGAGACTTTTGGTAAATGGTTTATTTTGTCAGTGGAGAGGAAGCATTACGAAACACACTTCAAGTTGAAAAATGCTCTAATGGATAAGATCTCATTTATGGAGCAATATTTTAGAAATATTTTAGAGTTCTTTAGGTACCAAGGGTGGTGCCCATTTATTGCCTTTTAGTCTAGGGGAGTATACATGACCCTTGTACAACTCTTTTATTCAAATCTAGGGCACGATGATTGTGGGTATTACTCTAGGGTCCTAGAACAATCCATCAGGTTTGATGCCGACCTCCTTGCAGAGACCTTCGAAATCTAGCCGGGAGAGTTTACTTGTCCTAACCCAGGGACCACATGGATAAATGAGCAGGGCTTCATAGTCGAAGCCTTTGTTAATAGGGTCCAGGAACACCCAGTTGTAAACCTTAACCATACCCTGACATACAATGCATTTACCTTAGAAGCCAATATCACACACCACTTTACTTCATACAACATTTTGTCAAAGAGTGGGTCTAGGGTATATGTGCCATATCTGGATTGTTTTATAATGTGGTGTCTTATCATAAGGAAAAAGGTAGAACTGCCCAGTCTGATTATAAAGTGGATGTTCATAAAGACCACTGGGAACATGATTATTATGTCCCATGGAGGAATATTGAATAGGGTCTTCTTTAGGTTAAGGGTCACAAAGATGGGGTAGTCACTACTAGTGAAGAGGAAGACCACATACATACTCTCATCTACTACAGTCAAATGGATGGGGTACGAGCTAGTAGGGAATATTTGGTTACCTTAGGTCGCTCTTCAGAGGAGGATGGGAGATTAGCTAGGAGATCCACAGGACCAGCCCCTACAGCCTTCATAGCCGACGAATGCAGAGATTATGGTAGCCATTAAGAGACTCTCCACGTCTTTCAATGAGTTTAGGGAATCCATTGTGGCATTCATGGAATCCATAGACACGCGCCTCACCTCCATATAGAGAGAATTTAAGGAACTTGTAGTTGCCACTGAAAATAGATTCATTGACATTTAGAATGACTACACTAAACTGTAAGACATCATACAATCCAACTTCACTGTGATGAATGATTGCTTCAATGAAGTGGACAACAATGATGATCAGGAAGAGAAAAAGTCGATGGACATCAGCAGCGATGAGGCAAGATCATCTGATGAGGGACACGATGGAGAGGCATGGGCTACACATAAGAGGGGGAGCAACTACTGGTGTTTGTTTTCAGCTATTGATCATTTTAAAATATTTGGGCTATTAAAACACTTTTATATTGGGTCTGTACTTACTGACATACATTTGCTTTTCTTGTTTTATTTTTCTTATACACTACTGAACACCTACTATCCATTTTTCTTATTAGTTATATCATTTGATGGATGGATATTTTTTTTTTAGCATGAACTGTTGTCTTTTAAGCTACTGAATTTCATGTTTGGATTGATACCATTTGTAAATTGCATGCTGGTAGCTAATTTAGGTTGTTGCATGCTTGAACTGAATGCCATCTGCATGGTTGATGTAGAATCATTGTGAATTGCATGTTGTTGAATCATCTAGGCTATTTGGTGCATGCTTTTGTGTGGATAGCCATGTTGGCCTAATAAGGCTTAAATCTTGTTTTGATGATAACAAATCAAGGATACTTAACATGTTTGTTTAAGTATAATTCAGGGCTTAAATGCTTTCATGTGATCAAGATCAAGTATTGGAAGAACTTTAATAAAGCTTGAGTTAAACGCCACAAGGAATGATGAAGTTGAAAAATATCGAAGATGACATTTCAAGCTGGATATAAAGAGTAAGCCAAAGCATGAAGACTTAGTTCTTAAGATAGCATTATCGTATATAAGTCTCATGTAAGTACTTCACAAATTCAATATTGATGCACGAAGCTCTTAGGACACATTATTGACTTAAAGACTTGCTCTTTAAATCATGGAAAGTGTTTTCATAAAGTCCCACTTACCTTTTCCAAGATCAAAGTTAAAGTTTTGAAATCAATTTTTTGAAAAACATGTAAGTTGTAATCAGGACAGGCAACTGATGAATTATCATCAGGCAACTAACATATTATTTTGATGAATTATGAGCAAACAGAGTCGAGACAGGCGACTAACCTATAAATCCTTATCAACCAACTCTTCACTGTGTTTTCAAAATACATTGAACTTAAAAAGCTCAGGCGACTGGCCCTCGGGGCATAGTCGACTAAGGTTCATGTTTTGATTTTTAAACAGTGTTGAGAAAGTTTCCAAAATTGATTTCTTGGGCTCCAAACTTAGAGCAAACTTAGGGAAAATGAAAAGATACTTTATTACTTTATAAATACTTGATATTTTCGCAGCTTATACATATATCAACGCATATACAAATCAAAAACTTCAGAGTTATCTGACTGAAATACTTTCTGAAATACTACCGTGATATTGCTGATACAATCCATGAATTTCTTGTCTATATTACTGAGATTTTCAAAACTAAATCAGAACACTGGTGATATTCTTTTGAGCTTCATTTTCTATATTGTTTATTGATTGAAGTATACTGAATTTCAATTGTACAAATCTACTTTAACTGAGAGAGTTTCTTGTACAAACAAAGTTGTTTCATGGTTTCTTGTTTATTTGACGATTTAGGATTGTTAGATCATTGCCTAGCAAAAGGGGATTCTCGTTAAATAGGCAAACTCCACCTTTTAGGGAGAGAGGTTGTAACTTCACCTGGTAACGAAGTTGGGAAAAGGAAAATCCTCACAGTGTGTTGCTTGGGGCAAGGACGTAGACCATTGGCCAAACCTTGTAAAAAAATATGGTCTTCATCTCTTCTTCCCTTAATCTCTTTACTTTAATGTAAGCATATAATTTGCATGTATGATTATTTGGTTGTTTAGAATTTGATGCATATTGGAAGTTTTGATGAAATATTGATTTTGTTCATATTTGAAATTAAGAAACTATATTGGTTGATTTGATTGGATAAATTTTGAATATTGAAATTTGAGAACACAGTTGGGATAAACATTGTATATAAAATACAGAGCATTTAAGATCAAACTTCTGAAAGTCAATCTTGATATTTTTTTTATTGAAATATACAACTGATTTTACATATCGTTTATCTATAGAAGAATTGATATTAGAAGTTGGGTTGTGATATTATGGGTATTGTGATTGTAATCAAGTTAACTTGAAAAGGGATTGTGTGTTTATCATCATACTAAATTGAAAAGGGTTATACTTAATGAAAGAGTTTATAAATAAATTTTTGAAAACCCAACTCACCCCCCGTCTTGGGAAGTACACCTTTAAACTCAAACTAAATGGAAAATGAACTAGTTACAAATGGCATGCTACCTAAATTTTTTTTTGTTAAAACTGAATTTTCCTAATTGATCTAAATTACACATATTCTATGTTTTTGGGAAAATCAAGTCCTATGGACTCATCTGAATCATAATTGTTTTTGTTTTTGAGTCCTAAGGCTTCTTCTAATTACCTTGAACATCATTCCGTTTTTTTTTTAAGTCATAATTTGATATGGATTGTTCTTGGGGCATATGAACACCTAACAAGACTTAACTATTAACTTTCTAGTGCATGTGTGTTCTACAAAAAATTTACTGTTGGATAAAATGCCTTAATCATTGTCCAGTAAAATTAGATTAAAAATTCAAAATCGGTTATTCACACTAGTTGACACATTTCAGCACTCAAATGTATCTAAGCTTGGATTCAAATCAAAACGGGAAGCCTTTTAAAATTAAGTTCAATATTTTTATGCTCACCCACAATTCAACTTAGTTTAGAAGTGTATTGTGGCATGGTTATTTAAGTATAATGATTTTCCTGAAAATATTATATGAAAATACATTGCTTAGCTGCACATCTATGGCTCAGCCATATGATCTTGCATTTAGTATCAATATGGTTGCTTTTTCTAGTTGATATATGAATTGTTCTTAAATTGCTTACTAGAAAAATATAGTTTGCTTGTCCCTTTGTGTTACAATTTCTTTTTCAGCAAGCATAATCCCTAAGACTTAATTAGTAATAGGGGAGATTTTTTAAATTCATGACTTATGCTACTTGTAATTTTCTTAAAATCAATCTTGTCATGAAATTCAAAAACTTAAGGGCTCTGTGAGTTTAAATAATCTTTTTAACTAAAGAAATTTCTTAACTCTTTTGCTGATGACAAAAGGGAGAGAAGATTTATGAGAAAAATTCTTAATTCTTTTCTTATAAAAAGGGGAAAAAGGTTATTAAGTAAAATTATTAATTTCTTTTTAATTGGTATCCTCCCACCCTTTTGTTATTTGGAAAATGATACAACATGATACTGATTACAAAAATGAAATCATTTACGTATCATGTATCTTTGCGCTTAATTGAATATTTTCTTCAAAGACAAGCTTCAATACAAAATGCACATTGAACTGAACTGTACTTGTTGGACGTCCTAACTTGGGAGTATATAGTCCAAAGAGAGTGAATGGACTCTTTTCGCGGAATACGTATTTTTCTATAAAACAAAAGCTCTTGGCAAAATACAAAAATTTATATCACAATATAAATATAAATTTTGCACAAGATAAAATAAAGAGTGAAAGGGGAGAAAGCTTAACACCGGAGATTTAATGTAGTTCGGTACTAAGCATATGTCCATACCTTAGTACCAAACCAAGGATTCCACAATCCACTATGAATACTGACTCACTATAAAAATGAGTAGTTCGGAAGTTATCCCAAGTATAAGAGTTTAGTCGCGTAATACTTAACCCAAAGGTTAGATCGTCTCTTCAGGGAATGTAGTCTAATTCTAAATTTTGCGTATTTCTAAAAGAAAATAAGAAACTAAGGTTTACTGAGTACAATTTAGATTTGGGTTTTGAGGCGTTTGAGATTTTTTTGACGAATTAAAACAACGTGAAATTTAAATTATGAATCCTAACACGCACTAAATTAACAATGAAAAACGGGAAAGAACACAATAAAACAGATGATGACATGATTAAATACCAACAACAATCCTATTTTTAATCACTCTAAAACCTCAATCAAACACAAAAAAATAAACTTTAACACAATCAAGAACTGAACTTAACTTTTTAACAACTTAAACAATAAACTAAAACATGATAAAGACTCCGACTTTAATTAAACTAAGCTTAAATTAAATAGAACCCAATAAAGTTCAAATCTAAAAGAATTTTTTTTTTAAGAGACGAAACCAAATTTTAACAAAAAAAAAAAAAAAAACCAACCAAAGTTCACTCTAATAATGATATTAAATAAGAAGAGATAAAAAAAATTAAATTGAATCTAATAATAATAACCCAACAAAAATTTAAAAGTCTAAGACTTTAATTGAAATTCAACTGAAAATTAATAATATTCAACCAAGTATTTAATTGCAAGAAAAAAAAAAAAAAACTAAAGAAAAAGAGAAGAAAGAAAAAGAAAGAGAAAAAGAAAGAAAGAGAGAGATAAGAGAGAGTAAGGCAAGCCGTATGGTTGGAGGGGAGTTTGGCCGTGGCAACAACACAACACAACCACTGTAAAGTATCGGGTTCTCCTCCCCGTAGCAGCAACAGGGCAGCACCGCGGCAGGGCCTCAGGTTTAGGGGATTGCAGCAGCAGTTCGCAGCAGCAGCACGGTGGCACTGGACAACAACAGCAACAGTTCGCAGCAGCAGGAAGCAACAGCAGACTGAGGAGACTGAGGAGAACGGAGGCTGGGGGAGAAACAGAGAAAAGAAGAGAGAAAAAGAGAGAGGCCGAGAGGGTTGAGAGTTGAGAGAAAAGAGAAGAGAGGAGGCAGAGAGTTGAGAGAAGAGAGGAAGAGAAGGGAAGAGAACTGAGATTTGAGACTGAAAAAGGGCGAGAATAAGAGACAGGAGGACAGAAGCGCTGGATTAAGAAAATAAAAGAACAAAACTCCCCCAAGGGAGCCTTACTACTGCCTCTTTTCATAAGCCCAGCCGCATGCCTTCATGGCTGGGTCACATCACATTTGTATGGGCCTCTTGTTTCCAAGCCCACAGATCTCCTTGTGCTTCTTCACTCAACGCATGCCTCAAGTCCCCAGCGCATGGCATTCGGGTCTTCACGTGTTTGCACGCACGTGCTTCTCATGGGTCTTCTAAACCCAGCGTGCTCACTAATTCTCTTGCACGCCCAGCCCATTGAAGATGCGATGCATGCATACGGCCCATTACATATTTTTATATTCATTTTTTTCTTTCTTTTTCATGGGTTCAATTTTCTTGCATTCATGTGCATGGCTTTACGGTTTCCTTTCGCTCACACACATGGCCACTCGGACACAAGTTCGATCACGTGGCCTTTTAGAATTTTTTTTTCTTCGACTTTAATGTCTGCAATTTATCCTAGAACAATAGAGCATAAATATCCATAAATTATCGAATAAAATTCTAATTATTACAAATTGAGTTCAATATTAAAATATTGAACATAATTAGGCATTTAATTAAAAATATAATCGTAATGCATGATTTTAAATTCCTAATTACGCAATTTAGGTACGTAATCAAATGCTCCTTCACCAGCGGAGCAGGCCTTAGAACTTGGGTACCAAACCCTACACTCAGGAACAAATCCCTAGTGCGCTCACAAAGAGCCACAAGGATCACCTAGATACCTTGCACATTTGGTTCACAAAGAACTTTCACCAAATGGTTTACAAAAAACCTTACAAGAGATGATGGAAAAACAAAGAGATTCTCCTCAAAAAGCTAATTTGAAATACAAATCAGACTCTCATTATTCTCTCAAGGATTGAATCACACAAGATTAATAAGCAAGAGAGAATGAGCACTTATGAATGAAAGACTAATATGCAAAGTGCAAAGTGTTAGGTTTTGTAATCCAAAGATATGGTTGACTAAGATGATCAAAAACCCTTGTTAGACAAGTTTAAGAACTTGTATTTATAGCCAAAACACCCAACTAGCTGTTATTGGATCGTTGGGAGCAATTCCCAAACAAAACTAGCCGTTTTTACCCGTTAGCATCATTTTGTCGATTGGGCTCATTGACTAGTCCCCTGTAGTCATCGACTAGTGCCCTACACTCATCGATGAGTGCCTGGAATCAGAAAAGTCATCAACATGAAAGTTGTGAGATTTTTTCTTAACTTTTCAAAGACACTAAGATCGCCATTTTTAGACCTATCTAGCAAAAGTTATGCCCCAAATACTAAAGTGTATTCAGGACTCAGGGCTGCACTACGTTAGTTGACAATTGCTCTATTTTTCCTTCTCAAAAAGTCTTTTAATGACTTAAAAACATTCTTGGAAAAAATTGTATGAAATATATTAATTATAATGAAGATTAAAACTTATCTAAGTGAGTTTTCCCATGAATATAAGATATCTTGTTAATAAAAACACATTTGAAAAGTCATTTTGATATCTTATATGCAAAGTATGTCCTTTATGAAAGTATACTTGACTTTCTTGAGTCTTTAGGACATAAAGCTCATTTTGACACAATTGGGACCAAGTATGAAAATGTTTATAAAATCAAGATGTTTGAAAACTTGTCCCTTTAGAAAACATATTTGAGTTTAGAATTCATTTGACAAACTCTTAAGTTTAACTTTGAAAAACATGAAAGTTGAGTTTGTGATTTCATTATAATCCTATAAACTTATGTGTCCTAATATGCATGTGCAATTGCTTAACTCTTACTTAGAAATCATGTAAGAAACAAAACTCAAGAATTACAATATAAACTACCTCAAACACTCCCCCAAATACATATTAGACTACATTTAAGCTTACTTTGGTCGTGCTTGGGTTCTTCCAAGTTCGTGTCCATTTGATTTTTTTATTTGAACGTCAACTCGGTTCGATCTTTGCCTTTTGACCAATACTTCATGTATTTAGTCCTTGAACCTGTACTAAACATGACATGCAAAGATGGAAAATAGTAGGAACAACATATAGGTTAATATCATCAAAACATATAAATCATGATTATGTAGCCTACCAAGGCTAACAATCTCTCCCTTTTTTGATGATGTCTAACCTATTAAGAATTAACTTAATCTTTGCATTTGTATTTATACTAACCATGACTTGATATTCAAAGATAAGTTTACCTAAAACCATTAATGGGCTGTTATCATCAAAACAAGACAAATAAGCTCACGTAACCACCAAGGCTAACACTCTCCCCCTTTTTGATGATGGCAAACGGTTGGCCTAATATGACCTTTGAATCTTGTTTTGATGATAACAAATAAAGGTTAAATTAACAAGCTATAGTTTAAGTGATGATATTTCAAGAAACCAAGTATGACAAGTTCAAAAGGTTCAAGAATTGAAAGTCCAAAGATCACAAGTACCATAAAGCTATACTTCATTCACAAGGTTATCAAATGAAAGCTCAAAGAGGTCCAAGATGGTCAAGACATATGAAGCTTAAAGAATACTCAAGCTCAAGGAAAAGATGAGTCAAAGTAAAGATATACATGAAGACTTCAAGTTTAGAGAGTTTTAAAGTCTTTAGGAAGTCTTATGTAAGTACTTCACATTAAATATCATTTTGAATGTTTTGAAGCCTACTAGGGGTTAATATGGACTTAGAGACCTTACTTTGAAAATCCTCAAAAATACTCTTTAAATGTTTCAAAGCAAGATGGCTAAGAGTTTTGGAAACAAACTTTGAAAATTGTTTTTTTTTTTAATCTGTTCAGGCGACTGACCTGTGCTTGGTCGGGTGACTGATAAATTTCTCGAATTGAATTTGAACATGCAGTGAAGGATCAGGCAACTGACCCTCGGCACCTCAAGCGACTGACCCTATTTTGAACTAAAAAATTACACAGTGTTCAAAGGTCAAGTGACTGGCCTCGAAGGGCTCAGGTGACTGACCCTCGTAATGGCTTTTTAAAATTGTTCTTAAAGTTCAACTTTGAGTTACTTGTGCCCCAAAATTTCTAAAAACTTGGGAAACACTCCAAGTAACTTGGGAAACATAAATTTATACCTTTTTTAGCCTATAAATACATGGTTTCTCAAATCAAATCACACACCAAGAATTGGAAATCAGTTTTCAAGCTATATTGCACATACTCTCTCAAAGCCCTCTTGCACACATATTCTTGCTGAGAATTTTATAAGATATACTGAGTCTTTGCTCACTGATCTTAGAGCAAATCTTCTGAGGTTTGATTCAAATCAAAGGAAGAACCCCGTTGACACATTCTTTGAGCTTCAAATTCATTCTTATTTGATATTTACTTTGAAGTATTAGTTGTGCTTAATCTTGTACGAACCATCTTTATCTGAGAGCATCTCTTGTACACAAGAATTCTTTCTTGTTTCTTTGTTTTCTTGACGGTTCAGTATTATTGGATCGTTGTACCGAGCATGGGGTATCGCTTGGAGAGGGGGCTTCACCCTAATTGAAGGAGGGATTGTAACGGTTTGCTTCGCCCGTAAAGAAGCATTATAGTGGAATCCTTAGATGGTCTTGCCTAAGGCAATGACGTAGGCTGGTATAAGTCGAACCTCGTAAAAACTCGGTCTCACTTTCTGCCTTTACTCTTTAATTTTTCAACATATATAAATTGTGTGGTTGTGTATCTAAGTGCAGGAAGCTGAAATATTGAGATTGAGAAAACTTTTAATTTAAGGAAATAAGTTGATTGATTTTTTGCAAAAACCTTAAAGGGAGTACGTTGATTAATTGTTTGTGGAAACCTTGGTTAAAAGGAAGTGCATAAAATCCATAAATACAGGGCTTTTGTCAAACTCTACGTTGAGTTATACAAACGCCGAATCAAAGAAGTGCTGCTACAAGTTTTGTGTTGGTAACCTGCGATCAGTAAATTGGTTGATTGGTTGATTGATCGACATTATTGAAAGTATTTCATTAAGAATCATTAGCTTGTGTTGATATTGAGTGTGGATTGTGGTTGGTTTAATTAAGCATTAAAAATCAAATCATTCTTGTGTGTTTGCTAAATTTATAAAAGGTTGTGAATTTGTAAAAAGATTTAAAAGAAACTTTTAAAAACCCAATTCACCCCCCTCTTGGAACTTCATCTTGGTTTTTCAAATGGTATCAGAGTGTGGTTATAACAAATCTTAATTTTAAGCTGTATAAAGATCTAAATGGCACACATAGGCGTAGCTCCCTTTGGAGAGGGTCAATCCTTAACCAGACCTTCAATCTTTTGTGGACTTAACTACACATTTTGAAAACAAAGAATGAGAATCTACCTTTAAACTATGGGCTGGAAAGCATGGAGGGTTATCACACATGGTAATCTTATCCCTACTAAACTTGTAGATGGAAAAAAGTACCTAAAGAAAAAAAAGACATGACCAAAATTGACCATAAGATGTTGCAACTTAACTCAAGTGCTATAAATGTTTTATACTATACTCTTGACATAAATGAATTCAATAGGGTCATTGTTGACTTTTTGAGTCCGATCCCTATTTTGATAATGACAAACCACAATATCCCACTTGTGTAACTGAGTGTGAACAAGTTTATATTTTTGTAAGTACAAGTGATGAATGCAAAATGGAAGCTGTAAAGAGCACTGAGAAGAACACCAATCGGCATATTCCATGGAGCATTGAGGAGCAGAAGACATGAAGACTTTATCTATTTTCTGGGTTGTAATAGTAATTAGGGTTGAATGTGCATGCATTTTACATGATTTAAAATTAAAGCTCTACTTGATCTTAGATTGACTATAGGACGTCCAAATAACATAAAAAACTCTTTCATAAAATGTCTAACTTATACAAAGGTTTTTAAATGGTTTTAAAGTTAAAAGAATGCCAAAACTAAATTTTTCAAAGGGGTCGGTCAACCGGCCAGTCGACCGAATGTTAGAAATGAGCAATTTTATCACTCAATTTGATCTCATCTCAAACTATGTTCAACATGAAAATTGTGGCATGTTAACTAAGGTGTAATCCTAAGAGGGGGGTGAATTGGATATAAAAAAATAATTCACTTAATTTTCTTTTACAAACTTCTTATAAGTTTACCAACTACTTCTAGTTGCTCAATTATGTGTGAGTATGGCAATCCTATCTATGCATGCAATATACTTAATTTAAATATAACGCAAAAAATAAAGAGTAAAAGGAAGAGAGAAGACAAACGCGATTTTACGAGGTTCAGCCGACTTGGCCTACGTTCTCGCCTTGAGCAACCACTCAAGGATTCACTAAAAACCCTGCTCCTTAAAGTGGGACGAAGCTTCCCTTACAAACCGCTGCTTACAAGAGGTATAACTCCCTCCTTATCCGCTGCTCACAAGAGGTACAGCTTCCTCCTCACACCCAGTTCACAACCCAAATCGTGTTTACAATGAAATCTGAAAATAACACTCAAAACAATGCTTCTAACAAAAGCTTGTGAGTACAATTCAATTTCCTAGTACATTAACAAATGATATAACTTGAAGCTCAAGAATGTATGAAAAACGATACAATCGTTTGATGTATGATATGTGTCAACTCACAAATTCGTATTTAATCAAAACTCCCAAGTGAAAATATATTTGGAATGCTTTGGAGTCTACTAGGGTTCTTGATTCACTTTGTAAAGATGCTCAAGAATATTTGAAGTGAGCTATTTAACAAAAATTTGACTTGAATACAACTCAATCAAAAATCACAAAGTTTTCCTTCAAGTTCCAATACGTTAATCAAAGTAGGTTTTTCAATAAGAAGCCCAATGAACAATATATATGAATATGTGTTTATGTACTTCTTGAATTTCAAATCAATCAACCAAGCTAACAAGTTTTTCTCAAAACATGATCTTCCCGAAAATCAGTTTTTATATGTGAATACACACTCAAGATCAAAACCTCTTTCTAATGATAAACACGTAAAGAGATGAAAGGTTCTTGAAAAGTAATAACTTGACAGATCAAACCTTAATACTGGATCAAAGTTTAGTTGGATAAATGAATGCCCTTTTGATTTTAGTAGAGATTTTCCCAAACGAAGATGGTAGAAGATTGAAGTGCAGAAAACCAACTCTAGGGTTCAAATCTTGCAATAAGAAGTATATTTTTCTTGTTGTGTCCCTTAGCTTATGTTCTAGGGTTTAGATATTCATAATATATATTATATTACCATTAGAATTAATCTCAGCTGTTGGATCAATAAGATACTTCAAGTGTCTTTTTAATAAAGAGCTGATTTTTAGGCTTTCCCGCGAGTTCAGGCAACCGAACTTGACTTCAGGCTCCTGAAGTATCAACTTTAGATGCCTGAGGTTCCAAGGTTAGGCGACCGAAGAGCCTCGGCCAGGTTCTGTCTTCTCTATTTAATTCTCCAGACGACTGAACTTAATTTTCAAGCAACCAAAGAAATTCTTCAGGCTACTGAGGTTTGAGTTCAGGCGACCGAACTCCCCATTCTCTCAAATTTTCATTTCTAACTAAAAAATCTGCTTGGCTTCTTTTCTTTGGTCTTTCATAAAATATATTTTTCATGATTTTGAAAACATTTCAAGGTCCATGAGAGTTTCCTAATGATGTACATGAAATGCATGAATCCTAAAACCATTCTAAGTTATAATGAGCCTCAAAATTACACTCATATGAAAATGTTAATACATGAGTTCTAAATACCCTTTCCTAAGAGTATTCTTGAACTGTTGCGCTCGCATTTTGATTCCCGTACTCTTTTGAGTTCCATGGTGGCTTCCAAAAATGTATCAGCTTTACTTTATGGTTTCCATGACTCGTTATCTTTCCGTGCATGCTATACATATAGCGTCCTGGTGCACAAATCTTAATGTCACAGATCAAGTACCCCCCCGTGATCTTGTATTATAAAAATAGGATCTGGACGCGCTAGAGTCTACACCATGCCATTTTCACATAACTTTCGTTTCCGTTTGAGTACCAAGAACCTTCCAACATGAGGTTAAACAGAAAACCAGTTTCTTATGGCCAAAAAAACTGAAACCCTGCCCGCCTCCCAGTCAATAGCACAAATAAACCTCCCTTATGTTTCTTCCGTCCTATTGATGGGCACTTTTCTAAACAAAAACATTATCTAAATGTGATGTTAACATGAAAGTTGTGGAATTTTCACTTTATCTTTCTAAGTTATATCAAGAACATCCCCAATTTGGATGGTATAGAAAACGTTATGGTCAAACAACCTGAACGTGTACATGCTTGTTAGCAAGAAGAAAAGTCAATTCCCGTCAGGTCAACATTCGAACCTTATCAGGTCTTCGATCGAACCCTTTCCCTTATGGACTTTCAAGTCCTCAGTCGATCCTGTAACTTGAGTTAGTGCTCGACCTCAACCTTCGCGGCCCCCGAAAGGGGCCAAACAGTCGAAAATGCCCGCTAATTTTCAAAATAAAATTATACTATATTAAGGGTCCCACGGCTATACTAACGGGTCACACAGGCTGTTTTTAACTAAAATAAACACCCAAAAACAACTTCGAAAAACGGTTGGAGAAATCCTTTTTTTAATTTAGGTTTATCATTTTTTATCTCCCATACTTCTACTTAATACCCCATTGTTCTCATTAAATTTTCATTTTTACACAATATTATTTATTGAAAATCCATTTTGCCGGACTGGCCCCGAAATTATTCTTGGGGTGTTGTTTTATGTTTTCGAAAAGGGGGAAGGCGACGGGTTGAGCAATATATCCTATAATAATTATATATTGGCATTTGATGGCTCTTTTTTCATTGGTGAGATATTTTTCAAAGTTACAATGTTCTCCTTCTATCTCATATTCTTTTGAAAACCATTTTTGGGCCCAATATTTTTTTTGGGGTTATATTTGAAGAGGCCTTGAGCAACATGATACCATTCTATATATTGTATATTTCGCTTAAACGGCCCTTACCTATTTTCATCGCTTTCCTCAAGATTAAATTTCATCATATTTATTTATTTGGAAAAATATTTTTTTGGAGAAAGTTCTTGTGATAATGTCGTGAAGGCTTGGGGCGAACTTTCTTTTTTTCTGGCTTCATATATTTGGTTTCGACATGCCGGCGGGGAGGAAGGGGACAGAGGCAAGCATGGGGGAAGTACGGAAACTAAACATCTAGCCCATTCCCATCAAATCAAAATTTTTTCTTTTTTTTATAAGAGGAGGCAGCGGAGACACCAAAAGAAAAGAGAAAACCAACTTTTATCCTTCTTTCTCCATCTAACCCGGCCCGCTACTCGCCGGCCTACTCCCTCTCCTCACTCCCTCATTCCTCAGTTCCCAACTCGCAGCCCTACTCAGCCTTCCTTTTGCTGCCCAAACCTTCTACCATCCTAGTCTAATCCATTCTCCCCTCCCACACTCTGCATCCTCCTTCCTTTCAGTCCTACCCACCAACCCATACCTCAACAGCAACATCCATCAACCCCCATCCGAACACAGTCCACCTCCTTCCCGTCCGCCGCCGCACAACCACTCCACACTCTCCATCTTCGCACATGTCATACCCTATAGCCCTCTGCTTCCACGCTACCCCCTCCGTCTCCTGTTGTCCGCGAACAGAGCCGTCACGCTGACAGAGCCTTGCCACTCACCACAACACCCATAAGGAGCCCGCCACCGACCCGTCACCACCTATCGCCATCTTCACGACAGATTAGCCGATTCCTCTCCAATCTCTGCTGCAGACGCTCTGCAACGCCGGAGGTCCTCCACACTGTCACAACACACAACAAAGACCAACAAGCACAAAGCCCCAGCTTCCGGCCACTGGTCCCTCCGGCAGACCCCCAGCAAGCAGCGACTCTAGCGGCGAGTTCCGGCGGCGAAACCTCCCACCATCTAGCATTCCCGTAATCCTCCAGCGACCCCTGCTGCATGGCCACATCGTTTCCTCAGTCCCCGCAGGAGAACACCCAGCAGCCCACTCACCATGTCGCCATCCCTCTTCCCGTCGCCGTCGGCGTCTCCCGGTGGTACCCCCGTGGTAAGCCCCCGGTGAGTCTCCCCCTGCCTCCTGTCTCTCACGTACACATAACACACACACACATACACTGAACACCCACAAACACACACACTGAAACACCAGCAAATATATGTAAAAATGTTTTTTTTTTTTTTTTTTTTTTTTAGTTATCCACATATTTATTTAATTTTATTATCATCTTGTTTTTTTTATTATTGTAAATATTAACCGGTTTGCTCTCATGATTGTAGGATGTTTTATTTTATTTTATTTTTTTTTGCGGAGGAATTTTAAGGTCATAATATTCATGCATGTTTAAATTCTTTTTTTGTTTTTTTTTATGCATTTTAAATAATAAATATTTTTATTTTCCTGTAATAATATTTGTTCATGTGGTTAATATTTGTGTTCATATTTTTTTTATTGTAAAGTTTTGATTATAGAAATTGGTTAAAGTTCAGATTTTCACTACATATATAATATTGTTGTATATTATTGTTAAAGCTATTGTTATCGTCATTTGTATGTATATGGAGTTTTTATGTTTTATTGCCGTTATTAATTTCCATGTATACATGTCCATATTAGGGGTTTATATTGTTATATTGTTACGAATAATTGTTTATATATATATATATATATATATTTAACTATACGTGTTTCATGATTTAACATTGTTATTACCTGTTGCATATCCTTGTCGTGGTAGTCGTTTAAATTTCTTTGCGGTACACTAATTTGTTTATCTTCATTATTGTAGGATTTGTCTTTTCATTGCCAAGGTAAGGTTTCAATTGTAATATTTAAGTGTGATAATTTATGTTGTCATTTTTTTAGTGCGTAATATTTAAGTTGTATGTGTAATATGTATTCTTAGGTTTCGGTTTTTTTTTATCTTGTTGTGGTTCTTATGTGTAAGATTTTTTTTAATATTATTTTATTCATGCATATATTGTAGGTTAACTTTATAGTATATTATTAGTATTTTAGAATTTTGGTCGAGTTATATATCATGTTAGGAGTTTTAGTAGATTAGTTGTAGTGATATTTTAAAACTATAGTTGTATGTGCATTCTAAAATGTTAGTCATATTAGGTATTTAATAACCTAGGATTTATAAGTAACATCATGTATATAATTTAGCATTTTAGGTAACTTTTAATATAGCATCTTGAGTAATACTATATATTTACTATTATTATAACACTTTTAGTATGTTAACTATTATGGTAAGTTTAATATTTTAGGTAATATTTTTGGTGTTTTGGTATCATGCTACTATATGGTATGTTTAGTATATATAGTATTATAGTAATCTATTACGTATTATATTATTTGTGGATATTTATTATTATTATCGTAATTATGTGTATTATGGTATGTTTAAGTATTTTTGTTTATAACGTACATGTAGTATTTTAATATTATGATATGCTCATTATCTTAGTCTATATTATATGTTTATATTCTACTATTATTGGTATGTTAGATATTTTAGCTTCTATTATATATGTTAATTAGTACGTATTTTGGTATCCTAATATTCTAGTTTATTACTATTTTATTTATTTATTTAAATTATTATATCTATTATTAAAACCTCCCATACTAATATTTTCCTATAAAACTTTTACGTACAATTTTAAAATGTGGGAGTGTATTTTCTTAAATAATTTTGATTTTAATCCCTATGATTTTAACGCGGGGGGTATGAGCCTTCGGGCTTCACGTACCTTAAGCTCTGAGGGAATATATATATATATTTATTTATTTATTTATTCATTTTTCATGTGTGTTTATTAATTCATAAAAGGAGTAGTTTAAAGAATTATTAGATTAACTTAGGGATAATTTCAAATTAATTAGGTACCGTTAGTAAGAACGGGGGCGTAAGGGGTGCTCGTACCTTCCCCTCGCGTAACCGAACTCCCGACCCCAACTCTGGTAATGTAGACCGATTCTACCCCTAACGGGGTAGTAATCATGTGTTCTAACCGCACTAAAGGTTAGTGGCAACTCCGACTTTTTCCATGATTTTTCCATGAAAATTCTAAAATTGATTTTAATTTCGCCGCCTGGGGCACCCGCGCTCCCGGGTAGCCCCGACAGCTTGGCGACTCCGCTGGGGACCTAGAGAGTCGAGCCATTAATTAATTAGAAATTATCCTAAGTTCTAATTTAATAAATCTTTTAATTACTCCTTATTTTGTGAATATTTTAATTTGTAAATAACTTTGATTAATTGTAAATATTTTACTTCCATAATTTGTAAATAACCTTAATTAATTAAAAAAAAAAAATTTGTTTCCTTATTTTTTGTTTCCAAATTTTTGTGAATAAACATATTAATTGCATATATTGTGTTTCCTTATCTTTTGAATATATATATTAATGGTAGATATCTTGTTTCCATATTGTTTATAGCATGTGAATAAATGTGGGGATAGCGGGATTAGGTTAAAAAATTGAATTCACACACTCTCATGCTCTATACCCGAGCTTTCCTTACTAGGACTAGATAGGAGTGTAATAGCGTCAGTCCCTTCGTGGCAGAGCTTGATGGGACCCGCGAACCACTCCACTCAGTGCGGGTTTTATCCGGACCCCTATGGGGGAGGATGAAATTCCAAACTGGGAACCTTTTGTCAATAGGGTTAGAACCTACCCACACATACTTGTCTATAGTCTTCCTTAACTAGGGTAGAGTCATGAAGAACCCTATACATACGTACCTACCCTAGGTTGGGATAGGAGCCACATCCTTCTCCATGAATAGTGTGTTGCATATATGTGAAATACTTTGTATTATATCATGCATTTGACATACATTTAGACATACATACTACTTACTTAGTATTTTGAAAAAGCCCAATAATGAGACCAAGACCCATCCTTTCAAAAAATGAAGCACTTGGCCCAAGCATTTTAAAATATGGGTTGGCCCAACCCTTTTCAAGTAACTCGGGCCCAATTTTTTGAGAAATAACAAGTATAGGCCCAACCTTTTCCTAAGTAAAAACTCGGTCCAGGCCTGATTTTCAAAATGGGTCAAATCCAGATTTCCATAAATGGGCTTCGGCCTTATTACCCTAAAAATCCGGGCCCATATTTTCTAAACAATCCAAGCCCAAATCCCTTTAAAATTAGGGTCTGATCCCATCATGAAGTATATTAAAGCCCATATTTTAAAATACTTGAGGCCCAAGTGCACAATAAAGTCCACAAGTCCGCACTGAACAAATCCAACGGGTTGACCAACCTGGGTCAACCCCAACCTCAGATCATAATTTGACCCTTCATAAATCTGAGATACATGAACCGATTGAGGGAAGAGTTGAATTTAAATTGTGGCCCATCAATGATTGTCTTGAAATCTCTCATTAGTGGGACTTTTCCTAGAATGCTGACAAAGTAGTTAGTTAGGTTACATTGCATCCATGTATTCATGTGTAATTTCACGCGTAATCATGCACGCTAGGTCACATGCATGTTCATATCTCTATTTGTATGTGTAATTGCACTAGTTACATCCATGCACAAACATACATTGCATCCATGCATTCATACCTATGCATTCACGATTCTAAAAGGAAGTTTGTTGGTTTTCAGCTCCTAATCAAAGAGGTGGTTTAAGTAATATAAAGCAATAATTGAGACCACCACGCATCAGTACAATACCAGGCAAAGAGCGAGAGAAATGAGTGAACAATTGGAAAATAGAGTCCTGGGTCTAGAACAAGGACAAGAAGAGATAAATGACAAGATAAGTAAGGTTCTAGAGTTACTGATGAACAAGGGAAAGGCAGTGCATGTTGATCCCGAAGTAGATGTGGACCCCGGTCATCCCCCAGGGTTCACCCCTGATCATGGACAAACATCAATTCCACCGTCTGGTGTCATGGGGGGTCCACCGCCAAATATGCCTCCTTTCATCCCTGCTATGCCAGCACAGGGGTTCCCAGTGGTAGGAACTCCTCCGTTAGTACCGTCTGATATGGGAATAAGCAAATCTGAGGCTGAGCGTCGCTGCGACGTATTAGAAGAGCGCTTAAAAGCAATGGAAGGTTCTAATACTTTCGATTCAGTTAATCCAAATGACCTTTGCTTGGTGCCTAAAGTCACCCTGCCACCAAAGTTCAAAATGCCAGACTTTGAAAAGTTTGACGGGACCCGGTGCCCTCGAACACATCTAGTGATGTACTGCCAAGCAATGGCCGCTTACTCGGATGATGAAAAACTAATGATGCATTGCTTTCAAAGCAGTTTGACTGGATCTGCTATCCGTTGGTACATTCAACAAGATAAGGCTCGGGTCCGCACTTGGAAGGACTTGGCTAGTGCCTTTATCACTCACTACCGCCATGTGACGGAAATGGCGCCTGATCGCATGACTCTACAAGAGATGGAGAAGAAACCTACCGAAACATTCAGAGAATATGCTTATAGGTGGAGGGATATGTCAATCCAAGTAGACCCCCCGGTGAGTGACCGAGAGGCCATCTCCTTGTTCGTGAGCACATTAAAAGACCCCTACCGTACGCACCTTCGGGGAGCAACTCCCCATGATTTTATGGACATTGTGGCTGCAGGAGGAAGAATTGAAGGTGATATCAAGGCAGGCCTAGTCAAGGATAGCGGCACAGAAACTGGTTTAGGCAAAAGGTGGACTAATAGGAAGAAAGAGGAAGAGGCGCAAATGATACAGGGGCAGTTTAATTGGAATAATCAGTACACCAGAGGTGGGAACCAATGGCCCAAGAGAAACTTTGGTTTTGAGCCCATAGTAAATCAAACGATGCATACAGGCACAAGGCCACAGATTGTTCACTCTGGTCCACCGAATCAGCAAGCACAAGATAGGAATGTGAATAGAAACTTCCGAAGGGTGGACCCTATTCCCATGACATATGCCGAATTATTTCCACAGCTACGGGAAAAGGGGATGGTATCTGCAATCCCTGGGACACCCGTTGCGAACCCTCCTCCACAGTGGTATGATCCTGAGGTTCGTTGTGAGTACCATGCTAACTCTCCCGGCCATACCATTGACCGTTGTTGGGCTTTCAAGCATAAGGTGCAATCGTTAAGAAATGCAGGATGGTTAGCTTTTGATGACAAGCAACCAGGAGTCCAGGGGAATCCTTTGCCCAAACACGAGGAAGGAAGTGGTTGACATATCCAGGAGGTTCCCAAATCAATGGTTTCAGTCGTTATCCACCGAGGCTGAAATGATGGAGTACCGAACTTTTGACTATCTAGTCCTTTTCAATTAATGTTTTTTCGTTTTCCAGTGTTATCTGCTTTTTGTAATCCGTGGACGCCTGTGTCTCGGAATATTTTCTATATTCAATAAAATGAATTATGCATTTAGTTATCTCACTTGCATCATAAGTCCAATTGCCAAATTCTGTTTGCTTATGTTTCATGCCGAATAGGGAAAGTAATATTGCCAGTGTTCATGAGCTAGAAAGAGATGATAAAGGATGAAACAATCACTGAATTCAGACGTTATTTTTACTTTCTAAGGAATTCAACGAAGTGGCTGGGCTGTTCCGATAATTTCCTATCAATTAATCACTCATGTTTTGATCAAATGATGGATGGCCCTCTTTGGTCGACCAGTTATCCCTAAAAAGAACCCAAACAATGATTTACCATTTGTTAACCAAATTGAGCCTGAATGTTAAACCATCTTTTTCTTAAAAGTCAGATCACCAAAAATCCAACCTGGGTTTGGGTCCCTTAATGTTTGGCAAATCGTTTGAGACAATAGTCATTATCAAAATGATGGCAGGCCATTTTTCTGCTATCCAAAAGAAAGTAAAAGAATAAATCCCTTGACAACCCTTTTGAGCCTTAAAAATTCATTCCTTGATTAACCCGTCAAAGGATCACACCCCACACTGGGGCAATTTTTAAAAGATTGGTCCCAATTGAAGTTCAAATGAAAATGAAGTCAAGATTCCTTTATAAAAGAAAAAGTGAAAGTTGTAGTAAAAGAAGGAAAAAGAGATTAAAAGGGAAAGAAAAAAAAAAGAAAAGCAGGAGGAAGAAGAAAGAGAATAAGGGACTTACTACATATGTGATCTTTGACCAAATTACCTTTGATGAAATTGATGATTTTGAGCCTTATGTAACTCCTTTCTTCTTCAACCTATACCCTTAGCCTACATTACGACCCAAATGAAAGTCCTGACCAGATTGGTATACATTGTTGTCTTAAATGATTTGTCAGACTCAATGTTGAGTCTGAACTACGTAATGACCTGATCCTGAAAAGGTACGTAGGCAGCTTGTTTAAATAACAAGTTCGGTCAACATCTTGCAAAAGCGCCTCAACTCGAACTGGGGGCATAAAACATTATTTGGGGTGGTATTTTTGAGCCTTAGTTTCCCTTTTATTCTGAAATCCTACATCCCTAAGCCTACGTTTCGTCCCAAGTCTTAAAGACCATCTTGAGATCAAAGCATGAGTTGATGAAACAGGGGCAGTTGAAGAGAAGGACAATCATCTAGGCTGGGAAATTAATGTTATACGACTTTTGAATACTGGTATGAATTTTTCCTATGATAGCATTGAAACATAGTAAAACATTTATTTTGTGCAGATGGCCTTTTGATTTAACAAGTTGATGTCATAGTTGCATAATCATTTCTCGTTCCTTAAAAAAAAAAAAAAAAAAAGGAGGAACCCTTTTTACTCTTTAGAGCATTAAAAGAGGATGGATAGTCAAAGAGTTTCAGAATCACCAGAAATTCCTATAAAGAAGATCCTTATGGAGAAAGAGCAGCAAATGTTATGTCAAGTTCAAAAGGAACCCAACAATAGAGTCAAGATCGGTGGCAGATGAATTTAACTGGGGCAAATTCCGAGTTGAGTCTCAGTAGGTCCCATTCAAGCACTTTCTTATCGGATTGGAATAGGAAATCAGAGTCAAGATCAGTTGTAGGTCCATTCAACTGGGGCAGATTTTGCGATTTTTGAGCTGAGTCGATCACTTTCATGACTGGATGAATAAAGAAGATTAAGCCAAGATCAGTTACAGATCCATTCAAATATGGCGAGTTTCATGTGGAGACCAAAGGTGAGGTCATTGACCACAAGTGCATTAGGAGAAAAGATTCATGCATTGTCATGCATTACCCCAAATTTCATGCATTGTCATACATTTCATGCATTACCTAGATTTCATATATTGCCATGCATTCCATGCATTACCATACATCTTATGCATTGCCATGCATTAACCTATATTTCACACATTACCACACATCTCATGCATTGTCATGCATTTCATTTATTACCATGCATCTCATGCATTGTCATGCATTTCACGCATTATCATACATTTCATGCATTACCATACATCTCATGTATTGCTATGTATTTCATGCATCACTTAAATTTCATGCGTTGCCATGCAATTCATGCATTGCCTGCATTACATGCATTGTCATTCATTGCATGCATTACCTACATTTCATGTATTACCATACATCTTATGCATCGCCCTGCATTACATGCATTGTCATGCATTTCATGTATTACCATGCATCTTATGCATTGTCATGCATTTCACGCATTACCATACATTTCATGCATCGCCATTGTGCATTTCATACATTACACAAAAAATAAAAATGCATACATATAATCACAAGTTAGTAATATGCATATTAATAGCAACATATCACTGCATTATAAGTTAGCAACATGCATACATATAGCAGCATATCATTGCATTCTAGCATCACAAGCAGCAATAGAGCACCCTTCACACTTGTCTTGAGCTTTCAAATGATTATTTGACATCCTTGATGGAGAGATTCCTGTTGTGTTTAAATATGAGCTGGGTAACTGACCCCAAGCACACATTGATTTACTTGGAAAACTAGGGCAAGTTGACCCCAGACATACGTTGATTTATCTTGAACTGGGGCAACAAATACCAAAGACAGGGGGATTCATTCATTGACATTCAGACTTTACCCCAAGTGCATTCTCCAAATAGAGTAACAACTTTCAAAACTTTGCTTACACACCTTGTTACTTGTTGAGATGGCTGGATCATCGTATCCCTACGGCTCGGATTCTTACATTCGAAGCAAGCCATCATTGTGTCCCATGGCTCGATCATCGTGTCCCTACGGCTCGGATTCTTACATTCGAAGTAAGCCATCATTGTGTCCCATGGCTGGATCATCGTGTCCCTACGGCTCGGATTCTTACATTCGAAGCAAGCCATCATTGTATCCCATGGCTGGATCATCGTGTCCCTACGGCTCGGATTCTTACATTCGAAGTAAGCCATCATTGTGTCCCATGGCTGGATCATCGTGTCCCTATGGCTCGGATTCTTACATTCGAAGCAAGCCATCATTGTGTCCCATGGCTGGATCATCGTGTCCCTACGGCTCCGATTCTTACATTCCAAGCAAGCCATCATTGTGTCCCATGGCTGGATCATCGTGTCCCTACGGCTCGGATTCTTACATTCGAAGCAAGCCATCATTGTGTCCCATGACTGGATCATCGTGTCCCTACGGCTCGGATTCTTACATTCGAAGCAAGCCATCATTGTGTCCCATGGCTGGATCATCGTGTCCCTACGGCTCGGATTCTTACATTCAAAGCAAGCCACCATTGTGTCCCATGGCTGGATCATCGTGTCCCTACGGCTCGGATTCTTACATTCGAAGCAAGCCATCATTGTGTCCCATGGCTGGATCATCGTGTCCCTACGGCTCGGATTCTTACATTCGAAGCAAGCCATCATTGTGTCCCATGGCTGGATCATCGTGTTCCTACGGCTCGGATTCTTACATTCGAAGCAAGCCATCATTGTGTCCTATGGCTGGATCATCGTATCCCTACGGCTCGGATTCTTACATTCGAAGCAAGCCATCATCATTTCCCATGGCTGGATCATCGTGTCCCTACAGCTCGGATTCTTACATTCGAAGCAAGCCATCATTGTGTCCCATGGCTGGATCATCGTGTCCCTACGGCTCGGATTCTTACATTCCAAGCAAGCCATCATTGTGTCCCATGGCTGGATCATCGTGTCCCTACGGCTCGGACTCTTACATTCGAAGCAAGCCATCATTGTGTGCCATGGCTGGATTATGGTGTCTCTACGGCTCGGATTCTTACATTCGAAGCAAGCCATCATTGTGTCCCATGGCTGGATCATCGTGTCCCTACGGCTCGGATTCTTACATTTGAAGCAAGCCATCATTGTACTTTGGCGCTCGGGTTCTCAAACCCAGTGCAAGTCATTCTATTGTACTTTGGCGCTCGGGTTCTCAAACCCGGTGCAAGTCATTCTCATGTACTTTGGCGCTCGGGTTCTCAAACCTAGTGCAAGTCATTCTCATGTACTTTGGCGCACGGGTTCTCAAACCCAGTGCAAGTCATTCTCATGTACTTTGGCGCTCGGGTTCTCAAACCCAGTGCAAGTCATTCTCATGTGCTTTGGCGCTCGGGTTCTCAAACCCAGTGCAAGTCATTCTCATGTACTTTGGCCCTCGGGTTCTCAAACCCAGTGCAAGTCATTCTCATGTACTTTGGCGCTCGGGTTCTCAAACCCAGTGCAAGTCATTCTCATTGTACTTTGGCGCTCGGGTTTTCAAACCCAGTGCAAGTGATTCTCACATACTTTGGCGTTTGGATTCCTACATTCGGTGCAAATTATCCCTAATTGGCAAAAGCAAACAATACCTGATTGAAAAGCCCAGACAGTTACGTGGCCTGGCTAAAATAGGAGTCTTTTATCTTTGCAGGCTTGTTACTACAAAAAACGTAGGAGAGTTCCTACCGTTACATTGAAGCAACTAAGCCTACAAAGAGGGGCAGCTGTAGACACCCCATTTTTACCCTGGCCCAATATATTTATTATTATTATTATTATTATTATTATTATTATTATTATTATTATTATTTTATTATTATTAGTAGTGTTTTTATTATTTCATTTATCCATATTATTATTATTATTATTATTAATTAGTCTTATTATTATTATTATTATTATTATTTTCATTATTATTAATATTATTTTTAATTATTATTATTATTATTATTATTATTAGTACTTTTATCTTTAGGAATAATATTATTACTATTATTATTATTATTATTATTTATTATTTATTTATTATTATTATTAGTATTTTTACCTTTATTATCATTATTATTATTACTATTATTTATTTATCCTTTTATTATTATTATTATTATTATTATCATTATTTATTTTTGTTATTATTATTTTTAACATTTTTAGTATTTATTATTATTATTTTACTATCATTATTATTATTTTTATATTATTATTTCTTTATTTATTTATTTGTTATTACTATTATTATTATTTTGCTATCATTATTATTTTTTATACTATTATTATTTATTTATGTATTTTTGTTATTACTATTTTGCTATTATTATTATTTTGCTATACTTATTATTATTATTATTATTATTATTATTATTATTATTATTATTATTATTTCTTTATAACCATAATAGTAGTATATATTATTTCCAAAAAAAGAAAAATACCAAAAACTGAAAAAGCAATTTTTTTTTAGGGTTTGTTTTTCAAATTTTTCTTTTTTTTATAAGAAGGAGGCAGCGGAGACACCAAAATAAAAGAGAAAAACCTAAGCTTTATCCTTCTTTCTCCATCTACCCAGCCGCGACTCGCCGGCCCTAGCTCCCTCTCTCACTCCCTCATCCTCACGTTCCACCAACTCGCAGCACAGCTGCTTCAGCCTTCCTTGCTGCCAACCTGCTACCATCCGAGTCTCCCTCTCCCAAACTACTCTGCAGCCTCCTCCTTTCAGTCCACCCAGCCAGAAGCCCCGACCTCACAGCAACAGGCCAGCAACCCAGCCGAACGCAGGCCACCTCCTTCCGGCCGCCGCTGCACCACTCCATCTTCCACAGCAGACCCGAGAGCCATCTGCTGCCACGCTACCGCCGTCGCCGGTGGTCCGCGAACCAGAGCCGTCACGCTGACAGAGCTTGCCACCGCCACACGCCAGAAGGAGCCCGCCACCGACGCCGTCACCACCGAGCGGCCATCCTTCACGACAGATTAGCCGATTCCCTCCTCCAATCTCTGCTGCAACTCTTCTGCAAACGCCGGAGGTCCTCCACACTGTCACAGCCCAGCTCCGGCCACTGGTCCCTCCGGCAAGACCCCCAGCAGCAGCGACTCTAGCGGCGAGTTCCGGCGGCGAAACCTCCCACCATCGGCATTCCCTGTAACCTCCAGCGACACCGCTCATGGCCACTGTTTCCTCTGGGCGTCCCCGCAGGAGCAACCACCCAGCAGCCCACTCACCACTGTCGCCATCCCTCGTTCCCGTCGCCGTCGGCGTCTCCCGGTGGTACCCCCGTGGTAAGCCCCCGGTGAGTCTCCCCCTGCCTCCTGTCTCTCACGTACACATAACACACACACACATACACTGAACACCCACAAACACACACACTGAAACACCAGCAAATATATGTAAAAATGTTTTTTTTTTTTTTTTTTTGTTTAGTTATCCACATATTTATTTAATTTTATTATCATCTTGTTTTTTTTATTATTGTAAATATTAACCGGTTTGCTCTCATGATTGTAGGATGTTTTATTTTATTTTATTTTTTTTGCGGAGGAATTTTAAGGTCATAATATTCATGCATGTTTAAATTCTTTTTTTGTTTTTTTTTTATGCATTTTAAATAATAAATATTTTTATTTTCCTGTAATAATATTTGTTCATGTGGTTAATATTTGTGTTCATATTTTTTTTATTGTAAAGTTTTGATTATAGAAATTGGTTAAAGTTCAGATTTTCACTACATATATAATATTGTTGTATATTATTGTTAAAGCTATTGTTGTCGTCATTTGTATGTATATGGAGTTTTTATGTTTTATTGCCGTTATTAATTTCCATGTATACATGTCCATATTAGGGGTTTATATTGTTTATATTGTTACGAATAATTGTTTATATATATATATATATATATATTTAACTATACGTGTTTCATGATTTAACATTGTTATTACCTGTTGCATATCCTTGTCGTGGTAGTCGTTTAAATTTCTTTTGCGGTACACTAATTTGTTTATCTTCATTATTGTAGGATTTGTCTTTTCATTGCCAAGGTAAGGTTTCAATTGTAATATTTAAGTGTGATAATTTATGTTGTCATTTTTTTAGTGCGTAATATTTAAGTTGTATGTGTAATATGTATTCTTAGGTTTCGGTTTTTTTTATCTTGTTGTGGTTCTTATGTGTAAGATTTTTTTTAATATTATTTTATTCATGCATATATTGTAGGTTAACTTTATAGTATATTATTAGTATTTTAGAATTTTGGTCGAGTTATATATCATGTTAGGAGTTTTAGTAGATTAGTTGTAGTGATATTTTAAAACTATAGTTGTATGTGCATTCTAAAATGTTAGTCATATTAGGTATTTAATAACCTAGGATTTATAAGTAACATCATGTATATAATTTAGCATTTTAGGTAACTTTTAATATAGCATCTTGAGTAATACTATATATTTACTATTATTATAACACTTTTAGTATGTTAACTATTATGGTAAGTTTAATATTTTAGGTAATATTTTTGGTGTTTTGGTATCATGCTACTATATGGTATGTTTAGTATATATAGTATTATAGTAATCTATTACGTATTATATTATTTGTGGATATTTATTATTATTATCGTAATTATGTGTATTATGGTATGTTTAAGTATTTTTGTTTATAACGTACATGTAGTATTTTAATATTATGATATGCTCATTATCTTAGTCTATATTATATGTTTATATTCTACTATTATTGGTATGTTAGATATTTTAGCTTCTATTATATATGTTAATTAGTACGTATTTTGGTATCCTAATATTCTAGTTTATTACTATTTTATTTATTTATTTAAATTATTATATCTATTATTAAAACCTCCCATACTAATATTTTCCTATAAAACTTTTACGTACAATTTTAAAATGTGGGAGTGTATTTTCTTAAATAATTTTGATTTTAATCCCTATGATTTTAACGCGGGGGGTATGAGCCTTCGGGCTTCACGTACCTTAAGCTCTGAGGGAATATATATATATTTATTTATTTATTTATTCATTTTTCATGTGTGTTTATTAATTCATAAAAGGAGTAGTTTAAAGAATTATTAGATTAACTTAGGGATAATTTCAAATTAATTAGGTACCGTTAGTAAGAACGGGCGCGTAAGGGGTGCTCGTACCTTCCCCTCGCGTAACCGAACTCCCGA
Organism: Malania oleifera; assembly: GCF_029873635.1. Taxonomy (NCBI): domain Eukaryota; kingdom Viridiplantae; phylum Streptophyta; class Magnoliopsida; order Santalales; family Ximeniaceae; genus Malania; species Malania oleifera. The sequence continues at coordinate 46,321,533 of NC_080417.1, forward strand.
CCCCAACTCTGGTAATGTAGACCGATTCTACCCCTAACGGGGTAGTAATCATGTGTTCTAACCGCACTAAAGGTTAGTGGCGACTCCGACTTTTTCCATGATTTTTCCATGAAAATTCTAAAATTGATTTTAATTTCGCCGCCTGGGGCACCCGCGCTCCCGGGACGTCGCGACATAGGGTATTATTAGGATTGTTTAAAAATGTTTTAGCAAAGTTAATCTCGTTTAAATAATTTAACCTCGGTAAAAAAAAATGTCCAACCCGAGACTCCGGTCGACCAAACTTAAGGTTCAATTGACCAAGTGATAGAGTTCGGTTGACTGTGCAAGAGATGAAATGAAAGTTCGGTCGACCGGACTAAGTGTCTCAAGGGCAATTTTTCCAATTTTGCACGGTTTGGTCGACTAGGTGATTTTGAACTAAGTAGTTCGGTCGATCGGATGGTTGGATTCTTCCACGTGGAGGCTCGGTCGACCTGAGTGTTGCCCGTATAAATTTGGTCGATTAACCGAGGAGTCAAACGTTGACCCATGTGGGAGTTCGGTTGACCAAGTTGTGTGAACTTGGCAAGGTACGGTCGACCAAGCTGTGGTCAAATTATTGACCATTGACTGGTTCGGTTGACCAAATGCTTTTATACAATCTAGTTCGGTCGACTGAACAAGCATTTTTAATGCATTTCACCTCAAATCCCCTTATACAATAACCCTATTCATATAAGATTAAATTAAAGAAGATAGGGCATATTTTTATGAAGTATAGGGAGTCTTAAGGCCAGTCTATGTCTTCTTCAGGACACCAAAAAAATCTGGTTCGGTCGATCGAAAGGTGCCCTACGGTCATTTGGTTTCCCTATGGTCATTTGAGCTTGTCTATCCTATCATCCATATAATGCATTAATTATTACAAACCATAGAGCTTTAATTGTTATAGACCCGAATAACAACTTAATTAAATTACAATGAATAAACATTCTTGGTCTTTGTATTCTTTAAGCCCATGTGCGTACACCATATGATACTTCCGATTAGTTTTGCACACAAACTCATCAACCATTAAATACCAGAGTATTTGTCATAATCAAAATGGGATATGACCTATAAGGTCAACATGACCCCCACACATAGCAACTCCCCTTTTCTCGTCCTAAACCCTAGCTTTTTTTTTTTTCCCCTTTTTGCCCTCCAAAAGCATACACGAAATTGCCCCCCCCCCAGCCAGCGCCTACTACTAGTCGTCCTTTTCTTTTACTTTTCCATTCTAGCCTTTCCTTGTTATTCTCCAGCACACATAGACGACCACCCCTAAACTAAGACCTTCAGCGCATCAAGCCTTGCATGGTCGGGTCAAATCAAGACCCGACCCACTATTTTTTTTCTATTTTCAATTGCACAAACACACACACACACAAGCCTTCTTTAATTGCATGCAGCCCAACCCATTCTCATGTCCACATGGCCCATGGTTCTTGTATTGTTTTAAGCCTAGCTGTCGGTTCTTCACTCAATGCTCGGATTCTTGTTGTACACGCGGCCTCTCCTTGTCACGCGCATGGCTCACATTCACGGTTTTTCTCACGCACGACCCGCATACATCTTTAATATCCAAAAATTGTCCTGCAATAATAGGACACGAATGGCCATAAATTTATGACAAAAAATAGGCTATTTATCTCAAGATTATCAAATGAGCTTGAAGTTAAAATATTAGACATAATTAGGCATTTAATTAAAATTATAATCATCAATGCATGAGTTTAAACGCCTAATTAAGCATCTTTGATGCGTAATCAGCTGTAATAATTGTATATCTATATATTCTGTAATTCTGTATGTCATGGCTCTATGCTCTGTACATCATGGTTCTATAAAATTCTATATAATCATGGTTATAAAAACACTGAATAATCATGTTCTGTAATACACTGTGTAATCATGATTCTACAACATACTGTATAGACATGATTTTGTAAAATACTATATATCATAATTCTGTATAATCATACAAAGTATAATTCTTTAAAGTACTGTATAGTCGTAGCTCTGTAAATAAAAATTGTATAAGTTATATATCATAATTCTGTAAAAACTTTATAACCATGTTTCTGTAAATCCATATAACATATTTTTGTAGAAACTATATAAACATGATTCTGAAACTTTGTATGAATTTTCTATAATAATTCAGTATTTCTCATGCCACACAACAAAATAAAAACTCTATAAATATAGTCTATAAAACTGTGTAATTTTCAAGCTCTGATATGTTCAAAAATCATTTTTTAATACTCATGATCAAATACTATACTTTACTGGTAAAATTTCTAATAAAGTTGGCATAACATGTATTCCCTTTACCTGACTATTCGGGTTCTATTTTATTGTTTCCCTTTCTCATGCTTGCAACATTTGTAATTCCAAACCCTGAAATGACACACATATGAATATATTCCTGTCAATCAACTGAATATCCAGAACCATTATCGTATTCACGTTTTCCAAATACGCATATTCACAATTTCCTAATTATAAATCATTCATTATTCTACTTGGGTTCCCAAGAAAATACCCATTAAAATCCTTAGTCTATCTGCGGTATTCTCACCAAACCTTGCATTTCACAATTCCCACTTCCTCAATTCAACTTTAAAACTATATTTATATTCACATTTCTAGGCCTATACATCCAATAATTCAGATAAACAACTCATAAATACTCAAGCAACACCCTTACCTCAGTTATGGGATGGTGCCCCGAAATCCCCAAATTGAAATTCCACTCCGCCTATGACGTAGAGAATCTTCCCAGGAACCTTGTGTTGATTCCTGATCATCAAAATGAGGCTTAATAGAGTTGGAATTGAAGGTGGAAGCTTGAGGGTCGTAGGGTTTGGGAGAGAAAAGGGAAAGAGTTTTAATTTTTATGTTTACAAATGTCTCTTGGCTTCCCTTTATACTCTCAGCTCTACAATCAAAAACAGTCAACGGTTTCCCACACCTCTTAGAAAACCGTCGCCGGTTTTCTATTAACCAACCCAGAAATTACCCCTTTACCTTTACCGTTCCGCAGTGAAAACCAAAACTGTCGTCGGTTTTCTTACTCCTTCAAAAAACCATCGCCGGTTTTCTCCCCACATTGCCAAAAATCTATTTTTCTCCTTTTCTTTTTTTTATTTTATTTCCCGAGTATCTACATTAACTGTTTTCCAAAAAAATAAAAAAAAAAATAGATTTCATGGTTTTCAATTGTTTTAGTATCCTATTGCTAGAAATTTTCATATCCAGAAATAATTTTTTTAGATTAAATTATTCATTTTATACACTTTTAAATGAAATATAAACAAAATGTAAAGCATGAGACAAATAAAATTTTATATGGAGTGAAAGAACGTTTAAGCATTAAACACAAATCTAAAGGCAAACGAACAAGAGAAAGAATCGAACATATTTGATTATAATTAATAAGTTTTGATTATATCAACAACTTAAGTGAAGACATGTCTTTTCTAAAAATTAAAAACTCTAAAACTTCCCAAACATATAATAGAATTTTATCGGGTAAAGGTATCACAATAATCGTGCAATGACATCAATTAATAATCTTTGTTTTTGGGTTATTTTAATTAAACATTACTTCAAATATTTACCTCTTGTGCAATTGAAATATTATAAGGGGTGTGGATGAAGCATGATAGGCAATTCTGTATAAATTTCACATCATCTTTATAGAAATCAAGGAGCTTATGGGTATTGATCTTGATGAATTTGATAACCATATCAAAGTTTGGTCAAAGGAAGATTGACCAAAAGAAGCTAAAAACCAACAAAGACCAGACACCAAGCAAGAACTGGAAAGATCTATTCAGAATTTAGGAATTAGATGAAGATAATCTGCAATATTTTGAACCTCAAATAGTTAATGGGAGAATTCTTATTGATCATCCAACGAATGTATTCTCTATTGGATGTGACAAAAGGAGTGATGCACTTATTTGGCAATTTCTTGGAAAGCCTCTACAATTTTCGTATGTGAAAAAGGTAATTGATAAGATATAAAAGAAATTTGGATAGATTGATATTTTCTCTCTACCATTGGGCTCATTTTTATTTAAGCTTAGAAACAAAGAAGATAAGAAATGGATCTCGGACAACGGACCTTACTTCATCGGAACCAATCCATTATTTTTGTCACAATAGAATTCAACTATTGAATTAAATAGTTTGAAGATGGACAAGGTGTCTATATGGGTGGGCGAAGTTCTAGTTGGCGATGACGTTTAGGGTGAGAGTTTCTAGCACAATCTTCTTCTAAAACAATAGCAACTCATATTTGGGATGATTAAATATAAAATTATAATGAGTTTCAGTCAAATCTACACAAATTTAAATTAGGGACTTTGAATTTCAAACATAATCTTAATTAATTGGATTCAAATTGATAGTGCTATACACCATTCAAATTGAAAATAATGAATGCCTAGATCACATTAATCTTGATAGACCAAGGTTTAATTAGTTTTTTTTTTCTTATGGTAGTCTTGCTCAATTTTGGATAACTAGTTGACACCAGGTTTTGAAGACCCATTTTAATTGCTAACATTTTGGTGATCATTTACAAACGAAACAAGTATAGATGACTAATTCGTTGGTTCACTTATCTATTTATTTTAGAAAATGGATTCGCCATTTTATTTAAATTTTGAGAGGACAAAATAAAAGAAAACCTATTTGAAAAGAGATTAGATTTGAGAGTATTTTTGTAAAAAGGGAAGGTTATACCTTAAATTTTTTTTTCGTTAAGATTTAAAGAGTTTGCACCCTAAAACACTCATTCTATGAATAATGACCGCATTGTGTGTGTATCTTTTATTTTGAAAGCAAATTTGTTAAAGAAATGATTGAAACATAGAAGCATTTGAAAAATCATATTGTAGGATTAGGCAGTTGACTGCTTATAGAGGTTGGTCAACCCCCTTTTTCAACTTTCTTCTTTTTGCTTATTCTTTTTAGAAAACTTTCTAGCCTTTAGCTACTTTAAAAAGACTTTCATAAGATTTATGCATAGAACTTAATCTTATGAAAATCTTACTATTTAATGCCAATTCAAAATGAACATATAAACATGCAAAAATTAGAAAATAAAGAAAAGAGGAAATAAATTTTTTGTTTTCTTTGATATGACTAGATCTGCAAGGTAAACTGTCTTAAAAGAGAAATCAAGCTATTTATAGTTCCTAAAAAATATTTTTAATTTTAATTTAAAAATATTTTTTTGGTTATTTTTATGAAAACTCTTGAATTTGAATGATTTGGGGGTTTTTTTTTTTTTTTTTTTTTTTTTGTGCAGAAAAATTACAAAACCCAAATTGAAAAACTCTTGATCTCCCTTTTAGAAAATAAACTTTTTAATTTATACAATAGTCACATCATGAATGGTTCATTATAAAGTTAATTTTTTCTTAAAAAAATGATTTGATATTTTTGGAAGGAAAATTGTTGCGATGTGTGGCTCATATACTAAATAGGATGTATGTACAAAGAGAGAACATGGTAAAAACCAAGTGTTGGGGGTAGCCGTCAACGGTTTGGCACCTAATTTTAGACAATTTACATTCTTTCTGAAACCGTCGATGGTATGGCACAAACCATTGACGGTTTGGCTCGGAAGCCCAGCGTAGATTTTTTAATTTTGAAAAAGGGACATTAATTTGATTGGAGTTTAGAGGGAAAGCCTCTAAGAACTCTATTTATATGTCATTTGTGATGTATTTGGAACAATGTTCGTGTCTTTAAGACCAGATAGTAAGAAAGTTTGTCAATTGCTCTCGTGGATGTAGGCATTGCTGAACCACGTAGTCCTTTGTGTCCCTTGTTATTGCTTTCATACATACTGCATGGTTGTGTTGTTCTGTAATTTTATCATTGATTGTTGCATCTATTTTATTTGATATTTCATTATGAAATTCAATTTATACAACAAATTGGTATTAGAGCATTGTTGTAATGGCTTAAGGTACTTCGTCTACAAAATTTGACACTATCAAGTTTGATGGAACAGAAAATTTCGGTATGCGACAGAGTATGGTGAAGAATTTGCTAGTGCAGTAAACGATGGTGAAGGCCTTATATGGAGTTCAATTGCAAGGCATGGATGAGACAAATTGGAAGGAATTAGAGGCAAAGGATGTGGCTACAATCAGATTGTATTTGGCTGATGATGTGTAGTATCACATCATGGAAGAAGATTCTCCTGCGGTTGTTTGGCAAAAACTTGAAATCTAGTACATGTCTAAGTCTCTTACGAATAAACTTTTTCCTAAACAAAAGTTATATTGTCTTAAGACGGTGGAAGGTTCAGATGTGAACCAACACATCAACGTATTCAATCAAATCATAAGTGATTTAATGCGAGTTGATGTGAAATTCAAGGAATATGACAAGGCGCTGATGCTACTGAATTCCCTGATAGCGTCTCACACATGTAAGAACTTAGTTACAACTCTTACATGAAGTAAAGAAACTCTGAACTTGGAAGAGATAACAAGCGTTTTTCTGGGCTTTTATAAGAGAAAGAAAGCCAACAATGAAGTTTCACATGCTTAAGGGCTTGTAGTCAAAAGTAACCATGAACGTGGGAAAGGAAAATTTAGGAATAGATCGAATCAAAATAAGTCTCAATCACAGTCCAAGAAGAAAAGGAAATCTGTTGTTTTAAGTGTGGTAAAAAGGGGCACATAAAATTGGAGTGCCTAGAATAAAGAAAAGGAATGCTGAAAAGCAAGAAGGTACTTCAAAATTAGTGAATGTAGTTGAAGAAAGAAATATTTTCTGTTTTGTTGTAATGGATTTAGTTAAAAATATGAAAGTGGATTTATGAAGTTGTGAAAAGGCGCTCTAACAGTGATGAAAGGGCAGAAGTTAGATGGAAACATTTATGCCCTGCTAAGCACTACTGTTGTAGGTGGAGCTGCAGCCATAGATTATGAATTTGATGACACCGTTTTGTGGCATATGTGGTTAGGGCATATAAGTGAGCATGACATGAAAGAACTTTACAAAAGGAAACTCTTTGAAGGGTTTAAAACATGTAAGATGAACTTCTACAAGTTTGTGTTCTTGGGAAGCGGAACGTGGTGCCATTCAAAGCAACTATACACAAGAAGGAAGGTATTCTTGATTACATTCATTTTGATGTTTAAGTTCTAGTGAGAATAGCATCATGGGGTGGACATGTGTATTTTGTGAGTTTCATTGATGATTACTCATGTAAGGTCTGAGTGTACTTTATGCAGTACAAGTTAGATACATTTGCCAAGTTTAAGTTATGAAAAGCTGAGGTGGAAAACCATACCGAGAAAAGAATTAAATGGCTCAGGTAAGACAATTGGACCGAGTACGCTAATTCAAGGTTCATGGAGTTTTGTAAGCAGCAGGGCATTAGGAGACATTTCACTATTTGCTGGACACCTCAACAAAATGGTGTAACTGGAAGGATGAACTAAACTCTAATTGAGAGAGCTCGGAGTCTCAAGTTGAATGCAGGGCTAGTGAAGAACTTCTGGGCCGAGGTAGTTAGTATGACATGTTTTTTGGTAAATTGATCACCAATGGCATCACTAGAGGGGAAAGTTGCAGAGGAGGTATGGATGGGTAATGCAATAGACTACTTCGGTTTGAGGGTATTTAGTTATCCAACCTATGTGCATATATATAGTGAGGAGAGATCAAAGCTTGATGCAAAGTCTGAACGCTACATTTTATGGGATATTAGAAAGGCGTGAAAGGGTTTATGCTATGGGATCCAATGACAAACAAGGTGGTGATCAGTAGAGATATAGTTTTGGATGAGAAAGCTATGGTGAAGTGTACTCAAGAAGATGAGGAAGAGAAACAGAAGCTAGAAAACTGGAGTAGAGATGAGCATGTTGTGTAAGTGGAGTTAGAACTCAGGGCAATGATTATCATCCCCCGATTGCAGAGAGTTCTAGCTTGGGAAACCAATAAGTTAACAATGTTCATATACGAAGATCCAAATGCACTATTAGACCATCGCCTAGGTATGGATTTGATGATTTGGTATCGTATGTTTTCATAACCAGTTACAAGGATCCAACTACTTTTCAAGAGGTAATGGACGGCCAAAAGAAAAGTAGGTGGATGGGTGCTATGATGGAGGAAATGAAGTCGTTGTATGAGAATCATACTTGAGATTTAGTGGAGCTTCTAGATGGGAAGAAGACAATATGCTACAAATGGGTATATATGAAGAAAGAAGCAATTTTAGAAAAGGAAGAAGAGAAATTCAAGACACGGTTAATGGCAAAGGGGCACTCATAGAAGAAAGAAGTAGATTATGATGAAATCTTCTCACCTGTGGTCCGACACACTTCCATCAGGGTAGTGTTGGGATTAGTGGCTTATTATGACTTGAATTTGGAACAAATGGACGTGAAGACAACATTTTTCCATGGTGACTTGGAGGAGGCGATCTATATGATATAGCTAGAGGGATTCAGTTATTTTGCAAAATGAAGAAATCTCTTTATGGTCTAAAATAGTCTTTGAGGCAATGGTACAAACTGTTTGATTCCTATATGATTTAAATAGACTATATGAGGTGTGAGTATGAGTGTTATGTGTATATGAAAGATCTTGATGATGGTTCTCTCATTTTCTTATTCCATGTTGATGACATGCCAATTACTACGAGGAATATAATTGAGGTAAATCAGCTGAAGACTTTATTGAATAAAGAGTTTGACATGAAAGATCTTGGTGCAATCAAGTGTATCATACTAGAACCAAACATATAGATGTAAGGTTCCGCATGATCCAAGAGTTGATTTCTTCAGGTAAACTTGTACTTGAGAAAGTTCACACATATGAGAACGCAGTAGATATTTTTACAAAGTTGGTTACCACAAATAAGTTCAAGTATTTCTTTGACTTACTTCATGTCTCCAGTTGCTAGAAGGGAGACGATCCCAACTTAATGTCTCAAGATTAAGGTGGAGCAGGGGACTTGTTTTTAGTTTCTCCTAAGGGGCGTATATTCACCAAGGGGGAGATTGTTGTGATGTTTGGCTCATATACTGAATGGGATGCATGTACAAAGAGAGAACATAGTGACAAATCAAAGTGCTAGGGCACCAAGGGAAATCGTCGATGGATTCACTATGACCATCGACAGTTTGGCACCTAATTTCAGACAATTAAATTATGTTTGAAATCGTCAATGGTATGGCACAATCCATCGACCGTTTGGCTTGGGAACCTTATGCTAATTTTTAAATTTTGAAAGAGGGATGTTAAGTTGCCTAGGGTTGGGAAGGAAAGCCTTAAAGAATGTCTCCAATTGCTAGAAAGGATATGGTCCCAACTTAATGTCCCAAGATCCAAGTGAAGCAGCAAGCTATGTTTTCAGTTTCTCCTAAGGGGCGTATATTCATCAAGGTGGAGATTAATATTGTGATGTGTGACTCATAAACTGAATGAGATGCATATACAAAAAGAGAATTTATATTCTTTCTAAAACTGTTGATAGTATGACAATAACCATTGACGGTTTGGATCGGTAACCCAATGCAAATGTTTGAATTTTGAAAGGGGGATGTTAAGTTAGTTGGGGTTTTTAGGGAAAGCCTTCAGAAACTCTATTTATATGCCAGTTGTGATGTATTTGAAACAATGTTCATGTCTTTAACACCAGATAGTAAGAAAGTTTTTCGAATGCTCTCGTGGATGTAGGCATTGCCAAACCACGTAATCCTTTCTGTCTTTTGTTATTGCTTTCATATATACTGCGTGGTTGTGTTGTTTTGTATATTTATCATTGATTGTTGCATCTGTTTGATTTGATATTCAGCTATGCAATTCAATTTATACAACAAAAACCATAAAACCTAACTTAAAAAGTGTTAATATTTGGAAGGAGAATCACAAATTTGCTTTAACACTTTGTTTAGAAAGGTTAGGGTATCCAAAGGCTGCATAATGGATGTACGACTCCAAAAATATTTTAAAAACTTTGTAAAACATATAAGCTTTTATGAAAACTTCATGTCAATTCATTTCTTGATGTAAATTTGGTTTTTAGTTGGGAAATCATGAAAATATATAATAAAATGATATTCTAATTTAATCAAATGTATTATACTATGTGTGTAAAGACCTAAAAACACTTATAATTTTTTAAAAAAAAATAAAGAAAAAGTGTAGAAAATAGTACTATTGGGATCTAGTAGTTGACCACTTGTAGGGGCAAGTCGTTTGCCTAGTAGCCAATAACTACTTTTTCTAAAGAAAAAACACAAAAGGAGGCGGTCAACCGCTTTTGAGCAAATCAGTCAATCATTTACAAGTAAACATCCACAAATTTGACATTTTTTTTATATTCAAACTTGTTGTTTGTCTATGTAATCAAGATAGAAACATGTATACTACTTGTAAGATGCGTTTTGGCATGAATTAATGGATAAATCATGAAGCATTGAATATAACATTCAAAGAATCATCAATATGCTTTAACATACTAAAACTCATGAAATGAAGTGAACAAAGTAAAGGGTGAAACATAAACTTTATTAAAGAATAACCTTCTGTAGATAAAGCAGAGGACACCCTCACTTCAATGCAATTCACGCCCCAAAATCTTTAAATAAAGGAAGAAATGTATGATTTTCTCTCCTTTTCTTCTTTAAAATAAAGTCCCCTTTTAATGTCATGAAAATTCTTGGATATCTCACCTTTCCCTCACTTGGACATGCCCAATTATCTCCAAGAAGAAGTCATTTTATAGATCTCTAATGGAATGGAGGGAAAGACTTTTTTGAATTTGAATTTTTAAAATCTAAATTGAAAAATATTTTTCAATAATTACAAACCACCAACTATCAATGTCGTTGCTTGACAGGTGGCATCGTTGGGGTACATTACAAGCCTACATTTTCAAAGAAATCATTTGAAGACAACTTAAAAATTTGAATTTTAGCGAAACCGATCAATTGCCTGAAAGAACCAGTCAACCGCCTATAGGTGGCGCCAAACAACAAATATAGAGGGAAGATCGATAAACCGTCTAAAGAGAACATGTTGTGATATATGACTCATATACTGAATAAGATGCATGTACAAAGAGAGCAAAACCTAGTGGAAAATAAAAGTGCTGAGGAGCAGCAGTGAAACCGTCAACGAATTGGCCATAACCGTTGACGGTTTGACACCCAATTTTAGACAATTTATATTCTTTCTGAACCCGTCGATGGGTTGGCTCGAGAACCCAGCACAGATTTTTGAATTTTGAATAGGCCACGTTAATACGGTTGGGGTTTGGAGAAAAAACCTGTGGGAACTCTTTTATATGTCATATAATATGTATTTGCAGAGGATGTTTGTAAGAGTTGAAAGGGTTGATGTATTTGTTCATGTAACTTGGACAAAAAGATAGTGAATCTTTGTGTATTGCCGAACCACGTAATTCCTTGTGTTCTTATTGTTGTTATTGCTTTCATATACTTACTGTGGTTGTGGATTGTTTTGTACATTCATCATTGATACTGCATTGTGTGTTTGATCTTACATACAAATATATTCCACTGTGTAATTTGTTTTTCAAAACAAATTGGTATCAGAGCATTGTTGTAATGACCTTTGGATCTTCATTTGTGAAATTCGGCATTGTCAAGTTTGATGGAACCAGGAATTTCAATTTGTGGCAGAGAATGGTGAAGGGTCTTTTAGTGCAGCAAGACATGGTGAAGGCCTTATACGGAATCTGGAAAGCATAGATGAAGCAAGTTAGAATGAATTGGAGGCACAGGCAGTATCAACCATTCAACTGTGTTTGGCTGATGACGTGTTATATCACGTCATCAATAAGGATTCTCCGACAGTAGTTTGGTGTAAACTGGAAAGCCGGTATATATCTAAGTCTTTATCGAACAAACTATTTCTTAAGTAAAGGTTGTATTGGCTTAAGATGATGGTGGGTTCGGATTTGAACCAACATACCAACACTGATTATGCATTAAAGTTATGTAATTAAGTATTTACATGCATTAATTAAATGTCACTATTTTAATTAAATACTTAATTATGTCCCATATTTTAATCAGTGAGTTCATTTGATAATTTTAAGATAATTATTCTATTTTTGTCAAAGATTTACAAATATTCATGTTTAATTATCACAGGATAATTTTTTAAAAATTTGAAGAGGCCATGCATGCAATAAAAAGGAGACTACGCCATGCAAAATGATGTAAGTTGAGGCGTTGAGTGCAAAAACGAAGCTAATTGGGCGATTATGGACAGTTTCAACACTTCTTTGTAATCTGTGCATAACACTCTCATCTGACCTTCGATTCATATGATTCAAAATGTTTTAGAAATCTAAGAAAACTCTCTACAACTTTCATGTTTTGCGTTTTGAGAGATACTAGCTTCACCGAGGTAGAAATTGGATGTGAAATTACCCATACGCTGTTTTTATGGACTATTACGACATTATTTTGTAATCTAGGCATAACTTTCTCATCCAAACTCCGATTGAGGTGATTCATGATGATATGGAAATTTAATAAAAATCTCTACAACTTTCATGTTTTTGAGTTTTAAGAGATATGGACTTTAGGAAGGTCAAAATTGGGCTTGAAAGTGAAGAGTAAATGGAGCCAAATTGAGATGAAAAAAAAAAAACCCTTGTACCTTGATTTGACCCAGCCATGCAAGTGGCACGGAGAGGGTAGCCGCACAAAAAGGTGCTGAGGAGTAGGGCTTTGGGGGATTAAAATGTCTTTTAAAAAAAGTCGCTTTTGGAGGGTTTTAATAGCATAAAAAAGTGAGATTGGGATTGGAAGCTTTAGTAGGGTCTTTTTTTTTGGAGGAGCAGTCGTAGCAAAGAAAAGCAGTGAAACACATCCCCACGGCCTCTCCTTCTTCCTTTATTTTTATTTTTCTCTTTAAGTATTGTTAAAGTTTAATATTTTTTAACAGCAGCAAGTTTTGATTTGTTTTTTTTTCTACTTTAATTAATTATTGTTGCGCTCTCTCTCTGTCTCTCTCTCTCTCTCTCTCTCTCTCTTATTAGTTTGCATTATTTTTATTTTTCTCTTGAAGTATTCTTAAAGTTTAATATTTTTTAATAGCAACAAGTTTTAATTAGTTTTTTTTTCTGCTTTAATTAATTATTGTTGCGTTAAATTTGTTTGGGACTCTTTAATTTAGATTCTCTCCATCTCATTTAAATACCGTGTTTTAGGATTCAAACAATTTATGTGGACATTCTATTAATAAAGTTTTCATTTTTATTCAGTATGTTTTCGAGAGTATAATTTTGTTTGATCTCAACATTAAATTTGGTTTTTTTGTTTAGTTGAATTTTATTATTTTGCGTAGTTGGTTTTTATTCAGTTGAATGATTGCAAGATTAATTTCTTTCATTATCCTAGTATTGAGTCTGGCTTTTATTCAGTTATTTTATGTGTGTTATATTTTTAGTTGGAGTTCAATTTCGTCAACAAAATCTCAAAACCCCACGGATTGAATTCGAATCATATTTAGTAAACTTTTATTTTCTTAATTTCTTTTGGAATTACACAAATTTTGGAACTAAACTGCATTCCTTAAGGAGACGATCTGACCCTTGGTCTAATTATTACATAACTGAACTCCTATACTTAGGATAGCCTTCGTGCTGATCATTTTTAGAGTGAGTCAAGTTTTTGGCACCGTTGTCTAGGAATGCCAGATTTAGTTTCAAACTAGTATTTTTCCCTTTTATTTTGATTTTCTTCAGGAAAAAAAAATTAAAAAAGGGCTTTTGAAAAAAAAATAAATAAGAAATAAAAAAAATATGGCTGCACCTATACCAAACATTCTTATGGATTTTTTGCAGCCTATATGCACCACTACACGATCTTACACTACTTTACCTAACGACGCACTTAATTTCATGATTCAGCGTGGGAGGACGTCATTGATACCTCAGTTCTACAGGATGGAATCCGAGTGTCCTTATTAGCATTTGACTGAGTGTAAGTTGACTTGCAATACTTTTTTTCCTACTGCTAGAACTGATGAATTTACTAGACTTTGTTTATCTACTTCTTCTTTGAAGCATAGAGTGAAGACGTGGTGATACCTTATTCTATCTCTAATTGGGCTGATATGGAATGTGAATTTATGCATAAGTTTTGTCCCTCACAGAGAATTTAATTTTTGCAGGAACAGATCAGTCAGTTATGCATAAGGGTGATAAGACTTTTCAAACTTGTTGGGGGAGGTTCAAGGATCTGATAAATATTTATCCACGTCGTGGGTTTGAATCATGGAAGTTAGTAAATTGTTTCTATATTGCTGTTACTCTTGATTGCAAACAATTTGTCCTAACTATGTGTAATGGAGAACTCTTCAGCAAGGAGCCAAATCAAGCACTATCATTCTTTGATTACTTAGCTGAAAGTTTCTAACAATAGAATACACGATACGATCAAGCACCAATGACAGTACAACCTCTCAACACAATCAGTGGTGGAGGTAAGTATGAGCCAACATATTATCCAGATGATCCTTTATACCAGTATCCGCCACAGCAGATCTATCAAAGCTACGCACTTCCAAAATTTCAATCTAATGAAGCTCTTGTTCCACTAACGATGTCTTTTGAAGATAGCATGACACAAATAGCTAATACACTACAAGAATTTATACAGATTAATACTCGGACCATGAATGAATTGTAGGACACCATTAATGAGATGAGCACGCAGTTGAATATCTTAGAAAAAGGAGAATTTCTAGTAGAACCTCAACCTAATCCTCAAGAATACCAGCACCAACAGAAATAAATACATAATGTTTCTCTTGAGATAGTAGAGGCTGTTATTACTTCAAGAAGTGGAAAAGAAGTTTCCCAGCTTGAAATACTCATCGACATACAAACAATTGTCCTGGAACTTGAAGCTACAACTAAGACAAATGAAGTTAAAAAAAAATAAGAGGAAGTGAGCCTAGAAGTGAAGAAGTTAGTTAATAAGGAGGTTGAGACTAATAAGGAGTACCAACCTGTGGTACCTTATCCTCAGAGATTGGGAGTCATGGAACTATCACCTACTAAAGTAAATGTCAAGGAATGCAATGCTGAAGCAAATCCCCTAGTGGTAAGGTGATTGGTACACCCAATAAAGAAGTTGAGTAGAATGTTGAGAGTTTAAATTTCAAGGAACCTAGTAAAATTTTTAATGTTGATGCTTTTGAAGAACCAAAGGTAATTGCTCAGACAACTTTGCCTCAAAGACTGGTTCTTAAAGAAGTGAAATTCTTGGAAAATATTCTGAATAAAGATCCTTTCTTGTTAAAATAAGGAAGGCAATCTGCATATGTTTTGTTTGATACCTTAGAACGTATTGATTTATTTGAGGCTAACTTTTGTATAGGTAACAAAACTGAATCATTGTTGCGACTCAAATTTGGAGACTCGCCGATTCAATTTATAGACCTACACCCATCAGATGAAATTCGTCCAGAGCCTTCGCCAAACAGACTGCGATATTTTTCTTTCCTTTCTTTTCATTTTTTTTTTACCTTGTTTTATTTTTAGTTAACTTTTAGGTACATTTTTCCTAAGGTCCAGTTTTTCTTTTCCCTTACTTCTCTGCACAGGTACGCTCTACTTCCCTTGTACACATATTTTCTATTTCCCCTATGCTTTCACATTGAGAACAATGTTTCACTTTAGTTTGGGGGGGGGGGATGAGGAAACATATTGAGAAAAAGAATTGAATATGGATGATTAGGCCATGATTAACACTGACTTATACCCTTTTACATACTTCCATATAACTTAGGAGTTACACACTTAAGTTGTATAGTGGATTATTTATGTGTAGCTTCTCTTTATATGGCTAATCTAAGAATTGTAACTCTATGTAGGTTGACTAGTAGTTCATTGGTGTTAATCTGGTAATATAAACTCTTGTATTTACATGGTATCTCATGAGGCTAAAAACACAACGTTCACATGACTTGTAGCACTTAAGGTTCCTTATTAACACTAAGAGAGCACTCGTGGCGACTTTGACACCTAGTGAGGTACTGTTGAGCCATTTATTGTTCTTTTGAGTTTTTGACGTTAGCTTAGAGTTCATGAAACTCAACTTTCCCTTTTTTGTTGATATTCTTTGTACACTAGTATTGGTTTTTGACTTGCTAGCCTAGAGGTGACATCCAGTGGGGAGATAGAAACCTAGGTCTTGTAGCATACTCAACATATGAAGATTGAGCCACCCCAAGAAATAGACTTAGTTCATGGACTACTGTTTGATCTTAATTCACATGGGTGATGTGACGCCCCAATAATTCCACATATGCAAACATCAGCCACGTTAGAAACCCTGATACCATTCAACATAACCAACCCATAATGGGATATCGGGTAAACAAACATTCGAGCAATCCTAACAGCGGAAGTCAATATTTACATACTTTCCATAATACAAATAATCAAAGTACTAAACATCCATACATATATACATATCTATCACATTCTCAAAACAAACACAAAATACTCTAAGAGAATCCTCCATCCCTAACTTAAAACACTCGCCCTGTCTAATCAGGGTGTCAGCTCACCTTTATCTCAGAGTTCTATCTCTAGGCCTGTCACAATTCCCTAAAATATTTAAAT
The DNA here is from genome assembly GCF_029873635.1 of Malania oleifera. Lineage (NCBI taxonomy): Eukaryota > Viridiplantae > Streptophyta > Magnoliopsida > Santalales > Ximeniaceae > Malania > Malania oleifera. Next base: position 46,338,217 of record NC_080417.1, read on the forward strand.
ATTTAGGTGAGACACATCTCAGTAAGATGAAACAAATTATTCACAGTATGTGGCAGTATGAGTTTCATTATATCATAATATACATATATATTTTAGTGATAACACCAACTGAAAAAATGCACTAGTCATTCTCATAATCATACAGATATAAAATACAAGCTTTTATAAGCTTTATTCACATCTTTCATCTCATTCTCATGCAACCCATATTTACCAACGTAAGTGCCTCAGGATAGGGGAGATTACACATCCATATATGTAGCTCCCCTCTGCTCTGATATCATTTGTAACCCTACCCGATTAACTAAAGTATGGCTACCTTACGTAGTATGCCCTTAGGCGGAGAGTTTTACTTTGCCTTATTTATCTATGTTATTACACTCACGCACTTTATTTCCACTTTCTATTTCATTTCATCATCTAGCACACTGCCTTGTGAATATTCTTTCTACGCCATGCTTCACCCTATGGTCGAGGTTATGCTACTCTGAAGATATTTATCATGCCATGCTTCACCCTATGGTCGAGGTTATACCACCCTGAAAATATTCTATGCATCATGCTTCACCCCATGGTCGAGGTTATGCTCACTTGAAAATATTTTCTAGGCCATGTTTCTCCCCATAGTCAAGGTTATACTGCCCTGAATATATTCTCTACGTCATGCTTCTCCCCATGGTCAAGGTTATGGTCCCCTAAAAATATTCTCTATGCCATGCTTCACCCCATGGTCGAGGTTATTTCTCTCCACATTTCATCATTTCACATTTCTCATTCACATTCCAGTATTCACAATTGTAGTATATACATCACAATATTCCACATCCCTATATTCACAATTCCAATATTCACATTTCACATTCATATTGCAGTATTCAAGTTGCAATATTCACATTCCCATATTAGCATTTCAATATTCACATTTCAAAATTTTCATTGTTGTATTCACATTGCAATATTCACATTTTCATACTCACATTTCAGTATTGACATTGTAGAATTATCCGTGCAATTTTCACATTTCCGGCATTCACAAACTCAATATTCCCCATCTCAATATTCACATTTCAAGATTTACATTACAATATTTTCACTTTTAGCATTCACAATTCATCTTATCATATCAATGATATTTTCATCATTTCAACACACATTTCATTTCATAATAACATATTGTTGACTCTACTAGTCCAATCTTGTTTTGATAATGACAAATTACTTGATATTTGATCTGTGCATTGACTTTGTGAACAGGATTTACACTAAGCATGCACGGAAAGTTAACAAATCTTGGCAAGATCCATGGAACTCAAAGAGTACGAGAATCAAAATGCAAGTGGTAAAGTTCAAGAATATCTTGGGAAAGGGTATTTAGAACTCATGTACTTACATTTTCATATGATTTAATTTGAGGCTCATTATAACTTAGAATGGTTTTAAGATTCATGCATTTCATGTACATCATTAGGAAACTCTCATGGACATTGAAATGTTTTCAAAATCATGAAAAATATGTTTTATGAAAGACTCAAGAAAAAGAGCCAAGTAGATTTTTAATTAGAAATGAAAATTTGAGAAAATGGGGACTTCGGTCGCCTGAACTCAAACCTCAGGCGCCTGAAGATTAAGTTCAGTAGCCTGAAGAATTAAATAGAGAAGACAGAATCTGGCCGAGGCTCTTTGGTCGCCTGACCTTGGAACCTCAGGCGTCTGAAGTCACTACTTCGGTCGCCTGACCCTGTATTCCAACATGATTTTTCAAGGCTTAAGGAACTTCGGTCGCTTGGACCTTTACCCTCAGGCGCCTGAAGTCGCGGGGCTGCTAAAAACCAGATTTTTATTAAGTGAACTCGCGAGCCATCTAATTGATCCAACGGCTGAGATCAATCATAAGGGTCATTTACTATATATACTAAATGTCTAAAACCTAGAAAAAAGCTAAGACACACAACAAGAAAAATATACATCTGATTGTAAGACTTGAACCCTAGAGCTGATTTTCTGCACTCCTTCCATCTTCATTGGGCAAATCTCTTCGGAAAATCAAAGGGGTTTCATTATCTCTTTCAATTGTACCTCAATCGTCTAGTGAGGTTTGATCTTTCAAGTTTTTATTTCTCAAGAACCTCTCATCACTTCTTCTGTTTCCTTGAATATCTATAGAAAGAGTTTTTTTTTATTATCTTGAGTGTGCATACACATATAAAAGTGATTTTTCTAAAAAACAAAAAAAAACATTTTGTGAGAAAGTCTTGTTAGCTTGGTTCATTGATTGTTGGAATCAAGAGTATATAAACATATATATATATATATATATATATATATATATATATATATATATATATATTGTTCATAGGGTCTTTTTATTGAAAAATCTATTTTGGTGGAAAGATTGAACATTGAAAGAAACTTTGTGAGTTTATTGTGTTTGTCTTCAAGACAAAATTTTTTTTTGCTAACTAGTTTGCTTCAAATATACTTGTGCATCTTTACAAAGTGAATCAAGAACCCTAGTTGACTCCAAAGCATTCCAAATATATTTTCACTTGGGAGTTTTGATTAAATAGGGATTTGTGTGTTCAAGCATATCATACATAAAACGAGTTTATCGTTTTCATATATTCACGAGCTTCAAGTTATATCACATGTTAATGTGCTAGGAAATTGAATTGTACTCATAAGCTTTGGTTAGAAGCATTGTTTTGAGTGTTATTTTCAGATTTCATTATAAACACGTTTCGGGTTGTGAACCGGGTGTGAGGAGGAAGCTGTACCTCTTGTGAACAGCAGATAAGGAGAGAGTTGTACCTCTTGTAAGCAGCGGTTTGTAAGGGAAGCTCCGTCCCACTTTAAGGAGCAGGGTTTTAGTGAATCCTTGAGTGGTTGCTCAAGGCGAGGACCTAGGCCAAGTCGGCTGAACCTCGTAAAATCGCGTTTGTCTTCTCTCTTCCCTCTACTCTTTATTTTTCGCGTTGTATTTAAATTGAGTATATTGCATGCATAGATAGGATTGCCACACACATATATAATTTAGCAAAAAGAAGTAGTTGGTAAATTTATAAGTGTGTAAAAGGAAATTAAGTGGCTTAAAATTTTTTTAATATCCAATTCACCCCCCCCCCCCTCTTGGGATTACAACTGATTCAACATTTGGTATCAGAGCGGGTTTACTTAGACTTGATAGTTAATTTGTAAAACGATCACATGGCACACATTGGTGTAACTCCATTTGGTGAGGGACACTCATCCACTAGACCACCTATTTTCTGTGGTGTAAATTACACCTATTGGAAACGTAGGATAAGCATATATCTACTGAACGTAGATTGGAAGGTCTGGAAAATTGTGACTAAAGGAAATCACATTCCCATGAAAGTCATTGATAAGATTAATGTACCTAAAACTGAAGATGAATATACTAAAGAGGATTGGAAGTCAGTTCAAAGTAATGCCACAACCATGAATATATTTTTCTGTGCACTAGATGTCAATGAATTTAATAGGGCAATGGCATATAACTCAGGTAAAGAAATTTGGAAAAAATTAGAAGTTACATATGAAGGCACTAAGGAAGTAAAAGATAGCAGAATAGACATGCTTACTAGTGAATATGAAGCATTTAAAATGACGATTAATGAATCCATACAATCCATGTACACTAGATTCACACACATCATTAACTCTTTAAATACTCTTAGAAAAACTTACCCCTCTTATGAGTTGATCAGGAAAATACTCAAGGGATTACCTCCAGTGTGGGATGCAAAAGCTACTGCAATAGCAGAAGGGAGAAATCTCAAGGAGATGTCGGTGGACAAACTCATTGGATCACTCATCACCTGCGAGCTGGCGATAAACGAGAGGAAAAATTAACAAAGCAAAGCTAAGAAGGTCACTGCACTTAAGGCATCATCAAGCTATTCAAGTGAAGGAAGCGATTCCAAAATAGATGATGACATGGCCTTGCTAACAAAGAAGTTCAGAAAGTTCTTGAAGAAGAACAAAAAGTTCAACAGAAAATTTTGTAACTCTAAATCGGAAAGAGGAGAGTAAAGCATGAAGAAAAAGAAGGAGGATCCACCAACATGCTACAATTGTCAAGAAGTTGGACACATCAAGCCCGAGTGCCCCAAACTCATAAAAGCTTCAAAGAAAAAGAAGAAGGCGCTGAAAGTTGGCTGGGATACACATAGCACTAGTAGTTCAGAATCTGAATCCAGCGACGACGAGGTTGCCAATCTGTGTCTAATGGCACATGACGACATTGAGGTACAATCATCTCTTTCATCATTGTCATACTATTCTAGTGAATCTGAAAATGAAAATGATATGATGTCATATAATGAACTGAAACAAAAATACCTATACACTATTAAAATGCTTGAGAAGAAAACAAAAAAAATTTCTAAGTTAAGAAGCAAAGTCAAAGAACTTTCAATTCTTGTTGAACACCAAAATGAATCCCATGCATCTTTCATAAAGGCTAAAGATTTGAAAATTGAGAAGTTAGAAAAGGACTTGAAAGACAAATTTGAAATTATCTGTAAATTTACTGAAGGACAAAACAATTTTGAAAACCTCTTAGGATCTCAAAGAAATTCTCTAGAAAAAGAAGGACTTGGTTTTAATGGTAAAGAAAATATAAGGAAACGACAACTTTACATGGGGTATTTCACAAAAGAATCAAAGTCATTTGTTCCAACTAAAAATCATTATAGATATACTACATGCTTTAAATGTAGAAGGTTGGGTCACATAAAATTCGACTGTCCTTTCAAAAATAGAGATGTAAAAATAAAGAAAGTATGAAAGGTCAAAGGTCAATCTAGCACTAACCCTCCTGGACCCAAGACAATCTGGGTACCAAAGCTAGTTGTTTAATTGTGTCTTGTAGATTTGCTTAAGATCCACATCCTCAAAAGATAGATGGTATATGGATAGCAGTTGCTCCCGCCACATGACCGGAGATAAATCAAAATTCACATCCATCATACTCAATGATGAAGGGTTTGTTACTTTTGGTGATAATGCTAAGGGAAGGATCACAGGTGTCTCTAAAGTCGATAATGATTCCTCACTTATTATTGATGATGTTTTATTAGTTCAAGGTCTAAAGAACAATTTATTGAGCATAAGTCAATTATGTGATAAAGGCTACAAAGTATCATTTGAACATGACAAGTGCATAGTTGAACACAAAACTGATAATACGATACTGTTCATTGCTAAGCGACATGAAAACGTATACACCACAAGTTTTGATAACCTAACTTCACAAAGTGTAACATGCTTATCTGCTATGAATGAAATAAGTTGGATTTGGCATAGTAGACTAGGACACGCAAACATGGATTTAATTTCAAAATTAGTTAAGAAAGAATTAGTTAAGGGACTGCCCAAGACAAAATTTGTGAAAGATAAAATTTGTGATGCATGCCAACTAGGAAAATAAGCAAGAACAAGCTTTAAGAAGAAGAAAGAGATCTCCTCTACTAGGCCACTTCAAATGCTGCACTTAGACTTATTTGGACTAAACCAAATTCAGAGTTTAGGAGGAAAATCATACGATTTTGTCATAGTTGATGACTTCTCAAGATACACATGGATACTATTCTTAGGTTATAAAGATGAAGCATGAGAAAATTTTATAAATCTATGCAAGAGAGTACAAAATGAAAAGGGATACACAATTACCAAAATTCGAAGTGATAGGAGTAGAGAGTTTAAAAATCAAGGCATGGAAGACTATTGTAACTCATTAGGAATTGCCCATAATTTTTCAGCTCCTAGAAGCTTTGCCAAGTTTAGTTGCCCGAAACCTCATGGTTTTTGGGCTAAGGTCCTGATTTCATGTGTTATTAAAGTGTACGGACCTAGGGTCTTTCTAAGGTCTTTGAGTTAGTCCCAAAAACCTGGCGTCAGTTTTCGACCGAAGTCTTGTCAAAGGTCATTTGAGTTTATGATTCCTATGCATCAATTATTACAGACCTTGGCTTAAATAGATATTACAAACCTAAAATAATATAAATATAAATTACAACCGATAACACGTTGGGGCCTTCAATCTTCTTCAAGTTGCCGCATGCTATCAATATGATCAAGCTTAGTATGGTCCTGCACACAAACTTGAAAGTCATCAAATACTAAGAGTATTTGTCATTATCAAAACTGGGTATGACCCATAAGGTCAATATATATATATATATATATATATATATATTTTATTTCACATTTTTCCACATATCTCAGTAAAATAATATCAACATATCATATTTCTTCCATTTTCCAGCATACAGATCTATGCTCAATTTTTCATCATTTTCCACATTTCAAATCTCATATTTTCAATATACATTTCATAACCTCATTAGTCTCAATGTAAATCATTTTACCCAATTTCAAATACATTTCAGTATAAATCATATGTCACACTATTTTCATCTGATATTCATATCATAATAATTTCAACTAAAATATCATATTTCAATTTCTCATACTTCCCAACAAGTCATTTTTAGGAAAGACTGCTGTAATTTATTCCCCTTACCTGACTTACTGAGAGGCTTGCTAAAATACCCAAACCCACGCCCACAGCGTTCGAAACTCAAAACCCTGGAATTCACATTTTCCCCAAATCAATCAATTCAATTCCCAGAATAATAATTATTTTAATATTTCTAGGCTCACACGCTCCCATTAACCCATTAAATTCTAAAAATGCGGGTTTGATCCACTTCCCATATTTAAATTTAATTTTTAACATACCTAAAAATACCAATATGATCAAATCCCCACAATTTAATCTAATTCGAAAATATTCTTAGAATTCTAATTTAATCAAATCCCTGGATTTAACTTAATTCCAAAATACTCCCCAAAAATTCTATTTAATCAGTTCTTGCGGTTTAACTTAATCCTAAAAATATTTCCAAAAATCTAATATAATCAAATCTTGCAATTTAATTTAATTTTAGAATATCTCCAAAAATCTAATATAATCAAATACTACAATTTAATAATTAAATACTAGAATTTAATCGGTTAAATTTGTACTCCTCACCTTATACTTGGAGTGGTGCATAGGATCCCCAAATCAAAAATCCGCTCTGGTTAAATTAACGAAAATCGACGCTAGGCCCTAGAAATGGTGTCGGATAGTCAATTAGGCTGAAGATTTGAGAGAAATTGAGGAGACAATGAGATTTTACCTTACCGCAGGAGTGATGCCTATGACGCTCCAACGACAAATTCACTTTGGTTAAAATGTTGGTGGTCGAGATAGGAATCCAGTGATACTTCCCGTACTTCAATCGGCGCATGATTCACCAAAGAAATCGAGCAAAGAGAAAGTGAGTTGAAGAGAGAAAAATGAAGGATGAGGAGAGAGAAAAGCATGCAATTCATTCTGGGTTCAAATGCTTCTTTTAGGAAATCTAATTTCATGACTAACTATAGACACACACACACACACACACACACACATATATATATATATATATATATATATTATTTATTATTTTTATTGTTTTTTTTTTCACACTTCCATGCATATAATTTTCTGGGACGTTACATTCTCCCCTCCAAATTTGTTAGTTATCACTTTAAATAAAATCTTTCGTTAACCGAACAATTTTAAGTTAAACTCACAAATAATTCTTTTTAAAACTGGTAATTAACATGATTTGATGGATTAGCCATCTTGCTCTAATATCCTAAGCTACAACATCAACACCTAACAATTTCAATTCTCATTTTCAGTTTCCCCAAAATCTATCATGAACTTAACCTTTATCTCTCAGCAGACTATATGTTTTGGATATTCCTTTAAAAGCTCCTAACATAAAATTCCATTAGAAAGCCCCAATCGAAATTAACTACCAACAAGACTAACATGGATGGACTAATAGAACTTAGTTAAGCAACAGAAGAGGAAGCCAAAAAACAATCTGCAACGCACGCTTAGGTAAACTTGTTAGCAACCAATCCATATGTTCTTCTTTTCATAAAGAATTATTATAGTGTAGACTCAATGACTTAAACAATCTCCTTGCAAGGAAGCAAATACTGTCACACTGGGATGGTTCTTTTAATCTCAGCATTAGCAGGCATACACAATCTGGTACAGAATCTCAATGCTCCATCACCTGAGATACTAAAATCACCTCCATGTCCACTCTGCACTTTATCCCTAATCTATACCAATTTTGTATCTTACATTTTAGCAATCTTAATTCTATCCAATAGAGTTGGCTGAAGCACCAGATTGGCAATAAATGTCTTGTGATTCCCTGCAACTAACTCCACACTCGACCTTTCTAAATTCAGTTGGATCGAATGTTGAGTCACTATTGTTGATACTGATGAACCCACTAATTTTTGGCTTAAGGCATTAGCTACCACATTAGCTTTTCCTGGGTGGAAACTGATGGTGCAGACATAATATTTAACACTAATGGTGCAATCATAATTTTTAACTAACTCCAACCACCTCCTCTACCTCATATTTAACTCTTTTTTATGTGAAGAAGTATTTCAAGTTCTTATAATCTGTGAAGCTCTCACACCTACCCCTATACAAATAATGTCTCCAAATTTTCAATGCATAGACTACTGCTACTAACTCCAGATCATGGGTAGGGCAATTATTCTCATATTTTTTTCAACTATCATGAGGCATATGCTATAATTCTACCCTGCTACATCAGAACACAGCTGAGTCATTTATGTAATGCATTACTTTAAATTACTAAACCCTCTTCACCTAAAGGAATCATCAATACTGGTGCAGTGATGAGTTGTTGCTTCAAATCTTGGAAACTTCACTCACATTCATCGGTCCACTCAAATTTCACACATTTCCTAATTAATTTAGTCAACGAACCCGAAAATTTAGAAAAGCTCTCAATAAACCTGCGGTAGTACCCAGCTAATCCTAGAAAACTTATGATTTCCTGCACATTCTTTAGTTTAACCCAAACTATTACCGCCTCATTTTTGCTCGGATTTACTAAAATACCACCCTTATATACCACGTATCTAAGGAAGGTAACCTGCTCCAGCCAGAACTTGCACTTCTTGAGTTTCGCATACAATTTTCTTTCTCTAAGTATCTAATGAACTATTCTCAAATGATCCTCATGCTTTTCAAGTATCTTTGTATACACCAAAATATTATCAATAAAACCACAACAAACTTATCTAGGTATTGATGAAAAACCCTATTCATCAGATCCATGAATACAGAAGGAGCATTCGTCAGTTCGAATGGCATAACCAAGAACTCATAATAGCCATATCGACTCTGAAATGCTGTTTTCAGAACATCCTCCACCGTGACCTTCACCCGATGGTACCCAGATCATAGATCTATCTTTGAGAAAGTCTATGTCCCCTGTAGCTGGTGAAACAAATCATTGATGAGGGGAAGTGGGTGTTTATTCTTGATAGTCACTTTATTAATTTCTCTATAGTCGATGCACATTCTCATTGACCTATCCTTCTTCCTCACAAAAAAAACTGGTGCTCCCCAAGGCAACACACTGGGCCGAATAAACCCCTTATCTAATAGTTCCTATAGTTGTTCCTTCAATTCTTTCAATTCCACTTGTGCCATCAATATAGATCTTTAGAATTCGGCGCTGTTTCCAAAGTTAGGTCAATAGCAAACTCCACCTCACGATTAGGAGGTAGTCCCAGCAAATCCTTAGGAAAAACATTAGTAAAATCCCTCACTATTGGGATATCCTCCAACCTCAATTCCCCTTCTAATATCTCCTTCACACAGGCCACATATCCCTAACAACCCTCTAACAACAACCGCCTCGCCTAAATGGCGGACAACAACTGTCGTGGAGTGTGCACATATGATCCCACAAATCTGTGCTCCTGTCGTCCTAGAGGTCTGAACACCACCTCTCTCCAATTGCAATCAATATTGGCATAATGAGCAGCTAGTCAATCCATCCTTAGAATCACCTCGAACCCATGCATCTCGAAAACCACTAGGTTAGCTGGTAAAAACCTCCCCTTAATACAAACTGGGCAGTTCCTGAGCACCCTCTCACATATCCCTACATCCCCTGTCAACATAGCCACTAACAAACTGACATCCAACTGTTGTGTTTCTAATCCACAAAATCTAATAAACTCTCGGACGATAAAAGAATGAGTCGGCCTTAAATCAAAAAAAGTAGTAGTTGTATATGACAGTATTGAAACAATACCTATAATAACATCTCCTACAGCCTCAGCATCCCCCAGTGTCAATGCATATACTCGTGCTGGGGCAATATTCCTCTGTTGTCCGCCTCGAGGTGCCTGGTGACCTCCTCGGTATGGTCTAGGAACATGCGCAACAACTGGCGGTGCTCGGCAATCTCTCACCATATGCACAGGATGATGGCATCGGTAACAAACAATCTTTCTGACCTAGTACTCTCCCAGATGTCTGCTATAGCATATGGGACAAAAAGGGGGCATCTGTCTACCCTATACTTCCCAATCTCCCACTCTCGATCTCCATCCTCCTCTATTATCCTGCCTCCTCCAAGGCCCTCGGCTGGACCCTACCTAAAAATCTGAAGGCATTGGCCTCTTTTCCTAGCTCTGTGCTGCAGTGTCTCTTTGTCAGCCACTCTCAATCAATGTAGCTATATCTACTACATTTGCAAAAGTTTGGGCCCGGAAACCTATGACCTGCTCGAAAAAGCTCTATCTGAAGCCCTCATCGAACTTTCTCGCCTTCCTCTCCTCATTCGGCACCAAATATGGGGCAAACCAGGACAACTCGATGAATTTGGTTGCATACCTACTGTATCATCATCGGCTTCTATGTCAAGTGCAAGAACTTTGCTGCCTTTGCACTCCTAACAGTAGCGGGAAAGTATCTCTCGAAAAAGATTTCCCTGAAGCAGCTCCACGTCACCACTATAGGCTCAGGTCTCTGGTCCTTTAATAGTCTCGCTAATCTCCACCTTCGTTTAACTTCCCTAGACAATTTAATGTCGCAAATAGTACCTTATGCTCATCTACACATGAGAGAACTGCCATCATGTCCTCTATATCTTGAATCCAATTCTCAGCTACCAGGGGGTCAGCCCCTCTAGAGAACGACGGGGGTCTCATCCGCGTGAACTGCTCAATCATGCAGTTCCGCTCCCTAGAACTCTTGGCCATCTCTGTCATCACCTGCGGGGTGACACTACGTAGTATTGCATCAGGGTCTCTACCACTAGTACTGGAAGGCCCTGCATCATCACCTCCAGCCTGTGCATTGCTACTCCTTAGGTCCATCCTAAAAATGGTATAAAATAGTTTTAGAAGTTTATCATCTCAACATCACTAACACACTCAACAAATTAAACTCATAGAATATTTCTCTACAATCATCCCTTTCCAATATTCTCAATCCCAATTTAAGATTCAGTCCTACCACTCAAAAACAAGAACCGACTATAGTAACCACGGTTTTTCTAAAGTCGTCACCCCAGGAAACTCACAAAAACAATCACGGAACTCCTGCCTCCAGGTCACAAGATAGAATCCTAAATTTCCAATCTCATCCTCTAATAATAACTAACTCACACCCACTATTCTCATCAAAATCCATTCCTATACTCTGGTATTGTATTCCGCTATTTACTAAAGTTTGCAGAACCAAGTAACCTAGGATCTGATACCAAATTGTGACGCCTTGATTTTCATAAAAATTTTTTCTAACCAACAATTCCATATATGCAAACATCGGCCACATCAGAAACCCTAATACCATATCAACATAACCCGACCCATAATGGGATATCGGGTAAATAGACCTTCAAACAATCTTAACAATGGAAGTCAATATTTACATACTTTCCACAATACAAATAACCAGAGTACTAAACATCCATACACATATACATATCTACTACATTCCCAAAAAAAAAAAAACACAAAATACTTTAGGGGAATCCTTCATCCCTAACTCAAAACACTCACCTTGTCTAATTAGGGTGTCAACTCCCCTCTATCTCAGAGCTCTATCTTCAGGCCTATCACAGTTCCCTAAAATATTTAAATATTTGGGTGAGACATATTTCAGTAAGATGGAATAAATTATTCATAGTGTATGGTAGTATGAGTTTTATTATATCTTAATATACATACACATTTTAGTGATAACACAATTTGAGAAAATACACCAGTCATTCTCATAGTCATATAGATATAATGTAACGCCCTGACTTTAGAACCATATTTTTTTATTTACATTAAAATATTATTACTCTGATAATACTACAATACCATAATACACTGTCAAAGTCGACCCAGACCCATAGGTACTGGGAATTTACCTATGTATACATACGTATTACCTAAGCAGTGGAACCAAAATACACTTTACATATATACATTAACTAGAGTTTCACTATTTCTACATATAAATCTATAAACCCAAAAATCCATCATGTCCCCGACTCATCTACTTACCCTGCTACTGTGTAAAACTAACAAACTCCTCAATCCTGGAGCTCGCTCCACTCGTATGTTGGGATTTCCTGAAATATTTGTAATGCTAGGGTAAGACACCTCTCAGTAAAGGAAATAGACTAATACGAGTGTGTGGCAACATGAGTTTGTCATATCATAGACGTATACTACAAATAATTTAATTGTTGTATAACTTATGTTGTAGCTGATAATATACGTAAAATTTGTGTTTATAAACATAATCATAATGAATTTTCATAACATTGTAATCATATGCTAAATATGTATATAACTGAAATTATACCCTGCATGTCTGTGTATCATGAATCCACCCCTCATGATCTGGGTTGTGTGGCCCGAAGGCTGGACCTAATCTGGTTGGCGTACCAGGTTATGTCAAACATAACATACTATGCACGATTGCCCACCCAACCCGGCCTGCCCATCCTACTACACCGTATGCTTCATGGGTTAGTAAGACAATGGGTATCCTACTACACCGCCTACACTTCCAGGCTAATCAGCCACTGACCCACACTTCCTGAATACTGTGGTTGCACTGTCGGTTATACCCAATCTGATCCGCCCAACCTACTACACCATAAAAACCACTAGGGTCAATACTCAGTGGGTATACCTGCTACACCGATGTGACTAGCTAGCCATGGTACTGCGCTCTTAACGTAAGTAATCATCCAGGTTTTGATACTGATTACGCGCCAAAACTGCGTAACTAAGCATCTTAACCCAGGTTTTATGACTTATATTTTTAATTAAATGTCCAAATACGTCCAATATTTTAGTAAAGTGCCAAATTTATCATTTTTGAGTTTTATTGCATAATTTATGAATTTTTGGTAATTTTTTATCACAGGAAAATTCCCAAGAACCAAAGCTGGCACTTGTTCGTAATCGCACATAACGTTTCTGTCCAAGCTCTGATCGAGACAATTAAAATTTTTAGAAAAAAAAAGAAAAGGATTATCTACACCTTTCGTGTTTTGAGTTTCAAGTGAAACGGGCTCTAGGAAGGCCAAAACGAACCGTGTTCGTAGAGAACAAAAATGCAAAATAAAATAAAAATAAAATAATATATATATATATATATATATATACACACACACATAATAAAGACATTTGACGTGGGTTGGATTATTTGGGTCATAAGGTTATCTCCCCTTCCCTTATTTAAGTCCCTTCTTCTTCCTGTGCTGGGTGTGCCCCCTCGCGGGCTCCCTTCTCCTCCCTACTCCCTATCTCTCTTCTTCCCTGTTCTTTCTCTTCCTCTTCCTCTTCCTTATTTTTTTCCCTACTCTCTTCTCTCTCTTATCCTTTTCTCCCTTTTCCTCTACTCTCTTCCCTTTCTCTTCCTCTATTCTACCTCTCCTCTGAACTCCATCCCTCCGGCAACCACCTTGCAACCTCAAGCACAGCTCTTTGTCTCAGCAGCTCCTTCAGCCTTACACAGCAGGAACTAGTAACCCGAGCCACCATCAGATCAGCAAGACTAGCTCCTGCTGCTAGGACCAGCGCACCCTAGATAGACCAGCTTCGCCAGCCTGCTATTCCTCCTTAGCCATGCCCGAGCACCAGTTCTAGCTTCCCAAGCGTCCTTGCTGCAAGCTCCTCTGTTTCTCTCTCTCTTTGCTTTTTTCTCTCTCAGTTTTTTTTTTATTTTATTTTATTTTTTGTTATTGTTATTGAGTATTGATTTAAGTTGTATTACACTTGGTTAAAGTTTTATTTTTACCTTGACTATTGTTTAGGATTTTGTTTGAAACATTTGTTTAGTTTTCTTTTCTCCATTGCAATATTTAGTTGTTTATTTCTTTATTTCTTTTCTCTTCAATTAAGTCTGCGTTAGAATCGTTTAATGCTTCAATTTAGTAATTTTATCTGGTGATGTCCGGGTTGGTTCTAAAATAAAATTTTTTTTAAAAAAGGGGAAGGTTTTGTTTTTAAGAAATTAGAATAGTTGTCTTCTCAAAATTTAGTTTTTTTTTAACAAAGCTCGATTTAATCAGGGTTGGTTTTATCAAAGTTCACATTTTTATTGTGTTTCATTATTGTTTAAATTTAGATCTTTGTTTGTGTTAAATTATTTGGTTAGAGTTCTTGGTTCGTGTTAAAGGTTTGATTTTTAATATGTGTTTGATAGCTTCTGAGCTGCTCATTTTTCAGGTGAGTCAAGTTTTTGGGGCCGTTGTTGGGGAATGTCGTTCTTAGTCTCAAATTAGCATTTTTTTCCCATTATTTTTATTAGTTTTAGGAAAAATAAAAATAAAAAAAAAAGAAGAAAAAAAATAGAAAAAAATTAAGTTTTGGAAAAAATAAAACACATAATATGGCTGCACCTACACCGCACACGATAATGGACTTTTTGCATCTTGAATATGCCATTGCATCCTCTTCCATTGTTTTGCCTACTGACGAGCTTAATTTCATGATGCAGCGCGGGAGTATGTAATTGCTACCTGAGTTCTACGGGACGGAATCTGAGTGCCCCTATCAGCACTTAGCAGAGTTTGAATTGACTGGCAATATGTTTTTCCCTCATGCTAGAACTGATGAATCTATTAGACTAAATTTATTTCTTGCTACTTTGCAGGATGGGGCACAGATGTGGTTTCAATCTTTGAGACTTCACTCTACCACTAATTGGTCTGATATGGAGCATGAATTTCCGCATGCGCTGTCCCTCACAAAAACTCAATTTTTGCAGGAACAGATTTTTAATTTTGTGCAATAGGATGACGAGACATTTTGGGCTTGCTGGGAGCGATTCAAGGATCTACTAAACACTTGTCCACATCATGGGTTCGACTCATGGAGATTAGCTGATTTTTTTTATACTGCTCTTACCCTTGATTGCAAGTATTTTATCCAGACCATGTGTAATGGAGAACTCTTCAGCAAGGATCCAGATCAGGTATTATCGTTCTTCGATTACCTAGCTGAAAATGTCCCATAGTGGAACACACGATACACTCAAGCACCTATGACTACACACCCTATCATCACAATTAGTGGTAGAGAAGCATATGAGCCAACATATTATCCATATGATCCTCCGCCTCAATATCAACCACAACATATACCTCAGAGCTGTACGCCGTCAGGACTTCTTGAGGATAGCATGACACAGATGGCGAACATGTTCTAGCAGTTCATGCTGTTGACTTTTTAAGTCCGATCCCTGTTTTGATAATGACAAACCACAGTATCCCATTTGTGTAACTGAGTGTGAACAGGTTTATGTTTCTGTAAGCACAAGTGATGAATGCAAAATGGAAGTTGTAAAGAGCACTGAGAAGAACACCAATCGGCATATTCCATGGAGCATTGAGGAGCAGAAGACACGAAGATTTTATTTATTTTCTGGGTTGTAATAGTAATTAGGGTTGAATGTGCATGCATCTTACATGATTTAAAATTGAAGCTCTACCTAACCTTAGATTGACCATAGGACCTCAAAATAATATGAAAAACTCTTTTCATAAAATGCCTAACTTATACAAAGGTTTTTAAATGGTTTTAAAGTTAAAAGAAGGCAAAAGCTATATTTTTCAAAGGGGTCGGTCAACCGGCCAGTCGACCGAATGTTAGAAATGAGAAATTTTCTCACTCAATTGGATCTCATATCAAACCATGTTCAAGATGAAAATTGTGGTATTTTCCCATATCTTGAGTTTGATACCAAGACCATCCAAATTGGAGTTACACAGAAAAAGTTATGGCCAAAACACTGAAACGTGTCCATAAGAGAAAAACTACCTTCATGTTTCTTCCGTCTCATTGATGGACATTTTTCTCAAACCAAAAGTCATTATCCTAAAATATGTCCAACAGTAAAGTTGTGGGAATTTCTCTTAGATTTCTATTTATATAAAGAACATCCAATTTGGAGGTGTGTGGAAAAAGTTATGGTCAAAACACTGAATAGTGTCTGCGCAGAAAAGTAGAGGCCGGTCGACCGAGCCTTCACTACGGTCGACCGAAACTCGTTGATTTCAGCCCCGGTCGACCGTACCTTGAGCCTGGTCGACCGAGCCTTCACTACGGTCGACTGAAACTCATTCATTTCAAGCCCCGGTCGACCGTACCTTGAGCCTGGTCGACCGACCTTCTCGAGAAAGTGTCCCAAAGGCCGAAAAACGGCTAGTTTTCAAAATAAAAATATATTTTAAGTTCCCAACGGCTATATAACGGTCACAAGGGGTTTTTGCCTATAAATACAACCCCAAAACACTTGAAAATGTTGGAGAATCCCTTTGTTAAATTAGTTTATCATTCTTTGATTCTCCCACACTTCTATACCCCATTTGTTCTTTAAATTCTTATTTTTCTCCTACTCTCCTTTTATTTGAAAATCATTTTGGGAGAAAATATTCTTGGGGGTTTTATGTGAAGAGGCTTGAGCATATATCATATACATATATATTGTTTGATGGCCTTCTTCTTTCATTTGTGATATATTTTCAAAGATTAAAATGTCTCCCATTCTCTTCTTTTGAAAACCATTTTTGGGGAAAATATTTTTGGGGTTATATTTGAAGAGGCTTGAGCATATAACATTCTTCATATGTATATTGCTTGAAGGCCTTTCTATTTTTCATGTTTTTCAAAGATTAAATTTCTCCCATATTCTTTTAATTGGAAAAATATTTTTTGGAGAAATTTATTGTGAAAAATGTCTTGAAGGCTTGGGCTAATATTCTCGCTCATATACTTTTCTTGAATACCTTCTTGGGATTAATTTTACTAAGGTCAATCATTTTGAAGAAAACCCTAATATTCTCCTACTCTTATTTTGACATACATTTGTTGGAGAATTTCTTTGGGTTATATAAGAGGGAGCCTTGAGCATATATCAATTTAATATATACTTGTTTGAGAGGCTTCTCCTTCTATTTTATAAAGGTCAATCATTTTCCAAACTCTCAAGTTTTACTTGAAAAATATTTTGAGAGAAAACCCACACTCTACATGAGCTTCATTTCAAAATCATATGAGAATGCATATTAGATTTTAATGTTGTACATCTCTGCTTGTATTTTAGAAGCATATTTTATGTACAAAATGATTTTATTAGAATGGTTCGGTTCAGCCCATTAATTGAATTGGGGAGTCTCAGCCTCGCAAGTGA
Source organism: Malania oleifera (assembly GCF_029873635.1). NCBI lineage: Eukaryota > Viridiplantae > Streptophyta > Magnoliopsida > Santalales > Ximeniaceae > Malania > Malania oleifera. Next base: position 46,355,834 of record NC_080417.1, read on the forward strand.
GACCGGTTCGGTTCAGCCCGAAATTGAACTGGGGAGTCTCAGCCCCGCAAGTGAGACTAGTTTGGCTCAGCCTAGTAATTGAGCTGGGGTTTTCCTCGCCCCGTAAGGAGAGGATGTAAAAGGCTTTTGCTCCGCCCGGTTAAGTGAGCAGGTATAGTGGAATCCTTGGGGGCAAGCCCAAGGCGGGGATGTAGGCTGGTTTGGTCGAACCTCGATAACAAATCTGGTGTCGCTCTTTCTATTTTATTTAAATTCCTACACTTTAATTTCAGCATGTGTATGAATGTTTATTTAATGTCGAAATTGTTCTCATGCACACATTTGATTTAAATAAGATACTGCACATGTGTATGTTTGCTTTTATTGTTAAACTCGCTTTACATACACGTATACATGTTGAATGGGATATGATACTGTAATGAATCGGCGAATTGTTTAAATTAGCCAAAAAGTTTTTAAAACCCAATTCACCCCCCCCCCTCTTGGGATCACACCAATTCCAACACATGCAAACTCAAGTCAATCATAATAATGAATTGCGGGATACCATTAATGTGATAAGCATGCAGTTGGACATCTTAGAAAAAAAGGAATTACCCGTGGAACTTCGGCCTAGTCTTCAAGAGTACCAGTAGCCACAACAACAAATACACGATGTTTCTCTTGAGACAACAAATACTACCATTACTTCAAGAAGCAAGAAAGAAGTTCCCCAACCTGAAATGCTTATTGACAGACAACCAGTTGTCTCGACATCTGAAGTTACTTCTGAAACAGATGAGGACAAAGAAAAATCAGAGGAAACGGGCCCAGAAGCGGAGCAGTTAGTTAATGAGGATACTAATACCAATACAGAGTACCAACCTGTGGTACCTCACTCTCAGAGCTCAAAAACCATGGAACCATCACTCCCGCCTGAATCATATGTCAAAGAGCCCAATGTGGAGGCAGACCCTTGCAGTGGTGAGATGATATGTACACTCGATAAAGAAGGCGACCAGTTTTGCGAGAATCTAATTTTCAAGGAACCAGGTAAAACCTTTAATGTTAATGCTTCTAAAGAACTACAGGTAATTGCTCCAATAACTTCCCATCATAGTTAGTTTGTAAAGAAGTGAATTTCCTAGACACGATGTTGAATAAAGAACCTTTCTTGTCAACACACGAGGGTCGACTTGCACACATATTGTTTGGTATATTGATGCGTATTAATTCATTTGAGGCTGATTTTCATGTAGGTATGAAGACTGGTCGATTGTGGCGGCTCAAATTTGGAGACCTGCCAGTGCAATTTATATACCTGCGGCCACCAAACGAAATTCCTCCTGAGCCTCCGCCAGACAATTATGATGTTGTTCTTTTCCTTCTTTTCCTTTTATTTTATCTTATTTTATTTTTAGTTAGTTTTTTGCTCTATTTTCTCGTAGTTCAGTCTTTCTTTTCCATTACCCTATCACTCAGGTATGCCTTACCTTTCCCGTGCACAGTCCTTTCTATTTTCCCTATGCTGTCACATTGAGAACAATGTTTCACTTTAGTTGAGGGGGGGGGTGAGCATTCACATATGACACTGTGCACGTACACGTACCAGGTTTTATATTATAAAAAAAAAATCAAAAAGAAAGAGAGAAGAAGGGAAGAGTACTGTGGAATCACACTGCATTATGCCATGCTTAACACTGACTCATACCCTTTACATACTTGTACTTGCATATAACCTAATAATTACACACTTGAGTCAATCATGCGTAGTTTCTCTTTATATGATTTTGTGACTCTATGAAGAATTGATTGGTAGTACACTTATATTAATTTGGCTATATAATTTCTTGTATTTACACATATCTCCTGAGGCTGAATAAACACATTCACATGATTCATTGCACTTAGGGTTTCCTATGAGCACTAAAAAAACACCCGTGGCGACTATGACACCTTGTGAGATATCCTTGAGCTATTTATCATCCTTTTGAGCGTTAATATCAAATCAGAGTTCACATAACTCAATTATCTTTTTTCTGGATAATTCCTTGTACACTAGTCTCTGTCTTTGATTTGCTAGCCTAAAGGTGACATCTTGTGGGGAGATAGAAATCTAGGTCTTGTAGCCTACTCAATATGTGAAGGATGAGCCACCCCTAGAAATAGATTTAGTTCATGGACAACTATTCGAGCTCAATTCTCATTGATGGTATGAAGATTACAAAAGAAGTGTAAAGATTGTCCTAATTGCTTAAGAAAAGACAAAAAATGACGAATCAGTAGAAGAAAGAATAAGAAATAAACATGCGCATGAAATGAAATGCTAATGCCTGCTCCACGGAAATATCATAAACAAAGTCAAGGACACGACACATATTTTCCACGTATGAAGATTCTTCAACCGGTTAATGCCTCAAATACATTCACGACAAGTTTGTGAATAAGATTAATCTAGGGTGGTCTCAGTTGAATATGGTGAGTAGGTGAGAAGACGCTAGGGTGAAGGACCCAACACCTCAAAGATAGGTTAGATCCTTTCTAGACTAATCCACTCCATATACTTAGCATTTGTTCCTTTTAATATGTGGGATGTTTGATCGCGATACTCCTCTTCACATATGATGAGTGAATCCATCTTCTTTGAGTGTTCTTGAGGGTATACCCGTTAGGCCGAGTCAAAGCGACTGTTCTGTAGGTATCCACTGGCATCCTAGGTGTACTGAATCACACACATCATACACACCTCGAGAGTTTACCTATTTATACTCGAACTTATATGACTGCATTAACTATGAATTGTGCCACTGATTAACTTCATGTGAGTAAATTGTTCTTAATTAACATATAAACGATGAAACTTGCATGAGTGACGTGCTTCGGAGTTGTGTGTACTGAATATAAACGAGCCTGTGTGAAATTCAGTTATGTCCTTGTATGTGAAATGGTATGGTTGTGTCGTATGTGCATTAATTTCATGTTCACTGGAGTTTGTAGTTGTAGGCACTACCTGGAAATTCATTCACGTCATTTGCTAGAGACTATCAAAACGTTAGTTGGGGGATGTGATTATGCGCCAAAACTGCGTAATTGGGCATCTTAACCCAGGCATTATGACTTATATTTTTAATTAAATGTCCAATTACGTCCAATATTTTAATAAAGTGCCAAATTTATCATTTTTGAGTTTTATTGCATAATTTATGAATTTTTGGAAATTTTTTATCGCAGGAAAATTCTCGGGAACCAAAACTAGCACCTGTTTGTAAATCGTGTATAACTTTTCCATCTGAGCTCCGATCAAGAGGATACAACTTCTGTGTTTTGGGTTTTGAGAGAAACGGGCTCCAAAAAGGCCAAAAAGGACCATGTTTGCAGAGAAGAAAAATGAAAAATATATATATATATATATATATATATATAATAAAGACATTTGATGTGAGCCGGCCATGCATGGCCGGGTCTGGTTGGATTATTTGGGTCATCGGGTTATCTCCCCTCCCTTTATTTAATTTCCTTCTTCTTCCGGCGGTGGGTGTGCCCCCCCCCCCCCCCCCCGGGCGGGCTCCCTTCTCCTCCCTACTCCCTATCTCTCTTCTTCCCTATTCTTTCTCTTCCTCTTCCTTATTTTTTTCCCTGCTCTCTTCTCTCTCTTATCCTTTTCTCCCTTGTCCTCTACTCTCTTCCCCTATTCTACCTCTCCTCAAAACTCCATCCCTCTGGCAACCACCTTGTAGCCTCCAGTGCAGCTCTTTGTCTCAGCAGCTCCTTCAACCTTACATAGCAGGAACTAGCAACCCGAGCCACCATCAGATCAGCAAGACCAGCTCGTGCTGCCAGCATCAGCGCACCTGAGACAGATTAGCTTAACCAGCCTGCTATTCCTCCTCAGCCATGCCTGAGCACCAGTTCCAGCTTCCAACTCGAGCGTCCTTGCTGCAAGCTCCTCTATTTCTCTCTCTCTTTGCTTTTTTCTCTCTCAGTTTTTTTTATTTTATTTTTTTGTTGTTATTGTTATTAAGTATTGATTTAAGTTGTATTACACTTGGTTAAAGTTTTATTTTTACCTTGACTATTGTTTAGGATTTTGTTTGAAACATTTATTTAGTTTTCTTTCCTCCATTGCAGTATTTAGTTATTTATTTATTTATTTCTTTTCTCTTCAATTAAGTCTATGTTAGAATTGTTTAATGCTTCGATTTAGTAATTTTATCTGGTGATGTCCGGGTTGGTTATAATATAAAATTAAAAAAAAAAAAGGGAAAGGTTTTGTTTTTAAGAAATTAGAATAGTCGTCTTCTCAAAATTTAGTTTTTTTTAACGAAGCTCAGTTTAATCAGGGTCAGTTTTATCAAAGTTTGCATTTTTATTGTGTTTCATTATTGTTTAAATTTAGATCTTTGTTTGTGTTTCATTACTTTGTTTAGAGTTTTTGGTTCGTGTTAAAGGTTCGATTTTTAATCTGTGTTTGAATCTGATTGAGTTTCCATTGCGTGTTTTAATTCCATGTTCTAGGTTACCGTCTTTAATTAGTGCGTGTTTCGGTATTTCCTTAAGTAGACTAGGGTTTCCATTCTTGCTTTTTAATTTAGGGAATGCTAGCCTTTAGGGTTTAAATTACGTGTCATTTAATTCGTTTAAAGTGAAATTGAATAATCTTGAAATCCCGAATCTGAATTGAGTTCAGTACCTTTTTAATTTCAATTGGAAGAACATGAAATTGGAGATTAAAACGCATTCCCTGAGGAGACGATCTAACCCTTGGGCTAAATATTACATGACAGAGCTCCTATACTTGGGATAGCTTTCGAGCTGCTCATTTTTCGAGTGAGTCAAATACTATAGTACATTTCACTTAATATATATATTTCTATTCATAAATAACATTTTCATATTCCTGAAATAAAACCTAACTTTTACATAACTCTGAATAAAACCGTTATTTCATAATTTCTGAATCATATCATCATAATAAAACTGATCTTGACACCTACGTTGGCTGTCATATCTCGGCATCTGCGCTAGCTAACATATCTCGGCATCTGTGCCGACTAACATATCTTGGCATCTATGCCAACTAACATATCTTGACATCTGCACCGGTTATCATATCATAATATGCTGGAAAATATATTTATTTCTATACTTATCATTAACTTTAAAACTATTGTCACATTATGCTTATTCCGTAAAGATATAAAACATTCTAACATATTACAAATCTGCTGTAAAATCATCTATACTCACATCACACAAGTGAGTATTACTATATCATATTATCTGTCTTGAAAATAACATATTTTACTGATGAAATTATATTAAATATGAAATCATGTTTTACTTAGTTCAACACCAATATTTTCCCAAACTAATTAATACATAAATAAATTTCAGAAATTAAACATTGTAAATTCAATAAATAAATTTGTAAAAAAAACTGACTTAATTTATCCCCTTACCTAGTTTCCTCAACTACGCCTGTAGGGATCCCGAAATTATACTCGCGACGTTCACCTAAACCCTAAATTCAATAATCCTAGTTCAATCAATTTAACCTCAAATAAAATACTATTTTAAAATTTCCTAAGTCCATAAACTCTAAATAAACAATTAAACTCCCCAAAATAACCAATTTGCTCAATTCTTTAAATCCCACTCTCGCTTTGGAGTGGTGCCTAGAACCCCCAAATTGAAAATTTGCTCCCTCCAAAATGTCAGCAATCAAGACTAGGACCCCATGGTGGTGCCCGATCGTCGATTTGGCTAGATATTTAAGGAGAAATTGAGAAAAGAGAGAAAGATTATCTTACCCCAAGAGTGGTGCCTACGTCGCTCCTAGGACAAATCCACTCCGGTGAAAATGTCAGTGGCGAAGAATGGAACCAAGGGGTACCTTCTGTTTTTCGATTGGCGCCCATTTGGTTAAGGAAATCGAGGTAAGAGAAAGAGATATGGCGTGAGGAGAGGGAGAGTGGCCTCACAACCAAGCTTTCCGTTTGTAGGAAAATCTCAATTGAGATTTCACTTTGATATCTCTTAAGAATTTAGGAAGCTTCCACCTTCCTATAACCTATATTATAATAGTATTATACTATAAACTTATATATATATATATATATATATATATATCCTATTATATTATTTATTTAGTTAATTTAGTTTACTATTTTTTAATTAATTAATTAATTAATTATTTTTTTTATTTTTTTTACACTTCCATGCATATAATTTTTTAGGGCATTACATATAAAATACAACATTTTATAAGCTTTATTCACATATTTGATCTCTTTCTCATGCAACCCATATTTACCAGTGAAAGTTCCTTAAGATAGGGGAGGTTACACGCCCATACATGCAGCTCCTCTCTACTCTAATATCGTTTGTAATCCTACTCAATTAGCTAGAGTACGACTACAACTGATACTTATTAGGACACTCACCTTACTCAGTAAGCCATCAGGTGGAGAGTTTTACTTCTCCTTATTTATCTATGTTATTACACTCATATACTTTCTTTCCACTTTTAATTTCATTTCATCATGTAACACATTGTCCTGTGAATATTCTTTCTATGCCATGCTTCACCCCATGGTCGAGGTTATGCTACTCTAAAGATATTTATCACGCCATGCTTCACCCCATGGTCGATGTTATACTACCCTTAAAATAGTCTATACGCCATGCTTCTCCCTATGGTCGAGGTTTTGCTCACCTGAAAATATTCTCTGCGCCATGCTTCTCCCCATGGTCGAGGTTATACTACCCTAAAAATATTTTCCCATGTCACACTTCACCCCATGGTTGAGGTTATACTACCTTGAATATATTCTCTACGCCATGCTTCTCCCCATGGTCGAGGTTATGGTCCCCTGAAAATATTCACTGCGCCATGCTTCACCCCATGGTCAAGGTTATGGTCTCCTGAAAATATTCTCTATGCCATGCTTCACCCCATGGTTGAGGATACACCCCCTCCCCCCTAAAAATATTCACTACGTCATGCATCACCCCATGGTTGAGGTTATTTCTCTCCACATTTCGTCATTTCACATTTCTCATTCACATTCCAATATTCACAATTGCAATATTCACATCCAAATTTTCCACATCCCTATATTCACAATTCCAGTATTCACATTTCACATTCATATTGCAGTATTCAGGTTGAAATAGTCACATTCTCATATTCGTGTTTCAGTATTCACATTTGAACATTTTCATTGCAATATTTACATTTTCATACTCACTTTTCAATATTCACATTGCATAATTCTCCTTACAATTTTCACATTTCCAGTATTCACAAACTCAGTATTCCCCATCTCAATATTCACATTTCGAGATTTACTTTGCAATATTTTCATTTTTAGCATTCACAATTCATTCTATCATATCAATGATATTTTCATCATTTCAACACACATTTCATTTCATAATAACATATATATCTTTTCGCATTTTTCCACATATTTGAGTAAAACAATATCAACATTTCATATTTCTTCCATTTTCCAGCATACAGATCTATGCTCAATTTTTCATCATTTTCCATATTTCAAATCTTATATTTTGATATACATCCTATAACCTCATTATTCTCAATGTAAATTGTTTAACCCAATTTCAAATACATTTCAGTATAAATCATATGTCACATAATTTTCATCTAATATTCATATCATAATAATTTCAAGTAAAATATCATATTTCAATTTCTCGAACTTCCTAACTAGAAATTTTTAGGAAATATTGCTATAATTTATTCCCTTTACCTGCCTCACTGAGAAGTCTGCTAAAATACCCAAACCCACGCCCACGGTTTTCAAAACTCAAAACCTTAAAATTTACATATTCCCCAAATCAATCAATTCAATTCCTAGAATAATAATTATTTTAATATTTCTAAGCTCACACGCTCCCATTAACCCATTAAATTCTAAAAACACAGTTTTGATCCACTTCCCATTAAATTTAATTTCTAACATACTTAAAAATACTAATATGATCAAATCCCCGCAGTTTAATCTAATTCAAAAATATTCCCAAAAATCTAATTTAATAAAATCTCTGGAATTTAACTTAATTCCAAAATACTCCCCAAAAATTCTATTTAATCAATTCCTGGAATTTAACTTAATCCCAAAAATATTTCCAAAAATCTAATGTAATGAAATCTTGCAATTTAATTTAATTCCAGGAATATCTCTGAAAATATAATATAATAAAATACTACAATTTAATAATTAAATACTAGAATTTAATCGGTTAAATTTGTACTCCTCACATTATCCTTGGAGTGGTGCCTACGATCCCCAAATCAAAAATCCGCTCCAGTTAATTGACGAGGATCGACGCTAGGCCCTAGAAATGGCATCTGATCATTAATTAGGTTCAAAATTTGAGAGAAATTGAGGAGAGAGTGATATTTTACCTTACCTCAGGAATGGTGCCTGCGAAGCCCCTATGACAAATCTACTCTGATTAAAATGTTGGTGGTCGAGATAGGAACCCAGTGGTACTTCCCGTTCTTCAATCGGCGCATGATTCACTAGAGAAATCGAGGAGAGAGAAAGTGAGTTGAGGAAAGAGAAACAAAGGATAAGGAGAGATAAAAGCATGCAATTTGCTCTGGGTTCAAATGCTTCTCTCAAGAAATCTAATTTCTTGAAGCTGGGAGAAGCTTTAGGAATTCTAACTAACTAACAAACTAACTAACTATAAATATATATATATATATATATATATATATATATATATATATATTCCAATAAGTTTTTTATTATCTTTAACACACTATTCATTTTATTTGTTTAATTAATTAATAATTAATCTAAATATATATACATATATATATATATATATATTCACACTTTCATGCATATAATTTTTTGAGGCGTTACAGGTGGTATGAAGATAGCAAAAGAAGTGTAATGATTGTTCTAATTGACCATGAAAAGAAAGAAATTGAAAATGAGTAGAAGAAAAAAAAATAGAAATAGAAATGCATAAGAATGAAGTAAAAGAATAATACCCGCTCCACACAACTACAACAAAAAGTCAAGGACATGACATATATTCTCCACATATGAAGACTCTTTAATCGCCTAATACCTCAAATGTATTCATGTCTAGTTTGTGAATAAGTTGATCTAGGGTGGTTTTGGTTGGATATGACGAGTACGTGAGCAGATGCTAGGGTGAAGGACCCGACACCTCACAAATAGGCTAGATCCTTTTTAGACTAGTTCACTTCATACATTTAGCGTTTGTTCCTTACAATATGTGGGATGTTTGATCACGACCATTTTGTAGGTGTCCACTAGTATCCTGGAGGTAACAAGTCATACACATTACATATGCTTCGAGATTTTGCCTATTTATACTCGAATTTATATGGCTACATTAACTCTGAATTATAATTGCTAGTTAACTTTATATGAGTATATTGTTCTTAATGGATATATAATGATGAAACTTGCATGAATGACTTGCTTTAGAATTGTGTATAGCTTGTGTGTAATCTGGTGATATTCCCGTATGTGAAATGGTATATTTGGGTCGTATGTGCATTCATTTAATATTCATTGGCATTAGTGTTTGTGGGTACCACTTGGATTTCTTTCACGTTATCTGCTAAAGACTAACAAAACATTAGTTGGAGAGTGTGATTATGCATCAAAGTTATGTAATTAAGTATTTAAATGCATTAATTAAATGTCACTATTTTAATTAAATACTTAATTATGTCCTATATTTTAATAGTGAGCTAATTTGATAATTTTAAGATAATTATCATATTTTTGTTAGAGATTTACGAATATTCATGTTTAATTATCGCACAATAATTTTTTGAAAATTTGGAGAGGTCATGCATGTAATAGCAAGGAGACCGGGCCATGCAAAATGATGTAAATTGAGGCGTTGAGTGAAAAAATGAAGCTAATAGGGTGATTATGGACAGTTTCAACACTGTTTCGTAATCTGTGCGTAACTCTCTCATCCGACCTCCGATTAAGATGATTCAAGATGTTGAAGAAAGCTTAGAAAACGCTCTGCAACTTTCATGTTTTTGCATTTTAAGATGTACAAGCTGCATCGAGTTGAATTCGGACGTGAAGTTACCATACACTGTTTCAATGGACTATTTCGACATTGTTTTGTAATTTAGGCATAACTTTCTCATCCAAGCTCTGATTGAGGTGATTCATGATTATATATAAAGTCAAGAAAATTCTATACAACTTTTATGTTTTGAGTTATGAGAGATACGAACTGTAGAAAGGTCAAAATTGGGCTTGAAAGTGAAGGGCAGCTGGAGCCAAATTGAGATGAAAAAAAAAAAGCCCATGTGCCCTTGATTTGACCCGACCATGGAAGAGGCACAAAGAGGGTAGCCGCACAAGAAGGCACTGGGGAGTAGGGCTTTGGGGGATTAAAATGTCTTTTAGAAAAAATTGCTTTTGGAAGGCTTTAATAGCATAAAAAGGGGGATTGGGATTGGAAGCTTTAGTAGGGTATTTTTTTTGGAAGAGTAGCCGTAGCAAAGAAGAAAAGCAGCAGTAAGGCTGCTCTATGAAACACATCCCCACAACCTCTCCTTCTTCCATCTCTCTCTCTCTCTCTCTCTCTCTCTCTCATTACTTTGCTTTATTTTTATTTTTCTCTTGAAGTATTATTAAAGTTTAATTTTTTTTAACAGTAGCAAGTTTAATTTGTTTTTTTTCTACTTTAATTATTTATTGTTGCTTTAAGTTTTTTTGGGACTGTTTAATTTAGCTTCTCTTCATCTCATTTAAATACCTTGTTTTAGAATTCAAACAGCTTCTTTGGATACTCTATTAATAAAGTTCGCATTTTTATTTAGTATTTTTGTGAAAGTTTAATTTTACTTGATCTCAACATTAAATCTAGTATTTTTGTTTAGTTGAATTTTATTATTTTGCGTAGTTGGTTTTTATTCAGTTGAATGATTGTAGGGTTTATTTCTTTCGTTATCCTGGTATTGAGTATGGCTTTTATTCAGTTATTTTATGCGTGTTATATTTTTAGTTGGAGTTTAATTTCGTAACCAAAATCTCAAAAAACCCATAGAGTGAATCTAAATCATGTTCAGTAAACTTTTCTTTTCTTAATTTCTTTTGGTATTACACAAACTTTGGAACTAAACTACATTCTTTGAGGAGACGATCTGACCCTTGGGCTAATTATTACATGACTAAACTCCTATACTTGGGATAGCCTTCGTGCTGCTCATGTTTAGAGTGAGTCAAACACATTCAATTAGATTATGAGTGATTTTATGTGTGTTGATGTAAAGTACGAGGAGGAAGACAAGGTGATGGTGCTACTGAATTCCTTGCCAGTATATCATATATATGAGAACTTGCCACTCTTACATGGGGCAAAGAAAGCCTAAATTTTGAAGAGGTGACAAGCGCATTGCTGGGCTTTCATCAAAGAAAAACGGCTAGTGATAAAGTTTCACATGGTGAAGGGTCTTGTGGTGAAAAGTAACCAAGAACGTGGAAGACGTAAGTCACGGAATAAATCTTGGTTGCAGTCTGGGAAGAGGAAGGACACAAAATGTTTAAAGTACGGTAAAATTGGGCACATAAGAACGGAATGTTAGGAGTGAAAGAAATGGAATGCTAAAAATCCGTAAGGTCCATAAAAATCTGCAAATGTAGTGGAAGGAGAATTAGAAAGCCGTGATGGTGATATGCTCTATGTTTCATCAGGTTCAAAGTGCCTTACGAATTATTCTTGGATCCTAAATACTGGATGGTCTTGTCGCATGACAGCAAATAGAAAATGGTTCAACACCCATACATTAGTTAATGCTGGTTGTGTTTTGATGGGAAATGATATTTCATGCAAAATAGTTGGTATTAGACGTGTCAAAATAAAAATGTATGATGGTGTTGTGAGAACCTTATGTGATGTAAGACATGTACCGGATCTAAGGAAGAATGTGATTTCATTAGGAACTTTAGATTGTAACAAATATAGTTACACGTATGAAAGTGGGGAAATAAAAGTGTGTGAAGGTGACTCAATAGTGATGAAAGGATAAAAGGTAGCGGGAAATATCTATGCACTGTAGGGTACAACAATTGTAGGTGGAGCTGCAACTGTAGAATCTGAGTCAAATGTTCTGTGGCATATGCAGTTAAAGCATATGGGTGACTACACGTATTCAGATGTTTGGGGACCAGTGAGGATAGCATCACAGGGCAGACATATATTTTTTGTGGGTTTATCACAAAAGGTCATGGTGTGTCTCATGTGGTACAAGGGTATTTACCAGGTTTAACTTGTGGTTGAGGTGGACAACTAGACCAGAAGAGAGATCCTCTAGTTAGACATTGGGCTGAGTATGCTGATTTTATTTAAGGATTTTTTAGAACAGGGTAGGTTACATGCAAGGCTTGTAAGGAACTTTTTAGTGAAGTAAGTGAGCATGACGCGTTTCCCGTTTAACTGATTGCCAAGAGTATCACTAGATGGGAGAGGTGCAGGTGAATTATGGGCAGGTTTTGTGGTAGACTACTCATTTTTGCATGGATGTTCACAGGTGCACGTTTCTAGTGATCTTGAATCTAGGCTTGGTGTTATATCTAGACAGTACATCTTTTGGGGTATAATAAAGGTGGGTGCAAGTTGAGTGATCTTGTGGCAAACAAAGGGGTGATCAGTAAATACATGACTTTTGGTGAAAAAGTCATGGGGCAACATACTTAGGTAAAGGAAGAGAAATAAATGTAGAAAACTGTGGCAGCAACAAACATGTAATTTAGGTAGAGTTAGATACTTAGGGAAAAAATGCAAGGAGTTCTATATCGGGTCAATAGTATTACAATATAAATGGGCATATGTGTAGGTGGAGCTACAGACTCAGGGCAGTGATGACATTGCTCATATTGCAGGGAGTTTCAATTTGGGAGACCAGTAGGATCACAGTGAGCCCAGGTACACTATCAAACCACCACTCAAGTATAAATTTGGCATTCTGGTGTTTTATGCATGCACTACTATGAACAGCAAGTTTTCTACTATTTTTCAATTTGCAATACACAGCAAAGGGAAAAATAGATGGATGAATGTTATGGTGGAGGAAATGGAAGTATTGCATAAGAACCAGGTGTGGGAGTTAGTGAGGCTTCCAGTGGGGAAGAGGGTGATAGGATGCAAGGGAGTGATGTATATGTTGTGTGTGAATGACATGATATTGGCTGCGAAGGCTTTGAATGAGGCTAGTCAATTAGAAACTCTGCTGAAAGGTTTTGACATAAATGTGTTGGGTACGACCAAGAAGAGTCTTAGTTTGAAGATTTGCATAGACAAAAATATAGGAAAATTAGTGTTACCTCAAGATGACTTATGGACAAAGTTGTAGAGAGATTTGTGTTGTCTTAGGATGGATTTGTTGGTAGAACTACAGGGAGACTTTGTATGCTGTCTCACAGGGGTTCTGTGGAAAATCAATGTAAAATTTCTACCACTTGGTACCCTAGGATGGATGGTGATGTCCGGGATATGTCAAAGGTCCCTCATGATGGTGCAATGGGGTGTTTTGACTGGCAACAAAGTGGTCCATCAGTTATGAGATTTTTTGAAGACTATGCAGGGGACTTTGATGATAGAATGCTTATAGCAGATTTTTTGTTTACTATTGTGGAATGGCCTTGTTGGAAGCCTAGGGTGCAATCTCAGGTTGTTACATCTACATCTAAATCGGGGTTCATGGCAAAAGTCGAAGCTGCCATAGGCAAGTTCAAGTCTTTCTTGGACTTAGTGTTTTCTCTAGTTGTTAGATGGGAGGCAATCACAACCTAATGTCCTAAGATCAAGATGGAGCAATGAGCTATGTTTTTGGTTTCTCCAAAAGGGCATATATTCGCCAAGGTGGAGATTGTTGTGATATGTGGTTCATATACTAAATGAGATTCATGTACAAAAGAAGAAACACACGGTGGAAAATCAAAGTGCTAAGGAGCAGCAGGGAAACCGTTGACGATTTGGCACCTACTTTAAGACAATTTACATTTTGTTTGAAACCGTCGACGATTTAGGCCAAACCATCAATGGTTTGACTTGAGAACCCAGTGCATATTTTTGAATTTTGAATAAGGGGACGTTAATATGGTCGGCGTTTGGAGGTAAAACCTTCGGAAACTCTATTTATATGTCATATCAAAATGTATTTGTAGTGGACGACTATAAAAATTGAGAGGGTTGATGTATTTGTTTATGTAATTTGAACAAGAAGATAGTGAATCTTTGTCGTTCGCTTCTGTGGATGTAGACATTGTCAAACCACGTAATTCCTTGTGTTCTAATTGTTGTTATTGTTTTCATATACTTTATGTGGTTGTGTATTCTTCTGTATATTCATCATTGATTACTGCATTGTATATTTAATCCTGCATACAAATATATTCTGTTGTGCAATTCGTTTTTTCAGAACAGAACGACCGATTGCCTTAGAGAAAAACCTTGCTTTCTTGTTATTTTTCTATTTGAATTTAAGTATCTTCATTTGAGTTGAAATTTGTTTGGTCAAAAAATGAATATTGACAATCATGGGCTAGAGTGTGTTGATAAAAGTAAATTGACAAAAAATGATTCATGTAGCTGACTCTGCCTAGTAGACTAAAGGCATGGTTTATTGTTGTTATTGTTGCTATTATTATTGATATTGTTATTGTTATTTTTATTTTATTTTTTTTTTTTCTGATAACATGAGGACTCCAACCTGTTGACTTTGGTGTATTCTCAAAAGGGGGGTGAATTGGATATTTAAAATTTTGTTCTAGGTTCAACTAATCCAACAACCAATATTACACAAACTTAGGGTCTATCTATACAAATCCAAATGCACAGATAAATATAACATGCGGAAATTAAATCATTCGCAGCATTCACAATATAATATACACTTGCGGAAATATAAACAGTGCACACACGATATGTTATCAGGGTTCGATAAATTTTTCCTACGTCCCCACCTCTTGCTCGCAAGTCTGAAGATTCCACTAATGCTCACTTAATGGGTGGAGTGACACCGATTATAATTAGGTCAATTAACGGGGCTGCCTCAACCTACAACCACACCTGACTAAGATGGTGCTCCTAACTTTCCTAACCCGATCTAAGCCAATCTGGGACTACTCACCAAGGCTAGTCTCCTTTTTCAAGCCCACACCTGGAATACAACAATCATCATAGTTTACGTACAAACAAATACTTTTTACACAAGCAGATATGTACCACTATGCACAATATAATCAATGCACCTCAAATAGATAGGAACTATAAGCTCAGTGCAATTTGTGTGCTAACACTCAAAGTAATGTCTATATTCAATCAAGCACAAAGAGTGTATCAACAAGAAAATATTTGAACCAATATGAAGATGCAAATCTCAATAACGATTTAGGGTTTCAAAGATTTTCACCAAGGTAATCAAAATATCTCTAAAAATATTTTCTTAATATTGAAGAACAAGAGATATTTGAAAAATGAGTTTGTGAAAAAGATTTTACACACTCAAAAATCACAAGCTCAATGAGTCATGCAATGAAGATGCAAAGACTTACTAGCTACAAGATTTTTCCAACACGCTGATTTATCAAATAAAATCAAGGGAAAAATCTTATGCTCAACTCTCAATCTAAAAAACAAATACAATGAATATAATGCGAGTATCCTAGCAATATAGAACAATGAATAACTACTCAAATAACTCTCACAAAGATTGGTTATGATTGTATGAGAGAGTATAAGAAACTTGGCTTCAAAATGTGTAGCATGAGCAAATGGGAGTATAAAAGGTTTGAGAGGATTTTAGTTATACTAATCTCACCTTAATCAAGGCAAATGAGGACATATATATAGAGATGCCCAAAACTTTGACCTTTGGGGACATAAAGGGTAATTATTAAATTTGTTTTAAAACTATTTAGGAAAATTAACACCATTTAACTCGGTAAAAATTTTGACAACCCGAGAGGATCGGTCGACCATCTCACTAAGTTCGGTCGACCGGGGGATTTTTGACCTATAGGTTCGGTCGATCATCCAATGGCAATCCAAAACCCTTCGAGGTTCGGTCGAGTAGACTTAGTTCGGTTGACTGAAATTCATATACTTCGGTTGACTAAGTCCTTTTGAAAATGTCAGTTCAGTCGACCAGGGCATTGAGACTTCCTACGTGTTGGTTTGGTCGACCAGGGCATTGGTATTCATTTTAGGACGGTCGATGGAGTGGTCAAATTTTGACCCCAGAGAGGTTTGGTCAACTGAAGGGTTTCTGTGTGTTGGGGTTCGGTCAACCGAACACACCAACATTGTGCATTTATTTTCTAACTCCCCTTTTAAAGATACCCTTAATCACATATTTGATAATTCTAAGTTATAGGGGACTTTTTTCTTGCAAAACAATGGGTCCTATGGTTAGTCTAGGGTCATTTTTGAGCTAACCCTAAAAATTCGGCATCGGTCAACCGAAGATCGACTGAAGGGTGATTCCTAAGGTCAACTATGGTCTTGAGCTTATAGTCTCTGCCATGCATGATATGCAAATTTTTACAAACTTTTAAAATTAATAATATTACAGACCCGAATATGAAAATACAACAAGTAAATATGCCGGGGTCTTCATTCTTCTTCAAGTTGCCGCATGCCATCAATATGATACTGTCAATTGATCCTACACACAAACTTGGCAAACATTAAATTTCGAAGTATTTGTCATGATCAAAATGGGATACAACCTGTAAGGTCAACACAGCCACCATCGCGCTACTTTGGACACTATGGTCCGGCACCAAACTTGGGGGTGGGGGGGTGAAAGTCATTTGTCCATTGACACATCCCTAGTAATTCATCGAGGTAAACTCTCAAGTGGGAATTGAACCCATGACCTTGGGGTTACAAGAGTCACAAGTTGCCCTTACCACTTGAGCCAAGTCGGCTGAACTTATTGTTATTGTTGTTGTTTTGTGGATGAGAGTGTGTGAAAAATAAGGCCAACATACATACTAATACTTCAAAATTTGTTATTTTATTAAATTATATATAAAAAAGTAACAAATCAAGTCTTAAGTCCTACAAGGTGGGGTCAACTACATAAATCCTTTTCTATCAATTTATATGATCATGGATAATTTCTTTCGACAAATTCAAGGATATTAAATCCTTACTCAATATCTTATTGTAAGTTATTTTACATCTATCGTTAACCCTTCTATTGCCCCTTATAGTAACTAACTCACTTTTTCTCACTAATGCACTGTCAGACCTACGTTGCAAGTGCCTGAACCATTTGAGTCATCTCTCCCTTATCATATCTTCTGCAGGGGTTATGCTTATCATAAATATGTTTTTTTTTTAATTAATATTATACCACTCATCCGTCTAAACATTATCATCTTGACAACTTTACTTTTTGGATATATTATTTTCTATTTGTCTAACATTTTGATCCATATAACATAGTTGGACTTATAGTCATCCTATAAAATACTTTTTTAAAAAAATATATATATATTTTACAATCACAAAGCACACTTGAAGCATTTCTCCATTTTTTTTCAACCTGCTTTAACTTTATGCATTACATCTCTTTAAATTTCTTTTTCGACTTGCATAATAGATATAAAGTATCAAAATTTACTAGTGGTATTGATTTCTTCATCAGCAAGTTTAACATTCTTTCTAATATTTCTCCTACTATTACTAAAATTACATTTTATGTATGTTGTCTTGTTTCTACTTATCGTAAAACTTCTCTTCATTATTCTAACTTAAATTCTGCTCTACCCTTAATTTCATCAATCGGGACAATATCATCTTAAAATTTGGATACTAATGTATAAGGATAAATTTATTTCAATAATAAATTTGTAAAATAAAATAAAATAAAAATAGTTTAAGAATCTATCTTGATAAAGTACTTTGTTTGGAGGAAAAGAAATGATAGGAAACTAAAAAGGAAATTCATTTTCCATTCTATTTTCTCTCCATATTAGATACTGTCAAAAAAAAATTTGATAATAATATAATTAAAACTTATGAAAAATCAAACACTAATGATGTGTGAAATATTCACGTTTTCATTTATTGATTTGATATATTTTGGTAAAAGAGTGAATTACTCACATTTTTCCTCTTCTTTCCTTTATAATTTCAAATTTGGACCCTTAAAAAAAAAAAATTACATCTAGAATCTTCTCACTAGTCTTGAGACCATTAAGAAAATTAACTCAAAATTTAAGGTTTAAAAATGCATTTTCCAAAGAAGAAAAGGAGAAGGAAGACTGAAGACTAGACTTTTGTAAGGAGTTTTTTCCCGTTTTATTATTAAAATTAAATAAAATATTAAATAATACTCTTACTGGGAAAATATTTTCCAAAATGATGCTCACGTAATCTCGCAGTTTGGTGCTGTGAGATTTAAAAATCTAACGAATAAAAAGCTGACATGTGGCACGGTGGTAGAGCAAATCTCGCAGTACCAAACTGCGAGATTTAAATGGCCAGCGAGTGAAAAGCAGACACGTGGCAAATCTCGCAGTATCATGCTGCGAGATTTAAGTGTCTTTATTTTTTTCCCTTTTTCTCCAATAAAATCCTTTTAAAAAGGTAACATTAACATATTTTATATATATATATATATATATATATAAAGAAGAAAAAAAATGTCAAAAAATTATGAAACACTAAAACTAGATTCAGATTCAAAAATAAAATAAAATAAAATAAAATCAGTATTTTAAATAATATTTTTAAAATTAAGACAAGTTAAAATTTTAATCGAATAAATGCTCATTTTTATCCTTGAATAAAAAAATAATCTTTAATATAACCCAAAAGATAAAAAATAAAATTTTTAATAGAATATAAATTATTTAATTTCAAAACTTGCTTTTTAATTAGTGATATATGAACAATCTTATTGTACATGCACATTGACAAATAGAAAATATAATTTTTAAATGACTTTTTTTTTTCAAATAATATATAATAATAAGTGATGATAAAAGGGGGATTTATTTATTTATTTATTGTAAAATTGCATCATGGTTAGGGGTGAGCATAATTCGGGTTTAACTGAATTAACCGTTCGAGTTCAATTGGTTTGGTTCGGTTCTAAATTTAGATAATTTTGGGTATTCGATTTTCGATTCAGGTATGGGAGTCTTTAATTTGGTTAATTGAATTATCCGAATTACTAATTAATTAATAATTAAATATAAATTAGTAATTTTAATATATGATATATGTTAAATTTTAAATGTTTAATTTTAAAAATATCTCTTTTATTAATAACTCCTTTTATTAATTAAGTTGGAATTAAATTTAATACAATAAGATTATCTATATATGTATTATTTTAAATCCTTATTTTTTATCTTTTGGGTTATATTAAGGATTATTTTTTTATTCAAGGATAAAAATGAGTATTTATTCAATTAAAATTTTAACTTGTCTTAATTTTAAAAATATTATTTAAAATACTGATTTTATTTTATTTTATTTTTATTTTTGAATCTATTTTTAGTGTTTCATAATTTTTTGATATTTTTTTTACTTCTATATATATATATATATATATATATATATATATATAATATGTTAATGTTACCATTTTAGAAGGATTTTATTGAAGAAAAAGGAAAGAAAATAAGGACACTTAAATCTCGCAGCATCATGCTGCGAGATTTGCCATGTGTCTACTTTTCACTTGCTGGCCAATTAAATCTCGCAACTTGGTGCTTCGAGATTTGCTCTACTACCGTGCCACATGTCAGTTTCTTATTCGTTAGATTTTTAAATCTCACAGCACCAAGTTGCGAGATTACGTGCGCATCATTTTGGGAAATATTTTTTCAGTAAGAGTATTATTTAATATTTTATTTATCATTAATAATAAAATGGGGAAAAACTCCTTTTGGAAGCCCAAACTTCTTTCTTTCTTTGCTAAAAGTGAACTCCCTAGGATTTGGACAGTAGCCTGTTTTCCACGGAAGTTGCAGACTGGGTGGCAGCCGCGGCGGTGGCAGACCTCTATAATTTTTTTTTTATTATTATTATTCATAAAATATTTTCATTATGATTTAATTTACTAGGAGAATTCATTTTCTTTCGTAAATTAGTAAGTTTCTTTTTTCTTTTTTCTTTTTTACTAGTTAGAAATGGATATTTAAGTTGAGAAATCTCAACTTAAAAATGACTATTGACAACTGTGGATGAGAGTGTGTGGATCAAGATAAATTGATGAAAAATGATTTATATAATTGACTCTGCCTAATAAACTGAGGGCATGATTTATTATTATCGTTGTTGCTATTATTATTGTTATTGCTATTATTATTATTGTTATTATGCACTTCTAAATTTGTTATTTGAATAATTTATAAAAAAAAACAACAAATCGAGTCTTAAGTCCTACTAAGTGGGGTCGACAATACAAATCCTTTTTTGTCAATTTATATGACCATAGATAATTTTTTTCGAAAAATTTAAGACTATTAAATCCTTACTCAACATCTTATACTAAGTTATTTTACATCTATCCTTATTTCTTTTATTGCTCCTCATAATAACTAATTCACTTTTCTTCACTAATGCACTGTGTGACCTACGTTACAAGTGTTCAAACCATTTGAGTCGTCTATCACTTATCTTATCTTCTGTAGAAGTTATGCTTAATACAAATATGTTCATTTCTTAAATTTATTTTTAACATTTTATTGCTCATCCATCTAAATATTCTCATCACGATAATTTTACTTTTTGGATATATTGTTTTCTAATTACCTAAAATTTTGATCCATATTTATATGTTAGTCTTATAGCCGTCTTATAAAATTTTTTTTTTTTTAAATTTTAAAGTATTCTACGATCATAAAGTACAATCGAAACACTTCTCCATTTTCGCCAATATGCTTTAACTCTATGTATTATATCTTTTTCAATTTCTTTTTCAACTTACATAATAGATCTAAGGTATTGAAATTTACCAGTGCTATTATTTCTTCATAAAAAGTTTAACTTTCTTTCCAATATTCCTCCTACTATTACTAAAATTACATTTCATATATTTTGTATTGTTTCTACTTATCCTAAAGCTTTTAGATTCTAAAATTTCTTTTCATGATTCTAACTTAGATTATGCTCCATCCCTAATTTCATCAATCAGATAATATCATCTGCAAATTTCAATACTAATCTATAAGGATAATTTTATTTCAATAATAAATTTGTAAAAAAAATAAAATAAAAATAGTTTAAGAGTCTATTTGAATAAAGTATTTTGTTTGGAGGAAAAGAAATGATAGGAAACTAAAAAAGAAATTTATTTTCCATTTTATTTTTTCTCCATATCAAATACTATCAAAAATTTAAAAAAAAAATTACAATTCAATTAAAAATTTTGAAAAATCAGTGTGAAATATTTAAGTTTTCATTTATTGAGTTGATATATTTTATTATTTTTTCTCACTGAGTAATCAAACATAAAAAATTGAATTACTCACTATTATCCTCTTCTTTCCTTTATAATTTCAAATTTCAGGTGGACCCTAAAAAGAATAAAAACTACATCTGCATCCTCTCAGAGTTGAGACCACTAATAAAATCAACCCAAAATTTAAAGGTTTAAAAATGCAATTTCCAAAGAAGAAAAGAGGACGAAGGAAGACTGAAGACTGAAGACTGTAGACTTTTGTAAGCCCAAACTTCTTTCTTTGCTAAAATTGAACTTCCAAGGATTTGGACAGTAGCCCGTCTTCCACGGAAGTTGCAGAGTGGGTCGCAGCCGTGGCGGTGGCGGTGGCGGTGGCAGGCCTCTATAATTTTTTATGGTCGTGCCCCCACCCATTATTATTATTATTATTATTATTATTATTATACATCATAATTCATAAAATGTTTTCATTATCATTTAATTTACTATGAGAATTCATCTTCTTTCAGAAATTATTTTTCTTTAATTTTTAAAAATAGATATTTAAGTTGAGAAATCTCATGATTAGACCTGAAATTTTATATTAGAAATTTCGATTATTTTTTTCAAAAAAAAAAATTGAATTACCAATCAATTCAAAAAAATAAAAATAAAAACATATAATTATGTGAACTAAACAATTTTTTATTATTATTTAGGAAGCAAATGACCAATTTTCTTAAGAATCTCTACTAATATATATATATATATATATATAAATTAGTAGAGATTAGGTTCGACCATTGGTGCAAATGAAATGAGGCAACTAAGCATAAACAAAGTTGACTGCCTCAATTTCCCCACTCCTTTGTATCCATCCATACAACATCTTCCACAAACACAAGCGCATGTAGACCCACTGCGTTATGGAGAGATGCATTGCTTGTTTATTTGTTCAATGCATGCGCTATTACTCTTCTAGAAGATATGAATATTTCAAAAATAAAAAAAAAAACAGAAGATCTAATGCCACTGCATTAAATTAATATTACATAGTTCAATTAGTTGACAAATGCGGTGCGTGGGCCACCTCAGACAGCAGCCATAGGGACAGTTATTTTTATTATTATCTTTCTGAATACTTAATTTATAAAAAAATGGATTGCTTTAATTGATTAATTGCGTGTGGGGTTGGGGTGGAGGAGAGAGGAAAAGGTTCCAAGCTTCCAATTTCTAGAACATGGCTACAGTTGATGTTCTCTTAGTTTGGTATATTCCATCCTTAGTTTGGTATATTCCATCATTTCAATGGCATAAGCAATTTTTTTTTTTTTTAAGCCCCACCCTCAACAATATTCAATTTACATTAATTAATGGGATCCTTCTTGAAACTCAATTTTATTCAATTGGCTGACATTGTGCGTCTTTTATTTTGGCCCCTAAAAAATATTAAATAATACTAACGTTTGTTTTAAGTTACTGTGTTGGGTTTTCTTTATTTCCAAGCTTATACATTTTGTGGTAAGGACATAAATATAAAGTAATTATTAATTATTTTGGATGATGGTTTAACTTTTCACCGCCGTAATGATTGAGGAAGGAATATGGAAGTCCATTAAAATTATACAAATTTAAAGCTATCTAATAGAATGGAGCGCTTAATGTGATTTACCATAAAAGGTTAAGGGGTTAGAAACTTTCAATCTTAAATTAAGATATTTTAGACTTTTAAAATTCTTCACCTATATTTTGATTGGTTATAATTCTTCATTATAATAGAAGAATCACCAAGTGATATGTGTCTCACCTTACTTGTCCCTCCAATCTCTCCATTTAAGAAATTGAAATGTGAGAAAAAAAAGCTAGTTCCAGCAAGCCGTCGACGGTTTCAATATACCATCCAACGGTTGCTTCGACGGATTAAGACATAATGGTTGCTGTAATAAAATCGTCAACGGTTTGGTGAAACCATCGATGGATTACTCAAATCGTCAACAGTTTCAGCAAACTACCAACGATTGCACCTGTTGCTAAATTGCCGAGAATCCTACCAATTGAAGATTTTCTAATATCTGATAGTATGCGGCGATTTGGGATTTTTCAATTATATTACTTGAATGGTTGTTTTTATCAGATAGTCTAGGATCTTTTTGATTTAGTATTTAAATACTTTTTAATGTGTAACAAATACCTTGTACAAGTCCTATATATAGGACATCTTTACATCAACCTGCATTTTCTAACTAGTATTAGAGCCTTGGTTCAACATTTTACCATGTATGCCATGTCGAGGGAGACCATGATGGTTGCATTGCCGGGGGAGATCCCGATGCCTTTCTGAGAGAGATCTCAATGTGTGGGGGAGGGGGGGGGGGAGATTGTTGGGTTATCCCACATCGATTGTGGAAGGGCTGGTGGTCATTTATTAAGTGTGAGAGAAAACCTCACCCCTTGAACTAGCTTTTGGGGTTGAGAAGACTCTAAACTACCTTCTTGACTTTTTGAGTTCGATCTTTATTTTGATGCTGACAAAACATGTGTATCTTATGTGTGCATTTAGTATGTGAACATGTTTACATGTCAACACAAACATAAGATACAGAAAAATGCAAGGCAACCGGGATATAAAGCTTACACACTCGTGATGAATTTCATGAAAAATGAAGAGCAAAAGAAGAAGACATTTTGATGTTATCTATATTGCATTTAATTTTATTAATTGGTCTAATATAATGCATGTATCTGCATGATATGATTAAATGCTCAGATTGACCGTAGACAGACCTTAGGGCACCTAACATGGCAAAAGAAAAACATTTTTCTTAACAACTAAAATCATAAAAAAAGGTTTTCATCGGTTAGGGTTAAAATTAGGGTCAAACATAAGTTTTCAAATAGGCTCGGTTGACCAATCCATTCAGTTATAAACACCTCAATCGATCGAACACACTGCATTGACCATGCCTTGGGCGACCGACCGTAAAATGAGCATACCATCCACGGTTGACCGAACCATAGAACTTGACTTTTCTACAATCCCTAGGCGATCGAACTTGCAGTTCAAAAACGCCTCGATCGACTGAAGCTGTAGAGCTGATAGACCGACCTTAAGTCCGGTCGACCGAACCTACAAAGTTTTGTTTTTTTGCCTTTTGCTCAGCCGACCAAGCCTACTTTTAAATTCAATTTTCTTTTGAGTGTTTAGCCTACCAACGCCAAGCACTGGTCGACCGAACCTCTCAGGTTGGGTTAATTTTCAGCGCCTAAACATGCATGCTTAAATTTTAATTAAAAAATTAAAAAATACCAAGCGTGTCCCCAACAGTCAAAATTTTCTAAAACTCTATATATACCCCTTCACAAGCTGAGATTCATAACTTTGATTAATTCGAAATTCTCTTTAAACCTTTGTTAATCAAAATTCCCCCAAATCAATTTTTATTACTAAAATTATTCTTTTGGGGCAAAATCTTTTTTAGAAATCTCTCTTTACTCTCTTTTATTTGTATCCACATGCATATACTCTCACTCCCGATTATTTTCACCATAAATATTATTAAAAGAAATAATTTATAGCAAAAATATTTTCTTGAACTTATACTCCAGATTCTTCAAATACGCTTATTTGTAAAAATCCTTGTTGGAGTACATAATAATTATTTTATATCCATATATTTTATTTGTGCATTAATCATTTGATAAGCACCCTTACTCTCTGAGCATAACTCATATATATCATATTAGAGTGTATGTTTTAAGAGCTTTAATGTTGTACATCTCAGCTTGTATTTATAAGCATTTTTATATGTACAAAAATGTTTTAATGTAATAGTTGAGTTTAGCCAAAGAAGGATTCACGGTGTTACTTTTGGTACCCAAACCTTGCTAATTCTTTTTAAGTCATATCTATTTTTTTAGTGTTTACTTTCCATTCATTTTTGATTTTGACATACTTCTTTTTAAGTGGACAATTAAAATTTATATGTCCCTTATTCCTACATAAGAAGCAAGTATTGTGTTCATGAATATTTGTAGAGGATGTATTAGCATAGTATTTTGATTCTTTTACAAAATATCCCATGAATAGGTTCTTCTTCTTCTTGCTTTCTATTCCATTGTATCCAATTCTTTCTTTATCACTAATCATCTTTTGTTGTCCAACCATATTTCCAAAGTTCTCTTTTCCTCTAGTAAAATTGTAAATGATCTTGTCTTTATCTTCAATTTTACTTTTAAGGTTACTTATCTCTAAATCTTTCTTGCTTTCTCCATTTATTTGTAGTTTTACCAGATATTGAGACATGTTATTAATTTTCTTCATGAGATCATCAATATGAGATTCCTTTTCTTTTTCAGCTAATTTAGAAGATTTTAGTTGATTTTTTCAGATTTTCATTTTATTCTTTCAAAGCTATATTCCTTTTAGATACTTTAATGAACTTATTGTGTAAGGCAAATAATCCAGCCTAAATTTCTTTGTATGAGGGCAGACTATCACATGAATCGTTATATGATTCTTTACTAGACTCTTCTGATGAACTATAGTAGGAGTTTACCTCGTCATTGTGAGCCTTGAAGCATATGTTGGTGACTTATTGTTTGCTTGGTTCATTCTCAGATTCGCTTGAGCTTGTATCATCCCATGTAGCCTTCATAGCCTTATTTTTATTTTTCTTGTCTTTCTTCAACCGTGGACAATCAGATTTAAAATATCCTACCTCTTTGCAATTATAACATGTAGGAGGTTCATTCTTAGTTTCTTTTTTGTTTGATTCTCCTTTGTTAGTTTTTTATCCTTTAAACTTTCGAGTGAATTTCCTATTCTTTCTGAAAATTTTTTAAAATCTTTTAGTAATGAATGCTAGTTCTTCATCATCTAATTCATTATCTTCATCTTCATCACTAGAGCTTTCTTTGATAGCCTTAAGGGCTATTTATTTCTTATTTTTATTATTATTCTCATAATTTCTTTTGTTTATTGTCATCTCACATATGAGAAGGGATCCAATTAACTCGTCAAGGGAGGTATTTTTCAGGTTTCTTCCTTTAGTGATTGTTGTGGCCTTAGGTTCCCATATCGGAGGAAGTCCTTTAATGATTTTTCGAATCATTTCATATGTTGAGTAATTCTTCCCTAAAGCATTTAAGGAATTTATTATGTGAGTTAACCTAGTATACATGCTAGTGATAGTTTCACGTGGGTTCATCCTAAAGGCCTCATACTCGCTTGTGAGCATGTCAATTCTACTATCTCTAACATCTACCATTCCTTCATTAGTTACCTCTAACTTATCCCAAATTTCTTTGGCTGGCTTACATGTCATGATCCTATTAAACTCATTTACATCTAAGGCACTATACAATGCATTCATGACACTTGAATTAACTTGCAGCAATTTAAAGTCATTATCTGTAACAACCCGAATAATAATGGGATTTAAAAAATAAGAGGAGGGGAAATGGAAATGGTAATAGAGGAAGGAAGTTGACTTCGTCGACGACATTACATTTTGGAAGGAAAAACCAAAAAGGAATCATCAGGGCTTCGTCAATGAATACAGGGGATTCGTCGACAAGGGCTTAAGAAAATTCGTCGACAAAGACTGAATTTCGTCGACGAAAAAATACCGAGAGAGTTTTAAGCCGACTGAATTTCGTTGATGAGGACTGAATTTCGTCGACGAAATTATTGAAGGATTCGTTGATGAATGATGTGGCTTAATGATGAATCCAATTCTATAAATAGAAAAATCCAAATTTTTAACTTCATTATTAAGCAACCTTCGCCCTCTCTCTCTCCCCTTCGGTCCTCTCTTTCTCTCTCATCGATTTTGGGCCAAATTTACACCGGTTCAACATTCCAAAGTCACCACGACGCTCCTGGGCTAGTTCTCTCCAAATCCGTCGGAGCGGATCGTTGGTGAAAGCAAGCTGCAAATCATCTTTGAGTTGAGGTAAGGCTTTTTAAGCCAAATTTGGTCTTACAACAGTTATAGGAAATGGTGTACACGTATAAATACTGAAGTTTAATACTGAAAGTTTTCAATTTCAAGGTCATGATCAGGAAACCCTACGGGTGTGAGATTAGAGTTTATAGGGGCTTTTCTCAGTAGCCAGGTAAGGGAATAAACTAAAGCAGTTACTTTTCATGAAAATTACTATTATTTATGAGTAAATTGATTTCCTGAAAATATGTATGATATTAGCATATTGTGGAATTAATGCACTTTTGGGAAAAATACTGTTATTATGTTGGAACAAGTATATACGTATAAGATGCCAGAAATCATGATTTTCAAATGCAATGAATAGTTTTAATACAGCAAATGTGTGGCATGAATATTATTTTACATGGAGAAATATTTTGATATGATAATGATATAAATGCAATAGGATCTGAGAGGTTATGAAGGTATATAGTACATTATGATTCTTATAAATGCATGATAAAATGATTATTTTCAGAATGACATATTTATGTATGATGATCGGCGCGAGGCTGTAATTATGATACGATCGGTGCGAGGCCGTAATTATAATATGTTCGGCACGAGACCGTAATTATGATATGTTCGGCACGATGCCGTAATTATGAAAGATGCTATATAATCATGTACTATATGTTATCAGAACCCGGATGTTAGTTTAGTTTAGTTCAGGAGCTCGGTACCATAGCTATGTAGATTAGATATCTATGTTCAGATTAGTGCTAACCATCCCACGAGGGGGTGGGAGATGGATAGTCGATGTGGCTTTCAGTAGAGTGTGGACGTCCACCTGGCAGTCCGAACCAAGGTGTGGCGGGCTCATCGTACTTACAGACATATTTGATTCGGCAGTGATCGGCCAACCATTGTCGGGTCCTGCCTTCGGGCTGCACAACCCGTCGTGGGGGCTAATACATGACATTAGCTAGCTATTCATCATGGGTATATTTTCAGTATTATCAGTATAATAGATGTTTTATGTATGATACGACTTATTAGAAAATATGAAAGCATGTGATTATTCAGTACGATATGATGAACGTTTATGAAAATATGAAATATACTGTATGTATAATTGCATTAAATGTTCATGTTACTACATAGCTGTATTTAGTTTATTTTCCCTTACTGGGATGTGTCTCACGCCCAATATTAATTAATATTTCAGGAGACCCTGAGTGACTGGCGGGTCGTGGCCGCCGTTGAGTTAGGGATATTACCCCGTTAGGAGGGTAAGATTTTTGTACTAGGGTAAGAATTATTTTATGTTTGACCCTAGAGTTATTTTGATGTTTATAAGGATGTATAAAAATACAGTTTTATGATGTTGTAGTAAACTCTGGTATTATGCTTTATGGATGGATGATTTAGATTTTATGTTTGCTGCTGCTTAGGTTTCCGCTGTGATTGACAGGTGTCCCCGTTACCCATGGGTTTGGGTTAACCATTATATTTATTATGTTACATTTTATGTTAAGAAATTGAGGTCACTACATTTAGTATCATAGCCTAGGATACTAGGTTCTGTAGACTCTAGAGTGCAGCAGTAATAATACCAGAGTATAGGATAAGAGGACTTCAGGTCTAGTTTTGTAGGCTAGATGCAGGAATTCTGTGGCGGTTTGTGTGATTTTCCTGGGGTGACGATTTCAGGAAAGTCATAGTAAACTATCATCGGGTTGGGTATGTAGGTTATAGGATTGAACCTTGAATTAAGATCAGGAGTGACGAGTTAATTAGGAGAATATACTATATGAGTTGAGTGATATGTATAGTGAAGGGGTTTTGAGTTAAGTTACATGTTTTTCAAGATGGACCTTGGTGGCAATAGTGCCCACGCCAGTGGGAGTGAGGGTGCTGGACCCTCAGGCGCTACGGCTAGTGATTCAGATGCCGTCCTATGCAGCGTGACACAGTAGGTTATGGTAGAAATTGCCAGTGTTTTGAAGGAACCGAGTGGTCCATTGGCAGGCCACGGTAGTTCGATTGAGAAGTTTATTACGATGAGTCCTCCGGCTTTCTTATGAGGGACAGATCCTGCAGTTGCTGAAAATTGAGTGCAGGAGATAGAGAAAATATTTGCAGTGCTACAGTGTTTAGAAAAGTAGAAGGTGTTGTTCGCCACCTATAGATTGACTGGGGAGGCCGAGAGATAGTGGTCAGTAGTGAAACTTTTAGAGCAGCAGAGGACTATACCTGTGGAGATGACGTGGGAGTGGTTTAAAGAAATATTCTTCGACAGGTATTTTCCATCCTCGTCCAGGGAGGCTAAGATTGAGGAGTTCCTGAATTTGAAGCAGGGACAGCTGTTAGTACAACAGTATGCGGCGAGGTTCATCGAGCTTTCCCGCTTCGCCTCATATATCATTCCAGATGAGGTAAATAAGGTACAATAGTTTGAAAGAGGCCTGATGAGAGAAATTTATAAGCTGGTATCGATATTGAAGCTGCAGGATTGTGCTGAGTTAGTGGATATAGCCACTATAGCAGAGATTGGTGAGTGACTAGAGGCTGAGGAGTAAAGGCAGAAGAAGAGATCCATACCTTCTAGTTCCCAGCATGGGGTTGGATGTGGTTCATGGAAGAGAGGTGACTATTATAGAGACCAGAGATAGGAGACTAGGAATCGCGATTTCCAGGGCATGTAGCCATCTCCAACTTACCCATCATGTGGGAAGAGACACCTAGGGGAGTGTCGTGCAGGGTGAGGTGTTTGTAACAGGTGCGGGGAGCCAAGACATATGATGGGGGAGTGTCCGACGCAATTTGGTGTTGCTCCTGCTCCTAGACCTGCTCAAGGAGGTTACCGGGCGCCACGTGGAGGCCAGCAGAGAAATATAGCCCCAACTAGGGTTTTCTTTTTGATGTCAGGTGATGCTGAGGTGGACAGCGACATGGTGACAGGTACTGTTAGTATGTTTTCATTTAAAGTTACTGCACTTTTTGATTCTGGTGCCACACACTCGTTTGTGTCCTTGAGGTGTGTTAAATTATGTGGGGCAGAAACGCAATCATTAGATATTGAACTATTAATGGCAACACCGACCGAGTCAGTAGTGAAATGTAGTAAGATGCTCCATGGTTGCCTAATTGATGTTTATGGGAGAATTTTATTTGCTGATTTGGTGGTACTGAATATGCACGAGTTTGACATTATCTTTGGCATGAATTATCTAGTAGTTAATTCTGCCATTATAGACTGTCGTGCAAGAGAAGTGTTATTCAGACCTCCAAGGAAACCAGAATTTAGATTTACAGGGTCACGAGTGCAATCCTTACCTTAGATGGTCTCAGCTGTTCAGGCGAGGAGACTACTCCAGAATGGCTGTCAGAGATTCGTGGCTTTTGTGAAAGAAATGCCAGAAAATGAATTGAAGCTTATTAATATGCTTGTGGTGAAAGAATTTACAGACATGTTCCCAGATGAATTATCAGGTTTGCCGCCTAATCGTGAAGTAGATTTTCCCATTGATCTACTTTCAGGTACAACGCCTATCTCTAAAGCACCGTACCAAATGGCACCAACAGAATTGGAGGAACTGAAAGACCAGTTGAAGGATTTGCTTGATAAGGGTTTCATACGACCTAGTGTATCATCGTGGGGAGCTCTAGTGCTATTTGTGAAAAATAAGGATGGGTCTATGAGGATGTGCATAGACTATAGAGAAATTAATAAAGTAACAATCAAGAATAAGTATCCTCTATCCCATATCGATAATTTGTTTGACCAGCTCCAAGGTACACAGGTATACTCTAACATTGATCTCTAGTCAGGTTACCATCAGGTAAGGGTGAGAGCAGAAAATGTATCGAAGACGGCTTTCAGAACCAGGTATGGGCATTACGAGTTTCTTATTATGCCATTCGGTCCGCTGAATGTTCCTACGGTATTTATGAAGTTGATGAATAGAGTCTTCCACAAATACCTAGACTAGTTTGTTGTTGTTTTTATTGATGATGTACTGGTTTATTCGAGGAGCTATGAGGAGCATGAGATACATTTGAGGCAGGTTTTACAGATGCTCAGGGAGAAGAAGTTGTATGTTAAGTTCAGCAAATGTGACTTCTAGCTCGAGAAAGTTATGTTTTTGGGGCATGTTATCTCAGGAAATGGTAGATCCTAATAAGATTGAGGCAGTGGTGAACTGGGCTAGACCGAGGAATGTCCAGGAGATTAGGATTTTCTTGGGGTTAGCCGGTTATTATCGTAGTTTTGTCGAGGGGTTCTCAACTTTGTTAGGGTCTTTGACACGACTGACGAAGAAGAATGCTAGATTTGAATGGGACGACATCTATGAGCAGACTTTTCAGGAATTGAAATAGAGGTTAGTCACAGCACTAGTACTAATCATCCCATCTGGGGGTGAGGGGTACACTATTTACAGTGATGCGTCCTTAAAGAGACTTGGCTGTGTATTGATGCAGCATAGCAAGGTAGTGGCGTATGCATCTAGGCAGTTGAAAAAGTACGAAAATAACTACTCTACCTATGATCTTGAATTGGCTGCAGTGGTACACACATTGAAAATTTGGAGGCATTATCTGTACGGCAAGCAGTGTGAGATTTTCTTCGACCACAAGAGCTTAAAGTATTTCTTCACCCAGAAGGAATTGAATATGAGATAGAGAAGGTGGTTAGAGTTGATTAATGATTTTGACTGTACTATCAGTTACCACCCAGGAAAAGCAAACGTGGTAGTTAATGCACTGAGCAGGAAGTTTGGAGAATCAGCGTTGACAGCTATGGAAGTCCAGCATCCAATTATAATGGATCTGGAGAGGCTCGACATTAATTGATAGAGAGTAATACTATAGTATGTATCGCTAGCTTAGTGGTACAGCCTACTTTGCAGGAAAGAATTAAAGCCGACCAAAAAGAAGATCCAGAATTGGTGGAAGTAATGGACAGAGTGCAGAGTGATCAGGGAGAGGAATTCTGCATTTCAGATGATGGAGCTCTGCGGTTCCGTTCCAGACTGTGTGTTCCTGTTGATGCTGACATTAGGAGGACTATTTTAGATGAGGCTCACAGATCCTTGTATACAGTTCATCCCGGTAGTATAAAATTTATAGGGATCTACGAGAGTTTTACTGGTGGAGTGGAATGAAGAAGGAGATTGCTGAATATGTAGCCCAGTGCTTGGCGTGCCAGCAGGTAAAAGCTGAGCACCAAAGACCAGCAGGTCAGTTGCAGCCGCTATTTATCCCAAAGTGGAAATGGGATCATATATCCATGGACTT
Organism: Malania oleifera; assembly: GCF_029873635.1. Classification (NCBI taxonomy): domain Eukaryota; kingdom Viridiplantae; phylum Streptophyta; class Magnoliopsida; order Santalales; family Ximeniaceae; genus Malania; species Malania oleifera. The sequence goes on from NC_080417.1 coordinate 46,388,495, forward strand.
TGTTTCAGGGCTGCCGTCGACATCACAAGGTCAGAATGCGATTTGGGTGATAGTAGATCGATTGACTAAGTCCACTCATTTTCTCCCTATCAAGATCAGCTATTCCCTCAACTGTTTAGCGGAGATTTACATTCAGGAGATAGTTTGTTCTCATGGAGTGCCAGCATCCATAGTGTCAGCTCGAGACTCGCGATTCACATCACAATTTTGGAAGAGCTTGTAGGAGGCTTTGGGGTCTTTGTTATTGTTTAGTATGACATTCCATCCTCAGTCAGACGGACAGACTGAGAGAATTATGTAGACACTAGAATATATGCTCTGTGCATGCGTATTAGATCTTAGGGGTAGTTGGACTCAGTTCATGCCACTGGTAGAGTTCGCGTACAATAACAGTTATCAATCCAGTATTGGCATGGCACCGTTTAAGGCTTTGTATGGTAGGAGATGTCGATCTCCTTTATATTGGGATGAGATAGGTGAGCGGCGAGTTGTGGGTCCAGAGCTGGTACAGTAGGCGTACGATAAGGTTCGACTTATCAGGGAAAGAATTAGTGCAGCTCAAAGTCGACAAAAGAGTTATGCCAACCATCACTACAGGAATTTAGAGTTTGATGTGGGTGATCACGTATTTTTGAAGATAGCTCTGTTAAAGGGAGTTATGAGGTTTGGTAGTAAAGGTAAACTTAGCCCTAGGTTTATCGGTCCATTTGAGATTTTAGAGAAAGTGGGGTCGGTGGCTTATAGGCTAGCTTTGCCACCTTCATTATCCAGAATTCACAACGTATTCCATGTATCTATGCTGAGAAAATACATCCCAGATCCTTCTCATATTATCATCTATAGTGAGTTAGAGCTTAGTGACTCACTAGTCTATAAGGAGATACTAGTGCAGATTCTAGACAGGAGAGAACAGGAACTATGTAGTAAGAATATTCCTCTGGTAAGAGTTCTATAGAGGAATCATACGATAGAAGAGGCTTCTTGGGAGCTTGAGGAGCAGATCTGACAGAAATATCTGTAACTATTCCAAGAAGTTTAAATATAATTAGAAAATGTGAGTAAATATGTAGTTTTCTTTTGCAGGTACATGTAATGTTTTAGTAGTACGAGGTATTTTAGTCTGGGAAAAATTTATTTTGGTATGTATAATCTCCCAGAACTTCAGATGTAACCACGGTATTCCTCCGCCATAAGTGAGAGTAAATAATAAAACAAGTAGACCATTTTGCCTAAGGAATGATAAACTATGTGAGTAGTAAATTTCGAGGACGAAATTTTATCAGGAGGGGAGAATGTAACAACCTGAATAATAATGGGATTTAAATAATAAAAGGAGGGGAAATGGAAACGGTAATAGAGGAAGGAAGTTGACTTCGTTGACGACATTGCATTTTGGAAGGAAAGACCAAAAAGGAATCATCAGGGCTTCGTTGATGAATACAGGGGATTCATTGATGAGGGCTTAAGAAAATTCATCGACGAAGACTAAATTTCGTCGATGAAGAAATACCAAGAGAGTTTTGAGCCGACTGTATTTCATCGAAGAGGACTAAATTTCGTCGACGAAATTACTAAAGGATTCGTAGACGAATGACGTGGCTCATTGACGAATCCAATTCTATAAATAGAAAAATCCAGATTTTTAACTTCATTATTAAGCAACCTTCGCCCTCTCTCTCTCCCCTTCAGTCCTCTCTCTCTCTCTCTCTCTCTCTCTCTCTCTCTCTCTCTCTCTCTCCCATCGATTTTGGGCCGAATTTACGCCGGTTCAACATTCCGAAGTCACCACGACGCTCCTGAGGAAGTTCTCTCCAAATCTGCTGGAGTGGATTGTTGGTGAAAGTAAGTTGGAAATCATCCCTGAGTTGAGGTAAGGTTTTTTAAGCTAAATTTGGTCTTGCGACAGTTATAGGAAATGGTGTATACGTAGAAATACTGAAGTTTAATATTAGAAGTTTTCAGTTTCAGGGTCTTGATCAGGAAACCCTACGGGTGTGAGATTAGAGTTTATAGGGGCTTTTCTCAGTAGTCAGGTAAGGGAATAAATTAAAACAGTTACTTTTCACACAAATTACTATTATTTATGAGTAAATTGATTTCCTGAAAATATGTATGATGTTAGCATATTATGGAATTAATGCACTTTTGGGAAAAATACAGTTATTATGTTGGAACAAGTATATACGTATAAGATGCCAGAAATCATGATTTTCAAATGCAATGAATAGTTTTAATATAGAAAATGTGTGGCATGAATATTAATTTATGTGGAGAAATATTTTGATATGATAATCATGTAAATGTAGTATGATCTGAGAGGTTATGAAGGTATACAATACATTATTATTCTTATAAATGCATGATAAAATGATTATTTTCACAATGACATATTTATGTATGATGATCAGCGCGAGGCCGTAATTATGATACGATCGGCGCGAGGCCGTAATTATGAAATGTTCGGCACGAGGCAGTAATTATGATATGTTCGGCACGAGGCCATAATTATGAAAGATGCTATATAATCACGTACTATATGTTATCAGAACCCGGATGTTAGTTTAGTTTAGTTCAGGAGCTCGGTACCGTAGCTATGTAGATCAGATATCTATGTTCAGATTAGTGCTAACCATCCCACGAGGGGGTGGGAGATGGATAGTCGATGTGGTTTTCAGTAGAGTGTGGACGTCCACCTGGCAGTTCGAACTAAGGTGTGGCAGACTCATCGTACTTACAGACATATTTGATTCGACAGTAGTCGTCGAGCCATTGTCGGGTCCCGCCTTCGGGCTGCACAACCCTTCATGGGGGGGGTAATGCATGACATTAACTAGCTATTCATCTTGAGTATGTTTTCATTATTATCAGTATAACATATTTTTTATGTATGATACGACTTACTAGAAAATATGAAAGCATGTGATTATTTAGTATGATATGATGAACGTTTACGAAAATATGAAATGTACTGTATATGTATAATTGTATTAAATGTTCATGTTGCCACATAGCTGTATTTAGTTTATTTTCCCTTACTGAGATGTGTCTCACCCCCAACATTAATTTATATTTCAAGAGACCCTGAGTGACTGGCGGGTTGTGGCCGCCATTGAGTTAGGGATATTACCCTGTTAGGAGGGTAAGATTTTTGTACTAGGGTCAGAATTATTTTGTATTTGACCCTAGAGTTATTTTGATGTTTGTGAGGATGTATAAAAATACAATTTTATGATGTTGTAGTAAACTCTGGTATTATGCTTTATGGATGGATGATTTAGATTTTATGTTTGCTGCTGCTTAAGTTTCCGCTGTGATTGATAGGTGTCCTCGTTACCCACGGGTTCGGGTTAACCATTATATTTATTATGTTACATTTTATGTTAAGAAATTGAGGTCGCTACATTATCAGTCATGTCTTTTTCTTCTTTAGTACTTCTTTGCCATCAACTAATTTGGTGGCGATGTGGTCACCATGTGTGACAAATTTCCATGCCTTCAATTCCATGGTTTAAATATAGATTCTCATTCTTTATTTTCAAAAGGTATAATTTACACCACAGAAAATAGGAGGTCTAGTTGAGGATTGACGTTCAATAAAAGAGGATACACCTAGGCGTGCCATAGAGTTCTTAATATAGCTTCTAATTAAGATTTGGTATAACCCCGCTTTGATACCAATTGAAAAGCAAGGTGTATTCCCAAGAGGGGGGTGAATTAGGTTTTTAAAACTTTTTTATATTTTCTTTAATTTATGCTTTCTCAACTTGTTTTAAGTTTAGCAACCACACACAAAAAAATTGATTTTCAATCACAAGTTCATGAGAAATTTATTTAGTTATAAAACTTTATGAATCAATATATCAATTTGAATATTCCTTTAAGCAATTTAATTCGATCCAACCAAGATAAGCAAAACACAATTCACAATATAGAATGAATTTAGTAATGCTTCAAAGACTCAGCACTTGAATAACTCAAAGTAGAGTTTAAGTATGTAGCTTGATAAAATCCCTGTATTTGTGAACTCGATTTCTCAATATGAAAAACAATTTCAATTTCCAACACTCTTCCAAAAACTCAGAATTTAAATAAACTTTTAATTAATAAGCCTTGGGTGTTAACCAATCAACGTACTCCCTTATGATTTTCGCTATAAATATTGATCAACCAAAGTACTCCCTTTTTGGTTTCCACTACCCAAAGTCAAACTAATTTTTGGTTTATTTAATATCCAAGCCACGTAGTTATTATGAACATAAAATTAAAAACCAACCACGCAATTTATATGAACTAAAAATTAAATGAGAGTAGAAAAGAGAGTGAGACGTGAGTTTTACAAGGTTTGGCTCTACCCGCTTACGTCCTTGCCTTAGGCACACCACCTAAGGATTCCACTATAACACTCTTTTGTGGGTAGGAGCAACCTTACACACTCCTTTGAAGGGCCGGAGCAACTTTTTACAATCTCTCCTTCACTAGGCTAGAGTTCATCTCTCCAAACGATACCCTATGCTTGGTTTAACAACGATTCAAAGACCTGAACCTTCTACAAAACATGTTAGCTGTATCGTGATCCCAAGAGGGGGGGGTGAGTTGGTAATTTTTAAAATTTGATTGCTAGGTCAATCTCCTAACACCAGTATATTCACAACCCTATGGCCAATCTAGTGCAAGTAAAGTAAATATATACTAGAAAGTAAATAAAGCAGTTAAATCAATCACACAAGCACCAAAAAGCAGTAAAGGAAGGGTGACATGCAGAAATTTTATTAACGTTCGGCCAATTGCCTACGTCCCCGCCTTGGCTAACAAGTTCAAGGATTACCATTATCACTTGCTCACTCAAATGGGTGGAGCAGCACCTATACAAGCTAGGTCAATTAGCACAGGGCTGACCTCAACCTTTACACCAATCCTTACCGGGTTGGATTACCACCCCCTTAGGTCGTGCCTGGAATCACTTAGATTTACAATCAAATGATACAATGAAATAGTGCTTTCACGTAAAGTAGATTTGTACCCAAATAATACGCTTAATCACATACGCATCAAAAGCAAGGATATAGTGTAAGCTCAGTGATGCAAGGTTTGTTCTATCAATACTCAATACAGTATAGTCAATATGAAGCTCAAGAGTATTCAACACAATACGATTAGTATGATGCTCAAGAATAATCAACACAAGCAATGACTTGGAATCTAAACAAAATATTTCAACAACACATCAATATTCCAAGTATACTATGTTGAATAATCAAACTAGTTTCTGAATGATCTTCTTCATTAAAATGAGCACAAAGTTAGTTTGAAAAGGTTGCTTGCTTGTTTAAAAAATCTTTGCACACCAAAAGCAAATCTATTGGATACTTGCAATGAAGTGCAAATATCCTAAGCTTTCTTGGTTTAGTCCCACACAAGATTTATAAATGAGAAATTCGTGGGATAAACCTAAGCTATGCTCCCAAAAAAATAAATCTCAAGAACACACAATAATGGGAGTATTAGCTCTTAGCAACAATCAAATAGACACAAATGAAACTCTCACAATCTTGGATTTGATCAAGAGGATGCAAGTTTGAGAATATTAGGGCAAAAATTGGATTTTCAGGAGAGAGAGAATTTTTGCTAATCACTTTGCTAATCATTGTCCAATTATACAAATGAAGGCCTATTTATAGGCTGGTAAAAATTTATAACCGTTCGAGACACAATGGGAATAATTAAGAAAGTCCCAAATAATTAAAATTCACTTCGCCCGTATAAACCCAGTTTTACCGCGCTTAAAATTATTTTAACCATTTGAGGTTCGGGTGGCTGAACCTTGGTTCAATCGCCCGGACAAACACAATCATACAAGATTTCAAATGAGATTTGGTAGCCCATATAAAGGTTCAACCGCCCGAATCAAAGTTAGTAGCAAAGCTACGTAACTTCGGGTGCCAGAACTCTTGAGTTCGGTCGCCTGGGGCATATTTGAACTGAAACATTCAGTCGCCCGAGTTGGTGAGTGGTCTCTTTCGATGCATTTGGGCACCTGTGGGAGATTAGCACAATTTCAGTTCGGTCACCTGAGGGCAGGTCAAAATGTTGACCTTTAAGGTTCGGTCGCCCGAGGAGTTTTTGTACTCCAAGGTTCGGTCACCCAACCCTCTTAGTTTGCTTAGATATATTCCATTTAAGCACAATTATTTCTCACTCATATTTTATGCAATGTGTGTGTGTGTGTGTGGGAGCTTAGGGTCTTACTATGGTCAAGTTGAGCTCACACTATATCTTGTGTGTATGATGTGCAGGTGATAAGCATACAAACCATATCCTAGATTACTATTACAGACTGTATTACATAGATGACTAATATATTACAATGTAAATTACAAAGCATCATGGTCTTCTTGTTTCTTCAAGTGCCATCAAGGAAGTTTGATTTGAACCTGCACAAACACTTGACAAACATCAAATATCAATATTTGTCATTATCAAAATTGGGTGCAACCTATAAGGTCAACATTCCCCCCCTTTTTTGATGATGACAAATACAACTAACAAAAATATGGGTTAAGCCTAAGAAGGCTCCCCCTTACAATATGCATCCTAACCAAATTATTTTACCCATTATTTTTGCCTCTTTTTTCATCTCCCCCTTTTAGCAATAGCAAAAAGGGCAAATTAAAGTGAGCTAGGCAATGTGTAAATATTACGAATATACAAGAATTGTTGGAAAGATTTATAAAAATTTCGGCAGAGTGTCTTTGTAAATCGGACTTTCCAAAATAAAACTTGTATAAACAGTAACTTGTTTGAGGTTATATATCCTAACAATTTATCCACAACTACTCAAACAGTTCAGTATAGTCTAACCATTCAAGATGAAATCTAATGTCATTAGGAAATGGACAAAAGAGATGGCCATTACAAGTTATAATCAATATCCATGACATCCAATATACTCATGCTTTACATATATATATGACATGTGCACACAAGCTATAATCAACATCCTTAAATTCTAAAGCAAGAAGGTAAATCAATAATAATATTAATTGCTAAGACTTATAATTTCCATATGATAGCTCCCCATAAATTTGTGTAAAACACGAAACACCTAAGAAGCCTCTCTGCTATGCATTAGACCTAACTCACTTCTAATTTGTATGAACCTATCCTCGGAAAGTGGTTTAGTCAATATATCCACCCATTGTTCATTAGTGCATACAAACTTAAGAGTCACATCTCCTTTTTGCACATGATCACGAAGAAAGTGGTGTCTAATCTCAATATGCTTAGTTTGTGAATGTGAGATAGGATTTTTAGAGATGTTGATTGCACTAGTATTATCACATTTAATCGGTATTGTTTCATAATGCAATCCAAAATCCACAAGTTGTTGTTTTATATAAAGAGTTTGGGCACAACAACTTCTAACTGCAATATATTCTGCTTCGGCTGTGGATAAGAAAACTAAGTTCTATTTTTTGGAGAACCAAGAAAAAATAGATTGTCCAAGTAATGACAAGTGCCGCTAGTGCTTTTTCTATCAACCTTACTACCGGCAAAGTCAACATCAGTATAACTAACAATCTCAAAAGTAGTATGCTTGGGGTACCACAAGCCTAACTTTATAGTCCCAACTAGATACCTAAGGATTCGTTTGATAGCTTTTAAGTGAGAATCCATAGGGACGGCCTGAAACCTAGCACACATACATACACTAAACATAATATCAGGCCTACTAGCAGTAAGGTATAGGAGACTTCCAATCATGCCACGATACAATTTTACGTCAACAGGGATTCCTTGCTCATCTTTATCAAGCTTAATGGAAAAGTTCATAGGTGTACCGAGAATTTTTCAATCTTCCATATGAAATTTCTTTAGAAAGTCCCTGATATATTTAGATTGGCATATGAAAGTTCCATGATTAGCTTGTTTGATTTGCAGCCCTAAAATGAAACTAAGCTCACCCATCATGTTCATTTCAAATTCACTTTGCATGCATGTGGCAAGCTCATTACACAACTCATCATTAGTTGCTCCAAAAATGATATCGTACACATAAATTTGGACAAGCAACATATCATCATTTTTGGACTTGATGGAAAGTGTAGTGTCGATCTTGCCACGGGTAAACCCATTTTCGAGTAGAAAACCACTAAGCCTCTCATACCAAACTCTAGGAGCTTGTTTCAATCCATACAAGACTTTAGATAACTGATAAATATGTTTGGGATATTTATGACTTTCAAAATCGGGTGGTTGTTCTATGTATACCTCTTCATTAATGAAACCATTTAGAAAAGTGCTTTTAACATCCATTTGAAACAATTTAAAATTTTTAAAAGCGGCAAAGGCAAGTAGCATACGAATGGCTTCTAACCTAGCAACAGGAGTATATGTTTCATCAAAGTCAATCCCTTCCTATTGGTTATACCCTTGGGCAACTAGTCTAGCTTTATTCATAGTTACTACCCCATTCTCATCTTTCTTATTTCTATATACCCATTTAGTTCCAATGATGGTGTGCTCATTAGGCCTAGGAACCAGAGTCCACACTTTGCTTCTTTCAAATTGGTTAAGTTCTTCTTGCATGGACATTACCTAAGACTCATCTTTTATTACTTCTTTAATATTTTTAGGTTCTTCTAGAGATAAGAAAGCAGAATAATTCACTATATTTCTCAAGGAGGATCTTGTGGCTACTCCACTGGATGGTTCGCCTATGATTTGATCTATAGGATGACTTCTAATGAATTTCAAATCTCTAGGCATCTTCTGATTGCCATTTTCATTATCTTCAAGTGATTTTTCATTTACTTCTTGATTTTCACTTGCATTGTTTTCAATAGACATTTTCTCTAAGCATTTTCTAATATCAATATCATCTTTATCATCTTTATTAGAAAATTGATTAGACTCATCAAACACAACATGAATAGATTCAACGACAATTAAAGTTCTTTTATTGAAAACCCTATATGCTTTGCTATTTAATGTATATCCTAGAAAAATGCCTTCATCGGATTTTAAGTCAAACTTTCCTAGATGTTCATTATCTCTAAGCACAAAGCATTTACAACCAAACACATGAAAATAGGAAATATTAGGCTTATGGTTGTTCCATAATTCATAAGGGGTTTTATTAATCGAAGGTCTAATCAACACCCTATTCATAACATAGCATGCAGTATTGATGGCCTCGACTCAAAAATATTTAGGTAAGTTATGCTCATTCAACATAGTTCTTCCCATTTCTTGCAGTGACTTATTCTTTCTTTCTACTACATCATTTTGTTGGGGTGTCCTAGGTGTAGAGAAGTTATGTGATATGCCCTCTAAGTCACAATATTTTTCTATGCTTTCATTTTTGAATTCTGTGCCTCTATCACTTCTTATGTGAGTTATTTTATATCCCTTTTCATTCTAGATTCTCCTACAAAGTTTGGTGAACCTGATTCACTTTTATGTGCAAGAAACAATGCCTATGTGAATCTAGTAAAAAGTCATCAACAATTACAAAGGCATAAGATTTACACCAAAACTTTGTACAAAATTAGGTCCAAACAAATCTAGGTGAAGCATCTCTAAAGGTCTAGTAGTAGATATGAATTTATTTTTCTTAAAACTAGATTTTTTTGCTTACCCATTTGACATGCATCACAAATTTTGTCCTTTACAAAAGACATTTTAGGCAAGTCTTTGACTAATTCTTTTCTAACAAGATTAGACAATAAATCCATGCTAGCATGTCCTAAACACCTATGTTAACGATTTTCAAATGTTAAATTTTGTGTTGTTATATAAACTCATGTTAGTCACGCACTGTTTTAATATATTGTTACTTCCCTTACTGAGATATGTCTCACTTGAATATGAATTTAACTTTTTTAGGATTTCCTCGAGATCGAGCTTAGAGAGCTCGAGGTTTTATAACATTATTGGGAAATAGGAAAAGAAAATGGTATATTTCTATGTTAATTTTAGGGAATGTAAATATTTATGTTTTATGTCTTTATGTTTTAAGGTTGTTGAGTAAGGAATGATTGTGAAAATACTGAAATGTTTTGGGAGTTATGTAGATTTATGAAACTGCAGGTGATGGATGATTTATTATGGATTATAGTTAGAATTTGTAAAATTTGGTATTATGTTATATGGAGATTATGTTTATGTTTTTCGTTGCGTATATGTTGATTATGAATTATCAGGGATTTTATTAGGTATAACGCGTCGGACCCGGGTTTAAGGGTTCAGGGCGTTACACTTTAGCTTTTAGTCGAGTGTTGTATGGATGACCGGAGGTCTTAATCTTTGAAGTCTGAATTTACTCCTTACTTCTACAAAGAAAATCATTCTCTTGGAACATGGATGCATGAGTATGTTATGTATGAATGTTTGATGCATGGATATGATTAGCAAATAGATACACACAAAAAGGCATAAATATGTATGCAACCTATGTTACTTTTGTCAAGATTCATGGAAAAGATCACTATTAATTCATTAGAAAAATTTTGCTCATATTACAACAGCTCCTTCATATAATATTTTAATTACAAATGTCCCTATTCTTTTACTTCCTGCAATTCTTTGGGGACAATCTAAGTTGATTTCAGATCAAGATTCCCAAGTTTGTTCTTGACTACACAACTTGTGCCTTCTTGAGGTGTTCTTGATCTTTGATGTGCCACATTGGCTACCTGACATTGTAAATCTCGGAACTTGGCTTCCCGATATTTGACCTTCTTTTACATATGGTGTGATCTTATTTAGAACTTGGTTACATTTGTCCCTTTGTTCATCCCACTGATTCTCTAATTCTTGTATATAAGGCTTTTCCTTTCAATTTCATCCTTGGAATCTTCTAACATCTTAGCTCTTAAATCGAGTATTGCTTAAAGCACACTCCCTTTTCTTTCTCAGAGCCACTATTTCTTTCTCTGATTGCATGCACTAAACTTTCTTTCATTTGATTTTTCTATGACAAAAGGCAACTAACTTTTCCTCCCTCTGCTTTATTTGTTGACTTTTTATCATTGCTTCCATGGCTCTTTCCTATGCTAGCCATAGGTTTTCTTGCAATTACATGTTGACTTTCCATCGGCATTTCAGTTTAATAGGAAGAAACTTTTAGAATTCCTTTGGCCTAGGGATTCACTCTGTTGACCAGTTATACTTCATAGTTTCTTTGAGACCCCAAGTCCTGGTTGCCTGATTCTGTTAAGTATACATGTCACCATGCTACCGTAATTTCTCGGACTTGCCTTTGGTTATCATTTGATTCATACGTGAATTCAGAGTCTGCTAAATTGTGTCTCATGGGTACAAATTGAAGTGCCCCTATTTTCCTTCAGAACATAAGGGGTGCTTAATCTATCCCCCTCCAAGCACCTAGTAACATTACCCATGAGAAATTCCCACACCTACATATGACATTGGAACAACTAATCCATGGTGCTTGCTATACAAGCCCCCTACTTACCAAGTTATGTAGCCTTGCCTTCCATTCAAACTTATTGACTTGCTTCTCCCATTGGATAGTTTTGAACTCATCTAAAGGGATTCGGAGTGTTGAGAATGTAGTACGAAAGGACTCATGGTTACATGGTAAGTGGCTCATCATCCATATATACAACAATGGTACACATCACCTCAATCTTGCTCGTTTCCTAATACAATAGTTATTGAGAGCTTGAAATGTTTCAGCTAGAATTCCATGGATTGGATTAACTCCCTTTTGTACCCGCGCTACAAAAGAAACTATGGTTTGGTCGATGGTTCCTAACTCCTTCAAAAATATGACCAGGTCGTAAATGGCTAGGGCTAGCATATGCAAGTGAGCTTCTTCTCTTTCTTCTTATTCCACCAGTTCCTTCAAACATTTCCAAGTGATTTTCCTATCATTTGTTTTCTGAATTTTAACCTCAGTAACCTTATGCAGTTCCTTCATAAAGGATACTCTAGGGTGCATGTATGTCTTATAGAGCTATTGCAGCTTTGCTAGATATAGTAGTGAGGTATATTCCTCGATGGTTAGAGCCATGTCCACCCCATCCATGGTAAAACAACAATATGAAGGATTCCAAAATTCTACTAGTACTTCAATCACATGGAGATTTACTGACACATGTAGTAGGAAGCCAATATGCCCGTACAATTGAGAGAATTTCAAATGGCACTGGGGTGACCGTCCCTTCCATATGATTTTCAATTCCTCCAAGGAATTTGACTGAGTGTTTATGTTGACCTGGGCAAGTAACTCAATCATAGATTCCCCGCTTAAGCTATCACCCCATTGGCTCTGTTGATTCTCGAAGTACGACTGCACCGTAGATTCCTTTTCGTGTGTTTTCCATTTATAAATCAAATTTTTTCCAAAATCTTGGCTAAGTAATATGTATGCCTACGTGGATGCAATATGTCAGTCATACCATCACACATTTCAAAGCAATATGCATAAAGATAAAGTCACATGAAGAAGGATGTGGCTTTTGTCCCAACCCAAGGTAGGTCCATTTATTTAATAAGGTTCTTCAAGGCTCTAACCTATGGAATGAGATCCTATGTTTAAGTATGTGTGGTAAGGCTCTAATCCTTATAGATAATAGGTTCCCAGCATGAGCCCTATTTTCACCCAAAGGGTTTGGACAAAGTTCAAACTGAGCGGAGTGGTTTGTGGGTCCCCACAAGCCCTACCACGTGGGGATGAATGGTATTACACTCCTTTCTCATCCTAGTAGGTGAAGCCTGGGTATAAGGCATGTGAAAGTGTGTGAATTCATAAGCTTAGCCTAATCCCACTATCCCCACATGCAATATTTAGACATAATTACAAAACCAACATGCAAGGCATCATACAATACTATACTAATCACAACATGCTACAAATATATATAAGGAAACATTCAATCAAACAAGTATATAATATTGAAATGCAAGCCATTATGCAAATAATATACCATATTTCAAATATATACTAACAGACAATCAACCAATATCCACAAGTATACAATATTGACAACATAAGAAGGAGTATCTAAAGACCTATTAAATTTGAATTTGGGATAGTTATCAATTAACTATGTGCTTGACTCTCTAAAAATCCCTAGCAAAGTCATTAAGATGTTGCGATGTCCTGGGAGCGAGGGTGCCCCGGAGTGGGAGAATAAAAATGATTGTTTTGATTTTTGAAACAAATTGGAGTTGGAGTCACCACTAACCTTTTAGGGTGTGGTTAGAATACATCACTACTACCCAATTAAGGGTAGAATTGGTCTGCATGCACCAGGATTTGGATCAGGAGTTCAGTTATGTGAGGAGAAGGTACTAGCACCCCCTACACACCCGTTCTATGAATGGTACCTAATTAATTATAAATTATCCTAAAAAAATTTCAATGGCCTTTTAGATTACTCCTCTTAATTAGACACATTATCTAAGCATATACAATTAAATAAATACACAAGTGTGCACATTATTATGTAGTATATCTAAAGTAGGGTATCCCTCAGAGTTAAGACATGTGAGGCTTAAAAAGCCCATGCCCCTTTTTGAAGTCATGGGGATAAAAATCGAGAAAATATTTTATGAAAATAGCTCCCATATTTATTTCAAAAATTTTATAGAATTTTTCTAAGTATTAAGCAATATTTGTAGAATTTTTTGGGAGATTTTTTTAGGAAACAATTTTCTATTTTTCTGGATCAAAAGTGTAAAAATAATTTCCTGACCTCAAAATTATTTTTTCAAATTTTCCTTATTTTTTTATGCCTTTTCCAAAATTTTCCAAAATTTTCAATCAAATAAACCATATAATACAAAAATAAATTAAGAAAATAAAAGGGACCAATTTAAAATGGGCTCACTAGGGTTAACTGGTTCACAAAGAACCGGACGGGGTCATTAGGCCAACCCATGTGCTATCTTCGGGCGAGGACACATGACGTACACAAGGACATATACATATATGGTTATTTAAGATTATAGGGGATGGCGTCAGTGTTGTGTCATATGCCACATGTTGGCCATTGGATGGGATGGATTGAATCGACCCAGATCGTTGACGTGGCACAATTGTGACCATCATAAAAAAGCACTGGTAGAACGGCTAAGGAGGAGTCGTGTAACACCCTAAACTTAAGGAGGATGGAGCGCCATGTGTCGCACATCGGTGGTTGCGAGGCTAAACATATAAAAGGTAAACTTTTACCTTTTCGACCATTTTCCCATTTCCTCTCTCTCTCTTTCTACCCTCTAAGGCTCTCTCTGAAACTCTATCCTCTCTCTCTCTCTCTCTCTCTCTCTCTCTCTCTCTCTCTCTCTCTCTCTCTCTCTCTCTCTCTCCCTTCTTCGAGTGATATGAGCCCTTGTTCCAATCTTTGTTTTTTCGATCCCTTGGTTCTGCGATCTACTAAAACCACACTCCCTCTCACTCTCTAATATGGCTCTTCCCCTCGAAAGATCTGAAACCCTAGTTCAAATATTCATCTCACTATATTCTCTCGCTTCTTAAAGACTTTCCAGATTTCCCTTCTCTATCCGAAACCCTAAACCTTTGTCTTTTTGAAAATCAGGAACCTTAATTCCTGTTTTACATCTTCCTCTCTCTCTCTCTCTCTCTCTCTCTCTCTCTCTCTCTCTCTCTCTCTCTCTCTCTCTCTCTCTATCTATCTATCTATCTATCTCTATTCGCCTTTACAGTGGCGAACTGTAGAATAGCGAGGGTATTCCAGTGGTGAAGTTTGGTGCTAAGACCAAGAGAAGGGTCTATTCAGTTCTTGAAGGTGCAATGAATGAGTATTATCCCTCTACTCCATTTTTTGTTCTTTCTATGTGTGATTGTGTGTATGATTCATCATTTCATGTGCTGATTTGAGTATTCGTGTTTGAGTGATTCTAGGGTTTTCTGATCCAAAGGTTAGGTTCAAAGAGGAGTCAACTCATCTGAACCCTGACCTGTTGAGTTACTACAAGGTTGACTCGCACGAGTCAATCCATAAGCTTGTATGGACTTAATTATGCCCCAAGTGGGCCTGGGGGGGCTTAACATGTGTTGGTTTCAAGTTTTAAAAGGTTTGTGGGCTTGGGTTTAAAAGGGTTTGTGGGCTTGGCTTTTAAAAGGGTTGATGGGCTTGAGTTTTAAAAGGTTTTGTGGGATTGGCTTTTAAAAAAGTTTTTGGGCTTGGTTTTAAAAGGATTTGTCGACTCAGTTTTAAAAGGGTTTATGGGCTTGGTTTTTAAAAGGGTTTTTGGGCTCGATTTTAAAAGTGTTTGTGGGCTTGGCTTTTAAAAGGGTTGATGGGCTCGGGTTTTAAAAGGGTTCATTTGCTCAGGTTAAAAAGGTTTTCTAGGCTTGTCTTTTTAAAAAAGTTTGTGGGCTTGGTTTTAAAAGGGTTAATGGGCTTAGGTTTTAAAAGGGTTTGTGGGTTTGGATTTTAAAATATCCGTGGGCTTGGGTGTTAGCTTAAAACAAATAGATTTTGGGTTGGGGCTTGGTTCAGTGATGAATTCTATGGGACTTGGTTGAGGTTTGGTTTAGGTTCAGGTTTAATGGGACTGGGTTGGGGCTCGGTTCAGTGCTAGATTCTATAAGACTTGGTTGGGGTTTGGTTGAAGTTCTGGTTCAGATTTGAACCCAAAATTTGGGTTTGAACTCCTGTATTCACATTCTCATACATAACTAAACATATTTTAGAATATATCTCAAGAAGGATAGCCTTTTGGTATACCTCTTGTCTTCCTCTCCTCCAATCTTCTTATCTTGCTGATGAGTCAATTAGGCGTTAGTCTAAGGCATCCTTATGGGGGTGGGGTGGCCCTTGGGTTCTGAATAGAGGCACTATGGAGTTCTTTCTTCAGTTGGGATAGTCTGGCACTAGTGGGTGTGCCTCTTGAGGGGTTGGCTCTAACTTTTGAAAGCCTTGCAGGATTATTACTACTTTGAGGGTTCTTGAGGAGCTTCTCTCTCTGCCTTTATATGTCCTCCTTGCTCTCAGTATGCACTCCTCTCATTCACTCAATTGTGTGCCTTGCTCTGTGTGATACTCCCTATTTATATAGTTGATTTTAGGTCTACTTAGGCAAGGTTAGGTTTGTCTTTTTCTTTCTTTTTTCCTTCCCAGCAACAATCAATTACTGGCATTCCTTCCAACAACGGTTCATTCCCCAATTCTTGCGATTAGGCTAATTATCCAATCAATGGA
Organism: Malania oleifera; assembly: GCF_029873635.1. Taxonomy (NCBI): domain Eukaryota; kingdom Viridiplantae; phylum Streptophyta; class Magnoliopsida; order Santalales; family Ximeniaceae; genus Malania; species Malania oleifera. The sequence continues at coordinate 46,404,691 of NC_080417.1, forward strand.
GATTCTGGCTACGAGTACATGGAGGGAATGTTTCAAATTTTTCTTGATCTTTTGTAACATTTCTTAGTGAATTGTTTCCAAAAGGGTGCTCAACCGAGGTATCTCTGTGCATGTGTTTGATTTCTTTTGATTTTTCATTTAACAACCCTTTGACTTACTCACTTTTCTTTCACTTTTCTTTCCAATTTGGTGAACGAGACCCTCAAGGATGCTTCAAAATATTTGAGCAAACTCAATTGAAGATTTTGATTTGATTTTGATTTCCCCTCTATTTCCCTTGTATGTATTGTACAGTTCTGTATTTCAGTATCTCCCTGTACTTACTGTATTTCTCTGCAATTCCATTTATTTTTTTTAGCACTTCACCATATTTCATTGTACCTCGTGACTTGGGCACGTGCCCACTTAATAAAATGTCTTAACTCATTACGCATGTCTGGCCCTTACTTTTGTATGAAACAAATAGGGATTAAAAATTCAAAAAAATTTCAATTAATCAACCAATTCTGACAGCACAAATGATTTTAAGAATTCCTAACATTACGGAAGTTCCTTGATGTGGTCTTGAAGTAACCAATTAATGGTTTGATGGGCACACATGAACCTGGCTTGGTAATTAAATCACTTATAGCCCTATCCAGATGAATATCAGTTCGGGAATGGTTATAAAGAATTAAAGATGAACAACCTCATTTTTAGACTAAAATTTGGACTAATTTGACTTAGAACCCTTATTCGTTTAGAATGGATGAATTGAACCATAGTTAGAGTGACCTGGTAAAAATTAGGGTGTCTACAATAAGGGTATGATTGGGTAGGTTATGCTGTTTTTAATCTATAATTTTGTTACGCTTTAAACATAATGTCTTAATTAGAATTATATTTAATAAATTTTGAAAACGAAATCTTTATAAGGAAGGGAGAATGTAATGACTCCAAAATATATATATATATATATATAATATTATATATATACATAAGTTGACTAAGGTAATATAATGTAATATACATAATAAAATAATATTTTAGTAGGAAGCTCATTCTCACTTCCGTTTACACACCCTTCCTAAATAATGTGTATAGTGAATAATAAAATAATATGTATATATATTATAAGTAGAAGCACGATAAAAAAATAAAATAATTGTAACGACTCGGAAAATTTTAACTATTTAAAATAATAAGGAAGATAGTAAGAGAAAAAAGGGGAAATAGAAGAAAGGGAAAAGAAAATTTAAAAGGTGTAACAAGTAGGCACTCGTCGACAAACTGGATTTTCTTATCGACGAGCTATCTTCTAAGCTTCGTCGCCAAGTATGCATGTCTCGTCAATGAGGGTTTGCTGAGCGAGGTTCTCATATTTTAGAATTTCATCGACGAGCCCCTATTTTCATCCATGGATTGTGTTTTTGGTCCCTTCGATGAGTTCAGATGTCTCGTTGACAAGGCCACATGAAAAGTTGCTTATAAGTAGGCAAAAATCAGAATTTCAACAAAGGAATTCATTTTTCTTCGGTTTCTCTCTCTAAAAATGGCCTCTTTACCTTTTCTCTTTGAATCTAACCCAGATTTAGCCCGGTTTAACGATCAGAAGTTACCACGAGACTCCTGGGAAGATTATCTACAACATAGGCGGAACAGAATTTTGATTTGAGAAGTTTGGAAAACATCGCAAAATTAGGGTAAGTGAGATATTTTAAGTTTTTATTATTATTTTGAGATATATGGAACCGAGGAAGCATTAAAAGAGTGTTTTTCTAAGATTTGAGGAAGTTGGGATTTTTGGAATACAGGGTCTCGTGTTTGTTCAATTTTAAGGTAGAATCTCGAGGAGCGGATAAGGGGAAATATTTTTTAACAAATTTTTTATTAAATTTAAACTTGCTAAATTTTGGGTATAAAATCCTATATATTTATGGATAATTTTTCTGAACAACGCAAGCATTGAAAATACTGTTTTTGATTATATAATATATTGGGAAAAATCGTGTGGCATGAAAATAACTTTGATAATTAAATGATTGCGGGTGCTGCATGATTTTGATTGATGTTCTCTTGTGAATACTATTTGGATTGTGAATACTGTTAGGTTATAATGCTGTTTGGATGATTAAATTTTGTGAATGGAAATGCGTTGATGTGTTTACCTGTACTGCATGTGTATTATGCTGTGGTTCCTATATAATGTGCGATATAACGTTGGCAGTGGTGTGAGGAGGTCTTTATATCGTACCTGATATAAATTGCGATATAATGTTTGCAGTGGTATGAGGAGGTTGTTATATCGTACCTAATATAAATAGTCATATAACGTTGGCAATGGTATGAGGAGGTTGTTATATGGACATTTATATGGGGTGGTAAAACATTGGCAGTGGTATGAGAAGTTTGTTTTACCTATTTACCCTAAACAAGGTTGTGTGTGTGTGTGTGTGTGAATGAAGATTGTGTGAATAATTCTTTGCGGACTGTGATACTTGTGTGGTTATGGACCCTTTGTGGGTGTGATTGAGAAGCTTGTATTGTAACCTGTGTGGTTAAGAAGATTATGTGTGTATTTTTTTGTGGATTGGTTGTGGTATGTGTACCTGTGGAACTTGTGAAATGATTAGGGTTACGTTTAACTTTAATTGCATAAGTATTTATGGTCAAGTTAAATTCTCCACCCGAGGGCTTGCTGAGGAAGGCGAGTGCTCTGGTAATTATTTATGGATACCAAAGCAGAAGGAAGCCACTAGTATGGGTGGGTGACGTTCCCTATTCTCAGAGACTTTACCTAGATATATAACTAGAAGGCTTACTAAGAAAGGTGAGTGCCCTAGTATTAGTACTAGAGCAGAGGGAATCTACTTGTATAGATAGGTAGACTTCTCTATTCTTGGGAATTATTAGTAAAAATAATTATGTATGTATGTATGTGATTGGGAGATAGAGAAGTCGACAAGGATGTGTTTATGAATGCGTTTACTTGGCTGCTATGGATAGTGAAATACAATTGTATGTATATTTTGTAATTATATATATTAAACACTTCAGCCACACACTGTTGTAACTTGTTTCTTCCTTACTGAGAGATGTCTCACCTCGAAAAATATTTAATCTTTTCAGGTCTTCCAAGTGATTGAGCTTAGAAAGCTCTTGGCAAGGTTTAGTTGGTGTGTGGATAAAAAGAACAAGTTTATGTCTTGTTTTTGTGTTAAATTATCCTAGTTATGTAATATGAGGATTTGTTTGTACCTTTTTATGGATTTGCGTATGTATATGTATAGCACTTTAGTATTTTGTTTTAGGTTATTTAATTAATTTCTCTTGTGAATGGTATTAGAGATGTATGATTGGTCTCGTAACACTCTCGGTCCCATGTGGCGGGTTCAGGGTGTTACAGTTGGTATCAGAGCATAACGGTTTTGCAGACTTTAGGAGGATTAATACTATAGTATAGGTTTGAGTTGGATAAGGTTAGGAATGGGTAGATTAAGGTACTAATAGGAGTTTGGGTTTTTTTTTTTTTTGTAGACTTGAGGCAGAAATACCTTGATGAACTTTTGTGATTTTCTTAATTAGTCGATGGTTTCAAAAAACCATGGTAAATCCATCAATGGTGATGTTTCCAAGTAGAGAAACTGAAATTTGGAATTTGAATTTGAAGGTTTAGATGACTGCGGATATTTAATTGAGGATTTGGATATTAAATTTGTTTCATGTTTTATGATTATGTCATATATATTAAGATGTGGAGATTCTAAATTACCTCTTTTGTATATTTATATTCAGGGATGGATCCTAGAGGTAAGGGCGTGGATGAAGGAAGAGGAAGTGATTTGGGAGCTTCCAGCGGGGATGAGATTGACACCTATCGATTGTTATGAGGAATAGCTCATCAGGTTAGAAAAAAATATAAGACAAGACTTCGGGGGAACAAGCTACCCACTAGTGCATTAGGGTTGTGTGATTTATCAACTCATCCGTCTGAAACCCTCCTCTTTTGAGGGTGGCACTATCCCGATTAAAGCTAAGATGTGGATGCAAGAGATGGAAAAGATACTGGCAGTGTTGAACAGCACAGAGAAGCAGAAGTTTTTTTTCTCTGCCTTCAAACTAGTAGGAGAAGCTGAATAATGGTGGCATGCGATGGAGCTGTTGGAGGAACAGTGGGCAATACCTATAGCCATGACTTGGGGTCATTTCAAGTAGGTCTTTGATGACCAATATTTTCCCCCCACCACCAGAAATGCAAAGGCGGAAGAATTTTTCAACCTAACTTGGAGGCGTCTCATTATTCAGCAGTATACTACTAAATTTCTAGAACTCTCTCGCTTTGGTGCTTCCATGGTTCTAGATGAATACCAAAGGGCGAGATGGTTTGAAAGGGGCCTAAATCAGAGGATTCACAAGCACATGACATGTTTTCAGATTCAGGAATTCAAGAAACTTGTGGAGAAAGCCACTGTTATAGAGTTTGAGTTTGCAAAGAGGTGCAGAAGCATCAGAACGAAGAAGGAGACTCGTGTCTCCCCGCACCCAAAAAAATTTCAGACAAGGGTCATGGAGGGGAGACAGAGATGTTGCAGGTCAAGGGTTGGAAAAGAATGATCGAGGATGATAGGGTGATTCGTCATGCCCCTATTGCCCTAGATGTAACTAGAGACATTGGGGAGAATGCCAAAGTAAGGGTTTCGTGTGTTATAGATGTGGCAAATATGGTCAAATAGCTTGTGAAAGTTGAGAACTGCTGAACAATGCACCTACTCTGAATCAGAATCAGAGGAACAACTCGGTGCCTTGCGGCAGTGGAGCCTTGACACGTGTGTATATGTTGGGTACACTTGAGGGGGACAATGCTAAAGACGTAGGTAATATGTCTATGTTCTCATGCGTATCAATTTTTTTTTTTTACTTTGCATAATTCGGTGTTGCATATGTTTGAATTGATTTAAATGTGAGAACGTGTTTAGTTAGCTTTTAGTTATGAGAAATGGGTGATTAACAAATTTCGAGGATGAAATTCTTTTAAGGAGGGGAGAATGTCATGACCCAAAAAGTTTTAACTATTTAAAATAATAAGTAAGATAGTAATAGGAAAAAGGGGAAATAGAAGAAAGGGAAAAGAAGTTTTAAAAGGGGTAACAAGCAGGCACTCGTTGACGAACTGAATTTTCTCGTCGATGAGCTATCTTCTGGGCCTCATCACCAAGTATGCATCTCTCGTCGATGAGGGTTTACCGAGAGAGGTTCTCATATTTTAGAATTACATCGACGAGCTCTCAGTTTTGTCCACGAACTGTGTTCTTGGGCTCGTCAATGAGTCTAGATTTCTCGTCGACAAGGCCATGTGACAAGTTGCTTATAAATAGGAAAAAATTAGAACTTTAGCGAAGGATTTCATTTTTCTTCAATTTCTCTCTCTAAAAACGGTCTCCCTTCCTTCTCTCTTCGAATCTAACCTGAATTTAGCCCGATTCAATGATCAAAAGTACGACGAGACTCCTAGGAAGATTCTCTGCAACATAGGCGGAACAGAATTTCGATTTGAGAAGTTTGGGAAACGTCCCAAAATTAGGGTAAGTGAGATATTTTAAGGTTTTATTATTATTTTGAGATATATGGAACCTAGGAAGCATTAAATGAGTGTTTTTCTGAGATTTGAAGAAGCTGGGATTTTTCAAATACAGGGTCTCATGTTTGTTTGATTTTAGGCAAAATCCCGAGGAGCGGGTAAGGGGAAATATTTTACGACATATTTTTTGTTAAATTTAAACTGACCAAATTTTGGGTATAAAATTCTATATATTTATAGATAATTTTTCTTAACAATGCAGGCATTGAAAATACTATTTTTTATTATATAATATATTGGGAAAAATTGTCTAGCATGAATGTAACTTTGATAATTAAACGGTTGCGGGTGCTGATTTTGATTGATGTTCGCTTGTGAATACTGTTAGGTTGTGATGCTGTTTGGATGATTAAATTTTGTGAATGGAAATGCGTTGATGTGTTTAGTTGTATTAGATGTGTATTGTGCTGTGCTTCCTTTATAATTTGCAATATAACGTTGGTAGTGGTATGAGGAGGTTGTTATATCGTACCTGATATAAATTGAGATATAACATTAGTAGTGGTATGAAGAGGTCATTGTATCGTACATGATATAAATAGCCATATAATGTTGGCAGTGGTATGAGGAGGTAAAACATTGGCAGTGGCATGAGGAGTTTATTTTACCTATTTACTCTGAACAAGGTTTTGTGTATGTGTATGGGTGTGAATGAAGATTATGTGAATAATTCTATGTGGACTATGATACTTGCGTGGTTATGGACCCTTTGTGGGTGTGATTGAGAAGCTTCTGTTGTAACCTATATGGTTAGGAAGGTTATGTGTGTATCCTGCGTGGATTAGTTGTGGTATGTGTACCTATGGAACTTGTGAAATGATTAGCATTGGTTATGTTTTACTTTAATTGCATAAGTATTTATAGTGAAGTTAAATTCTCCACTTGAGGGCTTGCTGAGGAAGGCGAGTGTTCTAGTAATTATCTGTTGATACCAAAGCAAAGGGAAGTCACTTGTAAGGGCACTTGACCTTCCCTATTCTTGGAGATTTTACTTGGATACATAACCCGAGGGCTTACTGAGAAAGGTGAGTGTCCTGGTATTAGTACTAGAATAGAGGGAATCTACTTGTATAGATAGGTAGACTTTCATATTCTTGGGAATTATTAGTAAAAATAATTATGTACGTGTGTATGTGATTGGGAGACAGAGAAGTCGACAATGACGTGTTTATGAATGCGTTTACTTGGCTACTATGGATAGTGAAATACAATTGTATGTATATTTTGTAATTATATATATTAAACACTTCAGCCACACACTGTTGTAACTTATTTCTTCCTTACTAAGAGGTGTCTCACCCTGGAAAATATTTAATTTTTTCAGGTCTTCCAGGTGATCGAGCTTAAAAAGCTCTAGGTAAGGTTTAGTTGGTGTAAGGATAAAAAGAACAAGTTTATGTCATGTTTTTTGTTAAATTATCCTGGTTATGTAATATGGAGGATTCAATTGTACCTTTTTATGGATTTGCGTATGTATATTTATAGCACTCTGATATTTTGTTTGAGGTTATTTAATTAATTCTAGTATGTAAATGGTATCAGAGACGTATGATTGGTCTCATAACACTCCGGGCCCCACGTGGTAGGTCTGGGGCGTTACAATAATAATAAAAATATTAATAATAAATAAAAAGTATAAATATAAATATAAAATAATATATATTGATGGATGGATAGGGATGGATGCATTGTTATCAAATTGAATTACAGATTCAAATTGAATCCAACACATGCTCAAATTGAAATTGAAATCTCAGAATTCAATTGAATCTGACACACACACACCCCTCTCTACACGTCCCTTCTCTCTCTCCCGCACGCCTCTCCCTCCTTCTCTTGTACGTCTCTCTCTCTCTCTCTCTCTCTCTCTCTCTCTCTCTCTCTCTCTCTCTCTCTCTTAACCCCTTATGAAAAAACAATCTCTTAACCCTTGAGTAACCCCTTATAAAAAAACAATCTTACCCCCACTCCAGCCGTCTATAAATAGGAGAGTTGTCAGTTCATTTTTCATAGAAAATTTCAAAGGAGTAGTTGTAGGAAAGGTAGGGGAAGGAGAATTTTGTTTTATCAACCTAGAATTCTCACTCTTCCACTCTTTCCAATCTCATTATCTAAATATAGAAATTCAGCTTTAACCGTGTTAGAGGAATAGATCAATGTAAGTGGGTTGGATTATATTAGCTTTTATTTAATATATTTAATTTAAATTAAAGTATGGGATTTGGATTATATCAGTTTTATTTAATATATCTGATTTAAATTAAAGTACGAGAATTGGATTATATCAGTTTTTATTTAATATACCTGATTTAAATAAAAGTAAGTAGCTTGGATTATATTAGCTTTTATTTAGTATACCTGGTTTAAATTAAAGTACAAGGATTGGATTATATTAGTTTTAATTTAATATACTTGATTCAAATTAAAGTAAGTGAGTTGAATTATATTAGTTTTTATTTAATGTACCTTTATTTAAATTAATGTACGAGGATTAGATTAAATCAATTTTTATTGATATACCTAACTTAAATTAAAGTACGAGGATTGTATTAAATCAGTTTTTATTTAATTCACCTTATTTAAATTAAAGTACGAGGATTGGATTAAATCAGTTTTTATTTAATTTATCTGATTTAAATTAAAGTACGGGTATTGTACCATATCAATTTTATTTAATATACCTGATTTAAATTAAAGTACGGGGATTAGATTAAATTAGTTTTTATTTAATATACCTGATTTAATATAAAGTATGAGGATTATATTAAATCGGTTTTTTATTTAATATACCTTATTTAAATTAAAGTATAGGGATTGTATTATATTAGTTTTATTTAATATACTGGATTTAAATTAAAGTATAGGGATTTGATTTGTCGGTCCAAGAGTTCGTCTATAGGGGGGGTGAATAGACACTTTTCGTGGATAATGAAATTTTTTACAAAAACAAAATATCTTGGTCAGGTACAAGTGATTTTTATCACAATAAATAACAAGGTAAATAACAAAAACAAATAAAGTAAATGAGAGAGAGAGAGAGAGAGAGAGAGAGAGAGAGAGAGAGAGAGAGAGAGAGAGAGAAGAGAAGAGTTTGACACCGAGAAATTAACGTGGTTTGGCACCTTGCCTATGTCCATGCCTCGAGACCAACTTAAAGATTTCCAAATCCACTAAACAATCTCCTTTCGAGGTAGAGAAGCCTTTACAAATCGAGTAACAAACCCAATTGCTCACAAAGAGCTAAAACAATCGGCTCACCAAGAACTTCCTTACAAATGGCTCACCAAGAACCTTCAATCTCATAATGAAACAATGGCAAATGTATAGATTACAAGAGATGCTCTTTCTTGAGTTGATAATACAAATGAATCCTCACACTACTCTCTTAAGCAAATGATGTATAATAAGAATGAAGAGCAAGAGAGCTTTGAGCAACAAATTAATAAACCTAGAATGAATTTACCAACTAATTTGATCAACAACCAATATTCAATCTGAAACGACTTGCTAATAATAAAATCTTTTTCCCTAGTTTTAAATTCAATCATTAACCTAAACAGCGGAAGGCCAATCACATAAAATAAATTCACACATAATACAATACCAGAGTGTCAAATCATCCCACAATATACAAACATTGCTATTCTCTTGAAAACTACCCTTACACATACTAAGGGTTTACAAAACATGCCACTTAAAAATAATACTCACTCTCAAAAGGGCAGTACAATAGCCCCTCTACCTGCAAGCCTGCTCCGCTCGCCTAGCTGGTTCACCTGAAAAACAATTCAACACTGGGATGAGCCAACGCTCAGTAAAACGAAACATGCTATTATTAGTGTGTGGCTGTTGAGTTATATTTCTGTATAAATAATCCGTTTAAAATAATATATATATATATATATATATATATATCATGAATAACTAGAATTGTAAATGCTGGTATAAGGAACATATATTAAAACTATATAAATTTACTTTTCATAATACTACTACTATTTTTGGAAATCTACTTATAATATTTGAGAAACTTTCCATGGATGGTTGTATGTTATGATTTAACCCCTCATGACAGGGTTGTGTGGCCCGAAGGTGGGACCTATCCTGGTTGGCCAACCAGGGTAAGTCAATTGAACTCCAACAGTCTGATTGGCCCCCTCAATCCATATCTGATGGAAAGCCTATCCCGACATGGGCACGATCGACTTCATACCACTTACTATCTGAGTAAAGTGGTTGCACTCTGAATTGAATATATGTAGCTACGGTACCGTGCTTTGCTGTCTAATGTTTTAGGGTCTGATACTGTATAGGTAACTAATATCTGTAATATACTGTTTTTACTGTGGTTTATAAAACAACCATAACCCTATAAAATTTATCTGAAATTCTAAATAAACTGACTAAAATTCTTATTTCTGTATATCTGAACTGCTATCTGAATATTTGTTTATTAGGGCATTATGGTACTGATAAACGTGTTATTCTAAATTTACTAAAAATACATATTTCCGAGTATACAGTACACTGAAAATTTCGTCATTCTTTATCATGCAAATATCATGGTATTTTTTTTAATAACTATAAACATGGTATTCACAAATTCTATAAATATAGTACTATTCTATTATCAACTCAAGCCACACAAATAAATATTAATATTATCAGGTTCTGGAAACTGTAAATATATATATAATCTGAATAATAATTTGATAAAAATATATAATTCGTACTGAAATCGTAAGAGGGTTTCCTAACATAGCATGTTTCCCTTACCTGATTACTGGAGAGCCCTTACTAGATATCGGTCCTACACCTGCAGGGTTTCCCACTCAACTCCTTGAAAACAACATTCACAAGAACAAAACATCATTATTTCTCTGTCTACTTCATTTCCTACAATTTCCAGAAGGCCAAAAACTAACTAAAAGGTCTTACACTAATTTTGGGAAGAAATTCAACTCAAGTCCACTAACGATCCGCCCTGGTAAGCTTGGAAAGAACTTCGCTAGGAGCATCATGGTGGCCTCAAATCTTCAATCTGGAGACTAACAAGTCCAGAATCAGAGAGAGAAGAGGGAAGGATTGTAGGAGAGAGACAGAGAGAAAAAAAAATTTTCTATTGAAAATCTGCGTAAAAATTTGAGATTTACACTATTTATACTGCAGCCTTCGTCGACGAGCCATGTCATCTCATTGACGAGTCTAAGAAGCAATTTGTCGACGAACTCTTCCCTTCGTTGATGAAATTCAGAATTTCCCAAAACATCCTCTCGAAATCTTCTCGTTGACGAAATATACCCTTGTCGACGAGACCTTCTTATCTCATTGACGAATCCCTTGTGTTCGTCGACAAAGTTTGCTGCCTCCTTCTGTTTCTGTTCTCATTTCCCTCCCTCTTTATTATTTAAATATCATTATTCTTCGGATCGTTACACAATCAATATGTTTAATAAATGCAAATGGCTGGTATTTATGAGCAAGGGGAGGAGCTAGTCGTTGGGCATTTATTAATGCAATAAAAAGCAAAAAAATAGTTGTTTGAAGCTCATTTATTATAGATCTGTTCGCTGTTAATCGTCGACGAATGCCATGGATTTGTCGACGAGTCACCTTCTTTCGTCGACGAGTCACCTGGGCTAAAAAAGCATATTTAGCTACTAGAATTTTTCATTGACGAGTCAGCCTCACTAGTCAATAAATCGTCCCCATTCGTCAAAGACTCACCTGGACAGATCCTCAATTTAGGCAACTGGAATTTTTAGTCGACGAATGTAATCCATTAGTCAACTAGTCCCCTATTTTTTCACACTGATAAGCCTCTAAGTGAGGTAGCCCATGCCAGGACAAGTGCATATGAAATATGTTTGTTCTAATGAAGATTCAAACTTTTCCTAAAGAGGTTTTAACTAAGTATAAGATGTCATGTTTCAAAAATCACGTTTGAAATCATGTTTTGATATCTTATGCACTAGCATGACTCGGTATGCACATGAAAACTCCTTTTTGATTTTCTAAACTATCATGAAATATATGCACATGCATTTTATCAACTCTTGCAAGATATTCTCACCAACATCACCAACACGAGAGTTACAAGAACTTCCTACCTCACACACAGCCCAATACATTTAAACAAATACAAGCCTTCGCATAAGCTCTGGTTGGTTGTGCTTTGGGTATTCCAAGTGTAAGCTTTGGCCCTTACCTTTGCTCATTGCTCATCATGGTTTGTCTGATCCTTATGCTTGCTTTGGTAATGTCCTGTTTACCTGAACTTAACTTGAGTATATAGATAAGTTAACTTGAGGGTGACTTTAATGGGTTGTTATCATAAAAACTAACTAAATTGGGACACTTTAGCCACTAAAGCTAACAGGATTATAGTAGTTTTTATTAAATATACCTGATTTAAATTAAAGTACAGGGATTGAATTATATTAGTTTTCATTAAATATAGTTGAGTTAAATTTAAATACAGGGATTGGATTATATAAACTTTTTATTAGTACGTGGATTTAATTATATCGACTTTTTTTTATTAAATATAACCAAGTTTATTGTTTTAAAGGAAGTATTTTAATCCACTCGAGTAATTTACTGTATTATAATAAAATAATTATTAACATGCAGATTGTGTGGGGGAATCCCTTAGTTGGCCGAGACGATGACTTTCCTTCTTCGCCGACAATGACCTTCCCCCTTCGACAACGACGACTCTTCTCCGGCAACAACGTCTTCTTGATAACCCGTTTGATTTACTTGGATCCTTCGGTTTTTTGATTCAAAAACTTCACAATCAGCTCTTGGTTTCTAGCTTGCCTAGTAAAGTCTTCATCTTTGGCTTCTCTTATGTTTCCCTATTGTAATAGGAAATCCTCGCCCACAGCTCCTTCATCCTCTTGGACCAACTTCCATCTTCTCCACCGCCAGTGGCCAAAACTACCTCAAACACTCCGCCTTTAGAGACGGCACCATCCCACCCCCTGGCACCTCACTGCCTAGGTCCACTGTCGCGGTCGCCGATTCGCCGCCCATCGCTCATCGCTTCAAAAGTTCCTCATTGATCTTTAAAATAACAAAACCGAAAACATTACCGCTTTCAAGGAGCTTCTCTGACAGAACCAATGCGGCCTTGCCGCTAACATTTTTTTCTCCTTCGCTCAATTGGAGCCGTGGTAACTCCAGATCTGTGTGTGGTCTCCGCCCCCTGCCCCTGCACAGCAGCAACAACAAGCCGTGACACCGCCCTCCTCCGGCGAACATTCTCTACCACTGTCTTCGGAGAGACACATGAGGGGTAACACAGAACAATAATTTGTGACAAAATTGCGAGCTATCACCGTCGAGGATAGAGGAAACTACACATCGTCACTGATTAGGGAGTCACCAAAAAATACGGGTCAGTCAATTTACAATTAGAAAAGTTTAACATTAATTTTAGTATATTTCAATCTAGTGTCATCCCCCGCTGATGGCCACGCCGTCGAGGGGGGGGGGAATGTCATCCAAGCGAGTCCTAGGGTGCAGTCTTATGCACAAGTTGTGAGTAAAAAAGTGGAGATGCCTGCGTTCAAAATTCCTATGAGATTGCTCGTTAATATCAATGGGGAATTGGGATTTATTTTCTCAGAAGCAGAGATGGTTAAGGCTAAGGAAGAATTTTTTTTTGCATTAGTAATAAATTTTTGAGGAATCAGCCATCTATTGATAAAATTCGGCTACCGATTGTGAAAACGTGGGGTTTGACGGAAATTCTAACAATTAGTGTTATGGATGATTATCACGTGTTAATTCACATGAAAAACGAATGTGACTTTCTGCATGGTTGGGCAAGGGAAGGTAGAACTATGGAAGGCAATTCTTTTCGACTATTCAAGTGGACGAAGGATTTTGATACCAAAAAAGAATCTCCATTGGCTCCTCAATGGATTTTCTTACCGGGGTTACCAATGTATCTTTATCAAATGGATTTTCTCCAAATAATAGCGACTCGTTTTGATAGTTATCTTGGAACTGATAATGCAACAATCAACCGTACGAGAGCATCGAGGGCACGTATTTGCATGGAAGTTGACCTAACAATGGAGCTGGTAAAAGGATTTCCTCTTGTTTTATCTCCAAAATAATGTATTTGGAAAGAAGCCAAAAATGAAAAGATGAGTTTTTTATGCTCTAAATGTTGTAGGTAAGGACATACCTCGATTGTTTGCGGGGTGGGAGAGAAGCGAAAGAAAAAAAGATATGGAAACCAAAGACTAATGACAATGTAGTAGAAACTAATATCGACGTAGATAAAGAGGCAAAGAAGGTGGTGTAAGAAGTAGGACCCAGTCATGTGCATATAACGAAGAAGATTAATGATAGGGACCCTGAAATAGCAAAAATTCCTGTGGTTCAAGGAAAAGGGGATCATGCAAGGCAAAACTCTTATATACTTGGAAAATAATGGGAATGAAGGTTCAACAGAGAGGAATGAAGGGGAGTGTGAGGAAGTCGGGTGTGATGATGTTCCTCGAGTTTCAAATGATGAACCTATATCTCAAAAGGAAGTAGATCATGTAGATAGTTTAAAACTGACTGAAGGTGTGGACCAAGGTTTGCATCAAGAGGAATTGGCTCGAGGTTATTCGTCCGAGAGGGAGGAAGGTGAAATATCAATTTTAAAGGGTAAAGAAAAAATGTATGAGTCTGATACAGGGCAGAGATGGATTTTCATAAAATATTCTATGAGGAAATCTCAAAGGGTTCTCATCCGACCGCATAAATTAAATTTATGATAGATACAATTTTTTTCTGTAATATTAGGGGGTTGGGCAGGTCTAGAGGTAGGTTAAAGAAGTTAATCAAAAAATTTAACGTTAGGTTGTTTGCTATTTCAAAACCTTTTGCGGCTGAGGAGCGGATGATAATGTTGGGTAATTTTCTGAATTATCACCATTTTATATCTAATGAAAATCAGGGCGGTAAATTGAGGTTGTTTTGGAAGGATATAAATACCTTTGAGGTGATTTCAATCACGACTCAGAAGATTTCCGAGCGGTTTTTTAAGGATGGACAAAGAATTTTAGTGAGTTTTCTCTATGCCAAATGTTTTTATGTTGAAAGAAGAGAGTTATGGCTGCAACTGGAAGAGTGCCAATCAGATTTTCCTTTGTTAGTCCTGGGTGATTTTAATGTTATTAAAACTGATACAAAAAGAATTGGTGGAAATCCAAGACTTCTGTTACCTATGATGGAGTTTAATGACTGCTTACATCATTGTGGTCTCTTTGATTTATCAAATACAGGCTCACGAATGTCATGGTGCAATGGCCATGAAGGGGTGGCTTGTAGTTGGGCTAAGCTTGATCGTGTTCTGATTAATAATGGTTTTTCCAACCTATATGGTTCGGCTCAATTCAAATATCTGAGTTAGAAACCCTCAGATCATAGCCCTATGGTGGTGTATACAAATACGTCTTTCTCTCGGCATGGCCTTACCCCACTTCAGTTCTTGAATATGTGGAGCTCGCATGATTTGTTTTCGTCATGCATTAAAGATGCCTAGATCAGGAATGAATCAGCCTCGGGGCTTTTGAAACTTGCTATTCGCCTCAAGAGAACTAAAATTGCATTATGTGAATGGAATAAAAATGTCTTACGGAGAGTGGGAGAAAAGTTAAAAACGCTTGAGGAAAGGATGGAATATTTATAAAATCAACTGCAGCAGGTTTTTTTGAGGATGTCGAAGCTGATTACTTGACTACTAAGTAGGAGATTCAGGTGTGGGAGAATAGGGAAGCATCTTGCCTAGGACAAATTGCAAAAAAAAAAAAAAAAAGTGGTTGATTGAGGGGGATCAAAATTCTAAATTCTTCCATTCAATTATCAATCAGAAGCGGAATAAGAGTTGTATAGACCATTTGGTTCTGAACGACGGGTGGATATTAGAGGGTACGAAAGCAATTCATAATGAAGCAACTATTTTTTTCTAGAATTTTCTTTCATAGTCTTGAACGGTTGAACCATGCGATCTGTCTGAGTTAATTCAAAGGCAAATTTCATATGCTGATAATAATTTCCTCTACACTAAACCGATAGAAGAAGAAGTTAAAAGAGCGGTGTTCTCTATTCCCAAAGAAAGCAGTCCGGGACTGGATGGATTTGGCTCTTAATTTTATAAATCTTGCTGGGACATTGTAAAAAAAGGTCTCTTGGATGCGGCAATGGATTTTTTTCAGGACATTACTATTTCCAAGTTTTTTTCCTCTTCTTTTATTGTTTTAATTCCGAAGGTGGATAATCCTTCTAGCTTTGATAAATTCTGACCTATTAGTTTATGCTCTATGGCTTATAAAATTATTTCCAAGATTATAGTTTTTAGATTAACCGAGATTGTTGATAAGTTGGTCTCGCATGAACAAAGTGCTTTTATCCCTAGGCGTAATATTTTTAAAAATATTACACTTGCTCACGAAATGGTTCAGTCTTTGCACAAAAAAATGGTTAGTGGCAATGTGATGGTAAAACTCAATATGGCTAAGGCTTATGACAGAGTGAATTGGAATTTTCTTGTAGAGGTTCTTAAGGTTTTTGGTTTCTCTGAGAGGTTTTGCAAGCTCATAAAAAATTATGTGGAGTCCCCATGGTTTTCTATTTTGATGAATGGAACCTTTAAAGGGTTTTTTTCAATCTATGAGAGCCTTGCGACAAAGGGAACAACTCTCTCCTTATTTATTCATCATAATGGAGGAGGTTTTGACAAGGTTGCTTAGGAGAAACTATGAGACTGGTCAGATTGGTCAATTTAATCATCCTATTGGGGCCCTATTGGTTTCACATTTGTTATATGCGGATGATATTCTTATTTTTGCGAATGGTGGGAAGAGGTCTATTAGAAATTTAGTTTACGCTCTGGAAATGTATGAGAAGTGGTCGGGTCAAAAAATCAGTAAGACAAAATCAGCGTTATTCCTTTCGAAATACATCACTCCTGCTCAGAAGCGTGGTTTATTGAGAATCACGGGTTTCATGGAAGGTAAATTCCTAGTTACATATTTAGGTGTGCCTTTGGTGTTTGGAAAATTGACTTCTAGGACATTGGAGCCTCTTGTGGAGAAGATTAGGAAAAAAATTGTAGGGTAGAAATCTAAGTTGCTCTTGCAAGATGGAAGATTGATTTTATTAAGACATGTGTTGTCTAGCATGCCTATTCATTTGATGTCTGTTATTAAAGTTTCGCAGGTCACTTTTTCTCGCATTAACTCTCTTCTTTCTAATCTTTTATGGAGAGAGGTGAAGAATAAAAGAAAGATTCATTAGCACTCTTGGGGGAAAATTTGCAAACCTACCTCGGAAGGGGGTTTGGGCCTAAGAGATCTTAAGGAAGTTCAGAAATCTCTTCTCATGGCATTTGCCTTCAGATTGCTCACTTCTAACAATTTGTGGGCAGGTTTTTTTAGGGCTAAATATTGCAGAAATGATCATTTATTAAAAAGGAAGGGTAGACCAAATGACCCTCGATTCTGGAAATCAATTATGGCCATCATTCCAGAAGTTATGGATAATGTAAAAATTTTCGTGAGAGGCGAAAACTCTTCTTTTTGGTTTGATAGGTGGCTGTCATTAGGCCTATTATTTGTGAGCACTGAGGATATTTTGAACAAGAAACTGTGTATTAAGGATTGCTAGCTAAATAATAATTGAAACTTTGATTTAGTTCTGGAATTGGTTGGTGCCGATAAAACAAGAGAAATTTTGCACCAAGTGCCGGCAAGTAAAAATGGGTAGGATATTTTTGTCTGGAAGCTTGCCTTGACGGTAATTTTTCTACAAAAACGACTTGTAAGGTAGTGAGGAGAAGAAGTGATAATTTTGTGTGGAATGACTGGTTTTGGCATTCTTTATTACCCAGAAGAATCTCAATGTGTTTATGGAGAGCCTGGTTTAGATGTTTGGCGGTAGATGATAGAATTCAAGCCAAAGGAATATCAATGGCTTCGGCTTATGATTGTTGCGTTCAGAGAAGCCAGGAAAACATTGATCATATTCTTTCTTTAGGTGAGGTGGCTTCAGATGTTTGACGTTAGGCTAGTGTGGTGTTGGGGTTTCCTTTCCAATGATCCCTTCCCTGGAAAAATAAAATGGCAAATTGGTTCCACTATACTCAAAAATCATCTATTAAAGGTATTTTAATCGAGCTGATTCCATATTTGATTATGTGATACCTCTGGAATCAAAGATGTAAAGTGAGAATGAAAGAAGTTTATCAAAGTGCAGATCATATATGGAGAAATGTTCGATTCTAGGTTAGTTTAATTGCTGAGAACACCAATTCTTTAAAAAAATTGAAGAATTTGGACATTAAGATTTTGAGTGAGTTTCTAATTAAACATCAAGGAGTTTGTGATAGGCTTGGAAAAAATCATTTCGTGGGTTAAACCTCCAGAAGGGTGGATAAAACTTAATTGTGATGAGAGTTGTAAGGGCAATTCAGGTACGTCAGGAGGTGGAGGAATTATTCGGGATTGCCATGACATAGTAAAAGCGGTTTTTTCAAAGTATTTTGGCAATGGTACAAATAATAGTGCGGAATTAAAAGCAATCAAGGAATAAATTTGTTTGTGCAAACGTTTGCATTATTTTAATGTGATTATTAAAAGTGATTCGCGAATTGTAGTTGATTGACTTCAGAAAGGTAGATGTACTTTGTGGCATCTTTGGGAATTTTGGGAGAAACTCATGGAGGATCTAGAAGGAGTGAATGTCATGGTGATGCATCAATATAGGGAAGGCAATAGTGCGGCTGATTTTCTTGCTAAAGAAGGAAAAATGTGAAACAATGTAATTTACGAAGAACAATACCTCCTATCACGTTATCTGAAAGGTATTCTTCGGATGGATAGGTGGGGTCTCATTTCCATTCGACAGTAGTTCATCCCTAGAGTTTCGTTTGGTATATTTTGTTTTGATTTTGGTTGCGTTGATGTTTTTATCTTCTTTGTTAGTTATATTTAGTTTTATTGATCTAGTTTGGTTGGTTGCTGGTGTTGGTTTTTTGGGAGAATTTTTCTATACTCTCCCTTTTGTTTTATCTTATAACCACAGTATTCATCCACCAAAAGTGTGGGTATATTAATAAATAAATGGAGATGCCGCCCTCTTTTCTTAAAAAAAAAAAAAAAGATTGTGTGACATGAACTTATTTTTATAAATGGATAATGATGAGATTTTTATGATGTTATATTTATTACATATTTTATAAATAATGAGATTTTTATGCTACTATTTTATTGCATAATTTATAATGGTATGATTTAAAAACCTTTATGGCTTGGATATTACGAATTATTGATGCTTGGTACCATAGCTTATAGTACAATTTATATAGTGCACCCACATTTTTTATAGAGTGATTTTATAGAGTAGTGGATTTCTCCTAAGTGCACGCCTGGTTCCAGACCCGGATTTAATATGGAAAATCTCACTTATAGATAAAGTTACAATTTGATTTAGTTTTATTGGACAACCAACTATGTCCAATTTTTGGACCGCATAACCTAGTAATGTGAGTAAACATAACTTACAATTAACATGCCAAAATGAGTTTTTTTTTTAATACATATTTATATATTTTTGTGAATAGGGCAACATTTAGTAGACCTAAATGATAATTTGAAGGAAAAACATAAAGTAAAGTTAAAGTATATATATATATATATATATATATATATATAGTTATACAAGGCCACATTTAACTATATGGGAGTAAATATAACTTATAGTTAACAGGCCAAAGTGAGTTTTTTTTAATACATATTTATATATTTATGTGAATAGGGCCACATTTAGTATAATAATTTGAAGAAAAAACATAAAGTAAAGTATGCATATATATATATATATATATATATATGCGAACAGGCCCGTTTGGAAGGCCCAAGTGATAATTTATAGGAAAAGTATAAAGGGAAATTAAAATCATTACACAATGCAATCTTGACGAAAGATCGATATATAGTATTTATTATCATTTGCCTAGTGAATAGAATAGAAACTCTAACACCTATCACCTATTTATTTGTAGGTAAGGAGGGATTATTAGGAAGTCATGATGGCCACTAAGTCTATGACAATTTTAGGTTTAAATTTTTAAGTTAAAGTTTTAAAATAGAAGTGAACCTTTAACTTCCCTATTTGATTGACATTTTAAATTGCTATAATGGTCTGCAGTTTAATTTGATATTATTTTCATTATTATTGTTAACTTTTCCACATTTATTTTTTCCTAAATAAAATCATTATTATCAAAATCGTAAAGGGTTAAAATTTAAAAGCTACATCTTATTTGTTAAATAAAATCACAATATTAGTCTTTTTTTAGTAAGAACATTCTATTGTCTTGGCCTAAAAAAAATTTGTTATTGTGAATCGCATGTCTGGCCCTCATTATTTCTTAGGAGGAAAAAAGATTAGTTGGGGCTTAATTGTCAACCCCGCGCTTGACCATAAGGATTGGGAAAGATCCATAAGGTAAAATTGTAAAAGACCTTACTCTACTTAATTTAATTATGTACATTTAGGACAAAAACAAGCTTCGCTTTCGATCAATGGCCTAAGTGAAACGTTAGGCATAATAATCTCTCAATTACATGGGGCAATATCATTGTTAGTGACCTATTTCATAATTAGTCATTATTGATTGTTATTATTCTTTTGGTCTTGAGATGCACAGAGTAAATGACTATGTCTTCGATTTTTATTCTTTTCTTTTTAGTTTTTTTATGAAGGAAAAATTGTATCGCAGAATGCTAATTCCTTGTTTAATGAAATGGTAATTCTAAATATAATCAATAGGAATTAAATGGTAATTCCAAATCCAATGCTAATTCCTTTTGCTGGTCTTCGCGCTTTAGAGTTTGCTCAAGATCTAAGATTCCTAAATATTCTAGTTGAAAGAGAAGCAAAGTCAGTGATTGATGATACCAGTAATCGCTCGAGAGACGTTTGGGAAATTCAACCTGTCATTGCAGATATTAAATTGACAGCTAACAGAAGCGTTCAAGAGGAATTCCAGCTCAATCCTTTTTGTCTTCCTCGGCAAATTGAGGCTGTACGAGAGTTGAAATCCCAGAGAAGTTGTCTAATCTATTTTATTTTCCTTTGTTTTCTTTCTCATTTGTTCTGCAGCTGTCTTGGTTTGATTTCCGTTGCTTTTGTAATACTTTGGTCCAACAAAAAAACAATATAAAAAAGACCAAAATAATCTCATAACTAATTCAGAATGCCTAATTAACCAATGAGCGCAACATCGTTAATTTGATCTCTCACATTAATTTGTTTCTTTATTGAATTGAAATCATGCCGTAGCAATTATAGCCAAATTGAAGGGTTCGAATATCAATTGATTGTCACGATTAGGAAAATTTGGGGAGAATTATATAGATAATGGTTTGTGTTGGCCTAACAAGGGTTGATCTCGTTTTGATAATGACAAATCAAGGCATCTAATTGTGCTATCAAGTGTATTTACATGTATTATAGTTTAAAAACACAATGAATGATGAATAATGAATAATCCATGAAGAACACAAGCAAATCACTTATGACTATTGAAGAAAAGCATGGATGAAGATCAAGCCTAAGGATATGAAGACCTAGTCAGTTTATAATGTGTATTGTAAACTAGGCTTCATGTAAGTACTTCTCAATTAGTATTTGTTTTGAAACTCTAAGGATAATTTCTTGGACTTAGATACCTTTTCAATTCTTGGAAAATATTTTTACAAAGTCCAAATGATATTTCAAAATGTTAAAAATCAGTTTTGGAATAAAAAAGATAAAGGACTATTGAATTTCAACATGTTCAGGCACTCGAGGCAAGTGCTCAGTCGATCGAAGGCAAAAGTCTGAACAAATTGGTTTGGCATCAGACAATTTGGGTGACCGAATGGCTACTGCTGTAACGACCTGCCTATTTCACCATATTTTTTTTTCCACATAAAAACATAATATCATTCTTAATTATCCTGCTTCCCTATTATACCGATATAAAAATGAACCACCCAAACCTGTGGGTACTGGGGACATACCTACCAAACAACTTTGGCACATAAGCAGTAGGAAACGTAATTTACATACAGCCATCAATTAAATCACAACACTAGAGTTCTATAAAATACACTAATTATATATACAATCATCCACCAAAAGACTAAAAGTATCCTAGGGCTAATTCCCAAAATAAATCTAACCCTAACACAACAACTCACACTTCTGACTGGGTAGCACAGTCCAACTCTACTGTCACAGAGCTTTATTTACTCCTCCACCTGGATTTCTTGAAATGTTTTAATGCTGGGGTGAGACACCTCTTAGTAAGGGAAATAAACTAGTATCAGTAGGTGGCAACATGAGTATTTTTCGTGTTGTACATATAAATAATACATAAAACATAACTGGAAAAGTCTAACCGTACTAAACTGAGTAAAATATGATTTGTCAATTCATAATATAACATACTACATACTATACATGGAAAACATCTTATATAACTGTACTATACTGAATAACACTCAGGATGGATAGCTAGTTGATGTCGTGTTTTACCCCCACATGACTGGGTTGTGCAGCCCGAAGGCGGGACTTAGCAATGGCTGGCCGACCATGCTAGGTCAAACATAAGTCTGTAAGTACGATAGGCCTGCCCCACTTGGTCCCAGACTGCCAGGGGAACATCACCACTCTACACTGAAGTCACATCGACTGCCATCTCCCACACAACTGGTCATGTGGTAGCACTATCATAATTCTGAACATATAGTTATGATACCGTGCTCTTGAAAACTGAACTAAACCATACCATCTTGGTTCTAATATCATATAATACGATTTGTATACTGAACATAACTGTTTCATATTTCATAATAATATTTGACATGATAATATTTTACAAATTATGTCATAACATACATATATATGGCATTTACGCCAACATGAATCACGGCATCTGCGTCGAGAAAACATAGCATGTAATCTCGGCATCTGTGCCCGCAAATCGTAATATACTTAACATCAATTTCTTGCACTGTTTACAGAATATTCATGAAATCATAGTTTCTACACTGTTTTATAGTTTTCCTGAAAACTAAAAATACATATTTATTCTGAAATAACATAATATTCCATAAACATAATTTTCATGGTAAATAATACCCATGCCACACAAGATGGATAACATTCTGGCATAAAATTTATTCTAAAATCATATTTCCTGGTAAAACATATTTAAATCATATCATTGTTCACAACAGTATTTCCCAAACATAATCTTACAATATACATATTTTTCTGAAATCAAATGCTAAAAAAAATGAATAATTTTATGAAAATACTAAATTAGTTTATCCCCTTACCTGGCTTATTGAGATGCCCACAAAGTTCAATCCTAAGCCCGTGGCATTTCCAGCACAAAATCTACAATTTTCATTTCCCTAGAACATTCAACAGAATTCCAACATAATTTCCATAAAACATTTCCTAAGCTCTCAATAACCTAAATAAATTGTTAAACTCCAAAATAATCAAATTACCTTGGTTTTCTTGAATTATGCCCACAGGGTCCTTAAATTACGCTAGCGACACTTACCCGAACTCTGAATTCAATGACCCTAATTCAACCCCAGAATGCCCAATATTTAACATTTCTAAATCTACAATAATTAAATAATAATTAACCCTTTAATAACCCCTTTAGCCTAATTTTGGGGTTATGCCTACGACGACCCCATGGGAAATCCGCTCTGCTAGACTTGTAAAGATTCATCTCTAGATTCTCGTGGTGATGTTCGGTCGTCAATTGGGCTTAAGATTTATGAGAAATTGAGGTTAAAGTGAGAATTGAACTTACCCCATGAGTGCCTACGCCGCTCATATGAAAAATCTGTTCCAGTAGAAATGTCGATGGCGGAGAATGGAGTCCAGCAATATTTCCTAATTTTTGATCGGGCAAAAATTAGGCGAGAAATTGAAGGAAGTGGGAGAGAAATGGAGACGAGCAAAAGAGATTCAGAAAAGGGGGGGGGGGTTGCTGCTTCTCTCCTGAAATTTACTGTCTGTGTTATACACCATCCCTTAAGGAAAAATGGGTTACTTATCTTTGTATTTACCCTCACTTGTAGCGAAGGAATACCATGGTTACATTTAGGGTTCTGGGAGATTACAAATATGAAATTAGGAATAGCTTCCCAAGAGGGGGGTGAATTGGTTTTTTTTTTTTTTAAATTCCTTTAGAATTAGTTGTTTTAAGTTGCAAATCATAGAAACAATCACAATCAATCACAACAATATGAAACTCTCAATTTAAGTAACAATATATGTGAAAATTTGCTGCACTCAATTTAAGCCTTGTGACACAATTATTTTTCTTCCCAATGTTCAGTTTTTAAATAAACTTTCAGATTGATATGTCAAGGATAATCAACTAACGTAGTCCCTTTCGGTTTCCGCAATCAATGTTGATTTATCCAAAACAAATTACCTTCCGGTCTATTTAACAACCAAACATTCAAGATTTAAATTTAAAGCAACCACGTAGATTATATCCTTGAAAAAATAAAGAGTATAGTAGAGAAGGAAGAGCATAAGGATTTTTATGAGGTTTGGCTTCAACACAGCCTACGTCCTCGCCCTTGGCCAAACCGCCAAAGGATTCACTATTATCGTTCCTTTAATAGCCGAAACAAAAACAATTACAAGCACTCCTTGGGTAAGGCTAGAGCCCGCCTTCTCCAAATAGTCTCCCCTTGTTTGGTCCAACGATTCAACTACTCAAATCGTCATCAAGCCCTATTACAAAGATAGAAAAATAATACGTACAAGAACTTGCTCCTCAAAGAGCTGATTAGTACAAGTATAAAACACTAATGCACTTTAGTAAATTCAGAATATGAATTTTAGAATGAAACTCTTAGAAATTTATCACCGTGGGTATCTTTCAATGAAATAATCAGCAACTCAAAGATCAAACACAATGAAATTCAGTAGAAACTTCTCTTAATTTCTAGCAAGGATGAGAGCAATGTGAAGCACTTTCAGAATTTTAGAGTGAGAGAGAGTATGACAGTAGATTGTGAGTTCTTAATGATCTCGGTGATTAAATCAATGTGTCTTTAGGGGTATTTATAGATGTATAAAACCTCTTTGCTTGTTTCCCAAAGGATACTTAGACTTGTTTCCATAAAATAAACTTATTTGAGTTTCCAAATATTTGAATTTCAAAAATTATATCCGTTGGAAAACAGGAAATTGCCGCGAGGCAGACGACTGTGAAGTCCTGATAGTCGTTTGTCCATTTAATATAACGGTAAGAATCATAGGCAGAAAGGTGACAGTCATCTGTCCCTTAAGTGGTATTCATCTGTCAACAGAATATAAGGTGATAGTCATCTGTCCACATGATGACGGTCGTCTATCCATGTGTAATTTTGAGCCTTTCAGTAACATATAAGGTGGACAGTCTTCTAGTGAAACTTTCACAGACTTCTCATTTTTCACTGAGTCGTCTATGGGAGCCTTGACAGTCATCTTTCAGGCTTCTGTGTTTCAATTTTAAACCTTGTAAATTTAATCAGTCATCTGTCTTGTAACACACAGTCAACTGTCAACTGAATGATTTTCTTTCTTAGTCATTTTTTTATTTCTCTCTCATTGTTACTTGGAATGTAGATTTGTTTTAACTTTGAAAACATGTTCCAAGTTATTATCTTAAGGTTTCTTAATCTCTTTGTCTAATGAGCTTCAAAATGAAAACTTCATACTTGAATAAACTTAAAGTACTTACAAAGACTTGTCCTAAGTGCTCAAAAATTCTTCTTTGCTCTGAACTTTCTTTGTTGCTAATCTCTGATCTCTCAGAATAATCTGAACTTTGAGCTCTCATGTTGATTTTCTTTAATCATCATGCTCTTATGTTCTTCATACTTTGATCCATACTATCAGACTTTGATTCATGCTATATGAGTACCTTCAATATGGATTCCTAAGAAAACACACACTCAACTGAAACATATTAAATCCTACTTGTTTGTTAGCATCAAAATAGAGTATTAAACCTTGTAAGGCCAACAATCTCCTCCTTTTTGATGATGACAAAAAAGAAATAAAAAATTTTGAGTGAGCCTTAAAAAGACTCCCCCTTTCGATAAGCTTCATTAAAAAAAATTTCATTAGAATCAATAATAATTTCATCAATATTATTCATGCTCATTTCAAGTTCAAGAAAATTTTTTTCTGAAGACTTCTCCCCCTTTGACATCAATCAAAAAATATAATTTGAGTATGTAATGATCAAGGGCAAAAATCAATTTAAGTATGTGTGATACCAGTGTTAATGTATTAACATCGATTGATTAAGAATTATGCTAAAGTGATAACTCATAATACTCCCCCTTTCAATCAGCATACTCAAATTAGAACTTACAAAGTTTTCAGAATTATCATTAATATTAGAACTTATCAAATTGATAACAAAACATTACAAAAGTTCAGAGTTTCAAAGCTAGAATATATTTAAAGACTCATAGTCTTTATCTTACACATTCTCCCCTTTTTTAAAAATAAAATACATCCAGAATTTAAGCATACAAAATAGCAAAAACACCAACATAAGTCTATATGTCAAAATTAGTGTTACTGTCTTCAGTAATTCCTTTTCCTTTGGATTGCTGTGAACCTTCTTCTTCTTCTTCTTCTTCTTTAGTTGCTGCTTCATCATCTCCTGCAACTTCTTCTGCTTCTTTTTCTTCTTCTTCTCCTTCACCTTCTTTGTTCCCATGAAGCCTTTGTTGTACAATCATCTTTTCAAAGTTTTCTTTTCCTTTGGTAAAGTTATAGAAAATTTTTTCTTTATCCTCTACTAATACCTTAAGTTCATTTACTTCTAGAACTTTTTTATTCAAACTATCTTTATGAGTTTTGCTTAATTCTTGAGTTACTTTATTTACTTTTTCTTCTAACTTCTCAATACAAGTGTCTTTTTCTTTTTCAATGATTTTGAATGATTCAAGTTGCTTTAATAGTTCTTTATTTTGATCTTTAAAAGTTATATTTCTCTTAGAAATTTTTATGAATCTCTTATGCAAAGAAAACAACTCAGCTTGCAATTCCTTATAGAAAGACATGCTATCACATGACTCATCACACGACTAATTGTAAGATTCTATAGAGGAATAGTATGAGTTTACCTCTTCATCGTTCACCATGAAACATATGTTTGCCATCTCTTGTCTTCTTGATTCATTTTATGTCTCGCTAGAGCTAGAATCATCCCACGTAGCTTTCATAGCTTCCTTCTTTTTCTTCTTGTCTTTCTTGAACAACGAACATTCTGGTTTGATATGCTCTGGTTTCTTGCAATGATAACATATTGGAGGTTCGTTCTTACTTTTATTTTCCTTTCTACTTGTTTCTCCTTTTTTAGGTTTCTTTTTATTGAACTTCCTAGGAAATCTTTTATTTCTTCTATAGAACTTGCCTAGTCTCTTAGTGACGAATGCTAATTCATCTTGATCTAAGTCACTTGTCTCACTTTCCTCTTCACTAAAGCTATGGCTAGACGCTTTTAGTGCAATAAATATTTTATGCATTGGTTCAGAATTCCTTTCTTTTAAGGCCATTTCATAGGTAAGAAGTGAACCTATGAGTTCACCTAAAGTGGTAGTCTTAAGGTTTCTACCTTTACTGATAGCTGTAGCTTTTGGTTCCCATATTGAGGGAAGGCCTCTTAGGATTTTTCTGATCATTTCGTAGGTAGTATAGGTTTTCCCTAAGGCACTTAGGAAGCTTATTATGTGGGTAAATCTGGTGTACATACTTGATATTGTTTTATCAAAATTCATCTTGAATGCTTCATATTCGCTTGTTAACATGTCTATCCTATTGTCTCTAACATCAATAGTTCCTTCATATGTCACTTCTAATTTGTCCCATATTTCTTTAGCCGTCTTGCATGCCATGACCCTATTAAATTCGTTAGCATCTAAGGCACCGCATAAAGCATTTATAATGCTTGAATTGATTTGCAGCATTTTATAGTCTGAACCGATCATATCCCTTTTTTCTTTTGGAATCTGTTTTCCATCAACTATTTTAGTGGGAATAAGGTCTTCATCCATAACTACTTCACATGCTTTCCAATCCATGTGTTGGAGATAGATTTGCATTCTCTTTTTCAAAAACGTATAATTATGTCCACAAAAAATTGGTGGACGAGTTAAGGATTGGCCTTCACCGAAGGGTGCTACTCATATATTTGTCATTCGATCTTTCTATAGTTTCTCATTAGGAATTACTATAACTAGGCTCTAATACCAATTGAAATTAGGAATAACTTCCCAAGAGGGGGGTGAATTGGTTTTCTTTTTAAAAAAATTTTCCTTTAGAATTAGTTCTTTTAAGTTGCAAATCATATAAACAATCACAATCAATCACAACAAGATGAAACTCTCAATTTAAGTAACAATATATGTGAAAATTTGCTGCACTCAGTTTAAGCCTTGTATCACAATTATTTTTCTTCCCAATGTTCAGTTTTTAAATAAACTTTCAGATTAATAGGTCAAGGATAATCAACTAACGTCGTCCCTTTCGGTTTCCGTAATCAATGTTGATTTATCCAAAACAAATTACCTTCCGATCTATTTAACAACCAAACATTCAAGATTTAAATTTAAAGCAACCACGCAGATTATATCCTTGAAAAACTAAAGAGTAGAGTAGAGAAAGAAGAACATAAGGATTTTTACGAGGTTTGACTTCAACACAGCCTAAGTCCTCACCCTTGGCCAAACAGCCAAAGGATTCACTATTACCGTTCCTTTATCAGCCGAAACAAAAACAATTACAAGCACTCCTTGGGTAAGGCTAGAGCCCGCCTTCTCCAAATAGTCTCCCCTTGTTTGGTCCAACGATTCAACTACTCAAATCATTATCAAGCCCTATTACAAAGATAGAAAAACAATACGTACAAGAACTTGCTCCTCAAAGAGCTGATTAGTACAAGTATAAAACACTAATGCACTTTAGTAAATTCAGAATATGAATTTTAGAATGAAACTCTTAGAAATTTATCACCGTGGGTATCTTTCAATGAAATAATCAGCAACTCAAAGATCAAACGCAATGAAATTCAGTAGGAACTTCTCTTAATTTCGAGCAAGGATGAGAGCAATGTGAAGCACTTTCAGAATTTTAGAGTGAGAGAGAGTATGACAGCAGATTGTGAGTTCTTAATGATCTCGATGATTAAATCAATGTGTCTTTAGGGGTATTTATAGATGTATAAAACCTCTTTGTTTGTTCCCCAAAGGATACTCATACTTGTTTCCATAAAATAAACTTATTTGAGTTTCCAAATATTTGAATTTCAAAAATTATATCCGTTGGAAAACAGAAAATTGCCGCGACACAGACGACTGTGAAGTCCTAATAGTCGTCTGTCCATTTAATATAACGGTAAGAATCATTGGCAGAAAGGTGGCAGCTGTCTGTCCTTTGAGTGGTAGTCGTCTGTCATCAGAATATAAGGTGACAGTCATCTGTCCATATGATGATGGTTTTCTGTCCATGTGTAATTTTGAGCCTTTCAGTAATATATAAGGTGGACAGTCATCTTGTGAAACTTTCACAGACTTCTCATTTTTGACTGACAGTCGTCTGTGGGAGCCTTGACAGTCGTCTGTCAGGTTTCTGTGTTTCAATTTCAAACCTTGTAAATTTAATCAGTCGTCTATCTAGTAACACACAGTCGTCTGTCAACTAAATGATTTTCTTTCTTAGTCATTTTTTGATTTCTCTCTCATTGTTACTTGGAATATAGATTTTTTTTAACTTTGAAAACATGTTCCAAGTTATTGTCTTAAGGTTTTTAAGTCTTTTTGTCTAATGAGCTTCAAAATGAAAACTTCATACTTGAATAAACTTAAAGTACTTACAAAGACTTGTCCTAAGTGTTCAAAAATTCTTCTTTGCTCCGAACTTTCTTTGTTGCTAATCTCTGATCTCTCAGAATAATCTGAACTTTGAGCTCTCATGTTGATCTTCTTTAATCATCATGCTCTTATGTTCTTCAGACTTTGATCCATACTATCAGACTTTGATCCATGCTATATGAGTACCTTTGTTGACCTTATAGGTCACGCCCGGTTTTGATAATGACAAATACTCTTGTATTTGATGAATATCTAGTTCTTGTGCAGGTCTACATTAGCAGATACATTGACGGCACAAAGAAAAAGTGAAGTTGAAGACCAAATCTCCTTTTGTAATGCATTTCATATCTATTTGGTCTGTAATAGTAATTAGGACATTTAGTTTGTAATAAGCACACACAACACATGCATGGTTTATCTTGTAAGCTCAAACCAAATCATAATGCAAAATAACCTTAGCATGACCTTAGGATGTACCCTTCAGTCGACCGACAACGGACTTTCTTGGTGTCTTAATTTTGGACATAAATGACCCTAGGACACACAAATTTTCATATATGTTTGTTAGGCACTCGAATAGGGTTTGTACGTTTCAAGACAGGACCAAAATGCACAATTGGTGCACTTTCTGTCGATCGGCCAGGAGAGTTCATTTTGGCCTGGTCGACCAAATCGGGCCTAGGTCAACAGTTGACCAAGGCCCTAGTCGACTGAACCAGGTAGTTCAAAAAGTCTCGGTCGACCGAAACCTCCTTGGGTCAACATTTTGACCATCTGGTCGATCGAGCCATTTTGCACACCAACTACCTGGTCGACCGAGGGTCCTCGGGAGAAATCCTAGTGGTTTGGTCGACCGAACCAGCCAGTTCAAAATGGCCTGATCGACCGAACCTCAAAAAATTTAGAAATTGCCCTCTCCTAGTCGACCGAGGCCTCATTTCAAAATTCCCTGGTACATCGAATCATATGAGACTTGGTAGACTAAACTTGTTCTGGTCGACCGGACCTCTCGGGTTGCACTTAATTTTTTACCGCAGTTAAAATTTTTAAGCAGGGTTAAAATGCTTTAAATGTCATTAATCTTTTCTAACAATCCCTAATAGGTCCCCAACGGTCAAATATTTTGATGTGTCTATATATACTCTTTCATTTGGGAGAATTAAGCATCGATTAGCAAAAATAGAAAATCAAATTCTCTCTTAAGAAAAATATTTCTCAGTGCTCATACTCTTCCAAATACACTCTAACTTACCTTCAAAAATTGTTAAATCATCTGTAAGTGTTCTTGAGTGTTTGGATTGAAAGGCTTGCTCTTTCTATGCTGTGAGATTGTTTCATTTTGTTGAGTGCCAAACCCAAAAGGATTCTTAGGGGACTTTGCTGATAAGTTCATCCTAAGAAGACTTTACTAGATCTTCTAAGATTGCATATTCATTGCAACATCTTGAGAAGCTCGCATTTGCTTTTGGTTGCGAAATATTTTCAAAATCATTTACGAGTATCTATTGCTCTTTATTTTGAAAATCATTTGAGGAGATATTTGTTTTTGAGGTGAAACATCTTTGTTGTAATATTTATTCATTCATATATTTTTGCTGGAAACAAAGATCATATATATTTTGCAATCCAAGAATATACATATTCATGTGATTGAGATATTCAACTGATTGATATTCTTGAGGCTTGCTTTGTATTCTGTATGAACACATTTGATTGAAACATTTTGAAATACACAAATTGTTATTGATACTCTCACGTACTCACTACACTAATAGAAAATATCTTTGAGAATTGAACTATTTAGACCACATTGAGCTTACATTTTAAATCATCTGTGGTGTTTGTGATTGTGCGCATTTTTGGTACAAATCTGCTTTATGTGAAAGCACCCTTATATTGTACCTTTTGATTGTATATCTGAGAGATTTTAGGCGTGGCCTGAGGGGACGGTAATCCAACTCGGTAAGGATTTGTGTAAAGGTTGAGGTCAGCCCTGTGTTAATTTGACCTGGTTTGTATAGGTGCCGCTCCACCCGTTTAAGTGAGCAAGTTATTGTGATAATCCTTGTGCTGGTTAGCCAAGGCAGGGACGTAGGCAGTTAGCTGAACCTCGATAGCATATCTGTGTGTCACCCTTCTCTATACTGCTTTCTAGTGCTTGTGTAAATTGATTAATCTGCTTTATTTAACTTCTGATATTACTTGCACTAGATTGACCATAGGATTGTGAACATACTGTTGTTAGGAGGAATACCTAGGGGATAGATTTTAAAAATACCAATTCACCCCCACTCTTGGGATCACGGTAAGGCTAACAACCTTCAATATGGATTCTTGAGAAAACATACACTCAACTGAAGCATGTTAAATCCTACTTATTTGTTAGCATCAAAATGGAGTATTAAACCTTGTGAGGCCAACAAAATACATATAAAATAGAATTCTCCCACAACCAAAACACTACCTACTAGTAGAAAATTATTACATTTACTAACTAACCTACAAAAAAAAGACTTTACATAATTACCTATATTTTTTCTTGATTACTGTTGATCTCCACTGAAGAGATACGTGTATTTCTATCGTAATCTCTTCCTCAAGCTCCCAATAAGCTTCTTCCACTGCGTGATTCCTCCACAGGACCTTTACTAATGGAATTCTCTTACTGTGTAATTCATGTTCCTTCCTATCCAAAACCTGCACTAGTATCTCCTTATAAGCCAAAGTATAACAGAGTTCTAACTTGACATAACTAATTACATAGGAGGGATTTGGGACGTATTTCCTTAACATGGAAACATGAAATACATCGTGAATTCCGAACAATGCTGGTGGTAAAGCTAGCCGATAGGCTACTGACCCCACTCTCTCCAGAATCTTGAAAGGGCCAATAAACCTAGGGCTCAACTTACCCTTCCTCCCAAACCTCATAATCCCCTTCACTGGTGCTATCTTCAAAAACACGTGATCTTCAACTTCAAATTCTAACTTCTGGCAGTGAGTATTGGCGTAGCTATTCTGCCGACTCTGAGCTGCACTAACTTTTTCTTTAATGAATCGGACTTTATCGTATGCCTGTTGCACTATTTTCGATCCCAAAACTTGCCTCTCACCTATCTCATCCCAATATAGAGGAGAACGAAACCTCCAATGGTAAAGCGCCTCATACGGTGCCATGCCAATGCTGGCCTGATAGCTATTATTGTTTGCAAACTCTACTAACGGAATATATTGGGTCCAACTACCCCCAAAATCCAGCACGCACAACCACGACATATCTTCTAATATCTGAATCACCCTCTCAATCTGGTTGTTCGTCTGAGGATGAAATGTTGTGCTGAAAGATAACTGAGACCCCAGAGCCTCCTACAAGCTCCTTCAAAAATGTAAAGTGAAACGTGGGTCTCGGTCTGATATAATAAATACTGACACTCCATGTGTTTGCACAATCTCCTGAATATGTAACTTTGCCTATTTGTCCATGGAGTAGTTGACTTTAATGGGAATGAAATGAGCGGTCTTCATCAATCGATCAACAACCACCCAAATAGCATCCTGCCCCTATCGCGCCGGCGGTAAACCCATCACCAAGTCCATAGAAACATGGTCCCACTTCCACTCTGTGATGAAAAGTTGCTACAACTGGCCCGCTGGCCTCTAGTGCTCAGCCTTAACCTGTTGGCACGTCAGGCACTGCTACAAAAACTTGGTAATTTCTCTCTTCATGCCGCTCCACTAGAAGGACTCCCATAGATCCCGATACATTTTAGTGCTACTGGGATGAATTGTATATAGGTACCTATGAGCCTCCTCAAGGATCATCCACTTGATATTAGCATTTACAGGCGCGCATAATCTAGAACGAAACCGCAAAGCTCTGTCATCTGAAATACTGAACTCCTCCCCCTATCCGTTCTGCACTTTCTCAATCAATTCCACCAACTCTATATCATTTTTCTGGGCTACTTTAATCCTTTCATACAATGTAGGCTGCACCACCAGGTTGGCAACAAAAGCCTGGTGATCACTCTCAACAAACTCCACGTCAAGTCTCTCCAGATCCATTAGGATCGGATGCTGAATTACTACTGCTAACTGTGCTGCACCCTTGATTTATGACTCAGTGGCTGATTGTGCAATCATAGTCCTTGATAAGTTCCAACCATCTTCTTTGCCGCATATTCAATTCCTTCTGCGTAAAGAAGTACTTTAGACTTTTGTAGTAGGAGAATATCTTACATCTTTCACCGTACAAGTAATGCCTCCAAATCTTTATCAAGTGTACCACTGCAACCAATTCAAGAGTGCTAAATATATTATGCCCTAAGTGCTATGGCACTTCTCAAATAGCCTTAAATGTTCGCTTATATTATCTAATCAAATACATTTTAATTTTGTGTCTGTCGCTGTTTTTCAATACTAGCCTAAAATTGCTTAAATACAATCAACACTACTTGGTCTTTGGATAACCCGTTTTGGTTGCCAACATTTTGGTGATTATTTACAAATCAAATGAGTATAGACAACCACACCATTGGCTCCCTAATTTGTCTATTTATTTTGAAAAATGGATTTGCCACTTTATTTTAGTTTTGAAAAAACAAAATAAAGGAAAACCTTTTTGAAAAAGATATTAGGTTCAAGAATATTTTTGTGAATAGGGTAGGTAAGACCTTAGATTCCTTGTTGTTGGAAACCAAAGAATTAGCATCCTAAGGCACCTATTCTATGAATGGTTATTGTACTTACATTGTATGTGTATTGCTTTTTTTTTTAAAAGCAATTTTCTAAAAGAAATGGTTTAAACATGAAAACATTTAAGAAAAACAACTTGCAAGATTAGGCAGTCGACAGCCTATAGAGGTCGGTTGACTGCCCCTCTACAACCCTCTTCTTTTTTACTTGTTCATTACAGAAATCTTCTAAACTTTTGATCCTTTTGGAAAGACTTTCGTAAGATCCATATAGAGGACGTAACCTAAAAAAAAATTA
Organism: Malania oleifera; assembly: GCF_029873635.1. Classification (NCBI taxonomy): domain Eukaryota; kingdom Viridiplantae; phylum Streptophyta; class Magnoliopsida; order Santalales; family Ximeniaceae; genus Malania; species Malania oleifera. The sequence goes on from NC_080417.1 coordinate 46,439,269, forward strand.
TATTACTAATGCTTATTCAAAGCAAACATATAAACATGAAAAAAAATTAGAAAATAAAGAAAAGAAAAAAGAAAGACTTCTTTGTTTTTTGTTTGGTATGGCTAGAATTAAAAAGTAGACTACTTACATACCCTCAAAAGAGGAGTCAAACCATATGTCGTTCCCAAAAAAAAAAAAAAAATGAATTTCAATATTTTAAAAAAATCTGGGTTATTTTATGGAAACTCTTGAGGTTTGAATGATTTGATTCCTTTGGGAAGAAAATCACGAAATCCAACTTGAAAACTTTGATTTGTACCTCTTAGAGGTTTTTTTTAATCCATTCAACAATCTCATTATGAATGATTGATTAAAAAAGTTAAATTTTCAAAAAGGAAGCTTTGGTTTCTTTGGAGGAAAGACTATAAAACTTAACTTGAAAAAGTATTGATTTTTGGAGGGAGAACAACAAACCCACCTTCACATTTTATTTAGAACAAATTTGGAAAACATCTAAATGCCACATCATGGATATATGACTCAAAATATATTTGAAAACTTTGCAAAAACATGAAAGCTTTTGTGAAAACTTTGCATGGAATCATTTTTTGGTGAAAATATGGTTTTCTTTTTAATGGAGAAACCATAAAAACCTTTCGTAAACTAGCATTCAAATTCAACTAAATGTACTCTACTAAGTATAGAGACCCCAAAATACTTGAAATTTTGGAGAAAATTAAGAAAAGGAGAAAAAAAGAAATAGCACTCAAGATTTGAAGATTGACCATTGGCAGGGGTTGGTTGACCACCTGGTTGCCAATGACTATTTTTTTTTCAAAAAAAAAAAAAAAAAATGGGGCATTCGACTGCCTACAAACAAACATCCACAAAAATGTCAATTTTTTTTTAATCTTCAAAACATACTTTTTTCTATATAATCGAGATAAAAGCATATCCTTTTACTTCTAGCATGAATTGTTGACATTAATTAATGGAGAAATCATGAAGTGCTGAACATAAACATACAAGGAAACATCAACATGCTTCAACATGCCAAAACTCACACAAACCTATAGAAATGAATAAAGTATAAGGTTAGCTATTGACCTTATTGACGAAACTCTCATTTCAATTCACTCCCTAGACACCCAAAACAAAGGAGGAGATATGTGATTTTCTCTCCTTTTTTCTTTTCAAAAAAATCCTGCTTTGACCCTATGAAAATCACGAGGTGCATATAGTGAGAAGAAATTCTTTCCAAAAGTTGCATGAATGGAGGCACCATTGTCTATTGTTAGTCTCCTAGAAAGAAATATTAATTGATTTCATTATTTACTACAAACAATAAGAAAACCATCAAAAGTAGTAGGTAAGCTATCTTTTCTTACATCTTTCATGACATCTTTCCTTTTTTCTTTTTTTATTTCTTATACTTTTAGAAATATTTCTTTATGTGACATTTCTTACCACATGCAAAGACTTCAATGTCTCTTCTTGAATGGCACTTACTTCTCGATTTATAAGGGTTCCCAAGATCTCTGCTTTACTTCTCACCCTATTTTTTATGACAAAATCTTTTAATTAAGAGAATGAAGAACCTACATTTTCTCCTTGTATTTTCATAATAAGTTGTTTTTTTTTTTTTTTTTTTTACCAAATTCATGATCACAACTCCTTTAGGTGCCAAGTTTTTAATGGAAACTCTAAAAGTCTCCCAACTTTCTAGCTAGTAAAGAACCAAGAAGCTATAAAAGCATGCACCTTATTATCAAAAAAAACTTTCATAAAGGCCAACAGTTTTATAATTTCCTTAATTTCATTTAAATGATCAGTAATAAGAGTAGCATTCTTGTATTTCAAATTCATAAGCTTTTTTATCATATACATTTTATCCCCTCGTTTTTCTAACATAAAGCTTAGTCGGCTTTATCCAAAGTCAGTATGGATCAATTTTATCAGCCACATGATTATGCAAATTTTCTTCAATCCCATTGCAAAGTATAGCTACAGACTTGTCTATTTAATTAAGGTCTAATCATCATCAATTTTTCACTAGGTTTGGCCAACTTATCAATTGTTACAGTTAACCTCATTAAAACTAATTATTCTACTAGTATTCACCTTCATGGCTCCTCACTAACCAAGATTGATCTCATACCACTACTAGATAAAGGAAGTACAGATATGACAACAGAATACTTATCAATAGCCCAAGATAAGACTCTTCCTTCTTCAAATCAACACTATGTAGAATAATCAATTATTTAAAAAAATTAGAAATAATCAACAATCAAGAACATGAATTAGCCACAGTCATAAAGAGAACACCAAGATTAATGTGAAAAACCCTATGATGCAAAGGGAAAAACCACAGGACCAAAGTTTGATTCTAACCTTTCATTTTATCCAAATAATAGCTTATAATAGGTCTTCCCTAGTTAAAAGTAGAAGTTTGCATCAACTACTATCATTAAGAATAACAACCAATAAGGTTGAATCAATATGCAATGCTTGAACTTCTAGCCTTACAGTTTCTACTCTCTTCTTCATTATCTCTTACAGTGTACTCCTAATAAGCTTAACATGAATCTCCCCAAACAATTTAGCCCCCCTTTACCTTCTTTCCTAGACCTTTCATTTTTATTTTATTTTTTTAAATTTATGATTTCTTGCTCAGTTTTAGACTTATTATGTGGATTATGACAAAATATAGTATAAATTTGTATTAAACTTCTTCTAAATTTATACAAATTAGGATTTAAGTCCCCGTGTTCTCAAATTATATCTAATATAAATTTTTAAAAATTTTAATTTTTTAATAATTATTCTAATATTTAGAAAATAAAAATAATTTTTTTTGCACAAATAAATAAATTTTCTATTTTCTACCTTTTTAATAAAACTCTTGAAAAACTAAAGAATAAGTTGAAAATTTTATTTTCATTAAAAACTAAAATTATTTTCCACAATTAAATGGGGCCTAACAGTCTTTATTTCTTTTTTTGAATGAAATTACATTCATGGATACTGCTTTATTTTTATTTTTATTTTTTTGCATATAGCACTAAACACTTTGGGTTTTTGACAGCCATAAGTAAAAAAAAAAAAAATCTCTTGCATTTGTTTGTCTGGAAAAAAAATAAGTGAAGATAATCTCAAGTAGTTATACAGTAGTTTGAGAGAGACATGCAATTTACCCCCTTTATATAATAATAATAATAATAATAATAATAATAATAATAATTATTATTATTATTATTATTATTATTATTATTATTATATAAAGGCATCAATTTGCATAGATGAAAACGAAATGTGTAGAGAAGGAAAAACTTCAGATATGACAACGAATGTTTTGTTTTGGGATGTAGAAGTCTATCTCACCGCTGACGTGCGGTACAGCGTGCCTTGAGAAGTTTAAGATTTTCTTAGCATGTGCCAGCCTTCTGTTATATTTAAATAAAAAAAATGATAACCAAAACTCCATATTCTAAATTGCGTTTCTTACAATACATCTTTTTTTTTTTTTTTTTTTCCAATTGAATGTGATTAATTTATTTTTTTAAATAATAAATAGCAAAATTTACTTTTGAATTTGGTTTTTACAAAATAAAGGACTAATTTAATAAATATTAAGATTTAATTTTTCCTTTTTAAAACATTGTTGTAAAACATATCATAATAAAAGAAAGAAAATGTATTGCAAGAAAAATAAAGAGAAAAAGCTATTGCATTTCTTGCACATATTTTACATGAATCGAACATCTATTCATACACATGATTTGGTGACTAACTGATAGATTGAAAATTGTCGACAGTTTCTTCTCAAGGCTAAACCCAGGGGTGGCTCTGCCTTTAGGCCATTGAGGCACCCGCCTAGGGCCCCCAAATTTTTGGGGCCCCTTAATTTTTTTTTAATATAGTAATATACTTTTTGGGCCCCAAAATTTTTTTTAATTAAATAATATTAATATTATTTATTATACTCTATTCTCATAATTGACTTCCTAACTAACAAATAAATGAAATTATATTTTAAAATATAAAATAAATACAATTTAATTCTTTTTTTTTTTCAAGTCTTATACTTCCTAACTAACAATTTTATTGTATTTCAAATTATCTATTACTCCTATCTCTCTCTCTTAGTCTCTCTAAATTTTTTTTTTCATCTCTCACACTCTCACACTCTCATCTCTTGGTCTCTCTATGATTTTTGCTTCAACTATTGTGTTCATCATCTTCGGGCCTCCGATTCTCTGTAATTTTCTTCAACTCTAATTTTGATTTTAATTTTGTATATTATTTTTCTATTATTTTTACTCTGAATTTTTTTTTTTTTCTTAGATTTTGGAAGCTTTGAGGTTAGAGTGCTGTATCCGGCAAGAATCCGATATCTCTAAAGTCTCGCTTGCCGATCGATTTGCAATAATAATAATAATTAGGTTATATTATTTCAATATACTATTTCTATAGATTTATTAAATTTATTTTTTTTGTTTACATAATTTGTCAATTTATAGTGTTAATTTTGAAATTTAACTATGTCAATGAGAAAATATGAATCCAGATATGAAAAACGAAGAAAAAAAAAATAAAAGAATTAGTGTCATCTCAGAAGGGAGCTCTTGATAAATTTATTTTTAGTTATAAGCAAAATATAAATGAGCCCGCTCTAGTCCCCTTACGAAACTATATCATAAGAAAGATTAAATGGATTGGCTATGTTATCGATAGAAAACGAAATACTTAAAAATCTTGAGTATAGAACTTTAATTAGTGATTTTGCATCTCAGAAAGTTAGAAAAATTAATTTTAAATAAAAATAAAAATTAAAAAAAAAATTAAAGGTCCTTGATTAAATCATTCGCCTAGAGCCCCATATTGTGAAGAGCCGACGCTGGCTAAACCGTCGACGATTTTTCCTTTTCCTCACCATGTTTTTCGTGTACATTAATATGAATGGCAAATTTAATAAAATATTATTTTATTCTTAGAAATAAGCATTCAAGTCAGTAAATCAGAAAATATTATCAAGAGGCAAATGCCAAATTTACTCAAGAAGCCCACTTACATTAAAAAATAAATAAAAATATAAAAATATAAAATACCATATATTAATGATGATGATCCTTAGACTTTGGTAGGGGCAAATGGACCGCAACAATTTGTCAAAAAGACCCACAAACAAAGTTGACGGCCTCCATTGCTCCAGTGCTTGCCTGTTACGTCTGCCACACACTAATTAATACGCAGAACATTTTTCCCCGTGCCACGACTGGACTCTTTCAGTTTTCAAGTGCATGTGCTTATACTCTTCTAGAAGATTTCAATATTTAAATATTTAACTAAATACCTTCACTAATATTATATTAGGGCCAGTATTTAATTTACTTTATATATATTATATGTTATCTTTCTGAATGCTTAATTTATTTTAAAATTACGTTAAATAATTAATTAATTATTTTGAATCCCCCATATAAAATTGGCATGCATCAGTATCACATATATAAAATTATGTTTGTTCTCAATTTCTAGAGCATGATCATTAAACATAATTTTTTTCTGGGTGATTATCAAGAAAAATTTATTTGAATTATTGTTTATTAATAGTTTGAATATCCAGGTTAAAAGAAAGAGTATATTTGAAAATTAGACTCATTTTTTGGGGAAAAAAAAAGGTACTAGAGTAAAAAAAAAAAGAGTTTTAGAGCCGTCGAAATAGAGATATTTTGAAAAAACACTTTCACCAAAGTTAAAAAGGTGTATTAAAATCATTAAACACTTATTATTATATTGATGTACAATCAATATTTCATAATACTTGTTATTGTTGACTTAATAAACAGATGTTTTTAGAGTTATAATCTATTTATTAGTAGATGAGGGGGAGGGGTTTTATGAGGTTACGATGGGCTTTGAGCCTATGAGAGCCATAAATTTAAAATGAAAAATTAAATTGATTACATTAATTAATGTGATCTTTCTTGGTATTTAATTTAACTTAAATTGAATGACCACATTGTGTTTCTTTTATTTTGGGTCCTAAAAGAAAAAATTATGTTTGTTCTAAAATTCTAGAACATTATCACATTGTTGCTTCTTTTTGCATCTTATTAGTTTTTTTTTCTTTTCTTTTGTGGGTGATTATCAAGGAAATTTGATTTGAATTATTTCTCATTAATATATTGAATATTAAGGTTAAAAGAAAGAGTATATTTGAAAATTAGACTCATTGTTTGTTTGATAATATGGTCACCAAGATTATGAGTGCAAACTTGTATTATCATAGATGATGTTCGGATTATTAGTCAAATCATTTTTCAAATTTAAACATAAAAAAGATATAAAACAAAATCACATATTTTCAGTGGGATATGAATAAATGATGTTAAACAAGATTTAAAGAATTGTCACTTTCATTCACATTAAGTTGCTTTGGTACAAGAAATTCATTTAAAAAAAAAATTGATGTGATAAAGAGCTCAAATCTCATAACAAAAGTTAATTATGAAATGTTGAATATTAAAATAGATTTAAAATAGTTCTTTTGGGAAATAAAGTTTTTTAAAATTAGCTTATAGTAGTAGAACTGAAAGATAGCTCTAGAGTAATTGAATTGAGCATAAATATCGTTGTAGTATGTAACTCATATCGAGTGGAACATGTGTATAGAGAAAGTAATCTAATGCTGGAAGTAGAGCAGACATGGGGGAAACACCCCCACGGTACGAGATAGGGGTATTTGAGGAATTTTTCTAATACCTTTGTATGACTAGAGTTAATATAAATATATACGATGTAACCCTACTTTGATATAGTGAAATCCAGTCACGGCTTGCTCTTGTGGATGTAAGCATACTGCTGAATCATGATAAATCTGTATGTTTTTATTATTTTTTTCTATATTTTTTGTACTATTCATCATAATTACTGCACGTTTGATAACAAATATTATAAAAAAAGAATTGGTATTAAAGTTAAATAAAGTATCTGACTTATCAATCATAGATATTTTTGGTAAAAAAAGTATTAGAGTTAAAGAGAGAGAGAGAGAGAGAGAGAGAGAGAGAGAGAGTTTTAGAGCCGTCAAAATAGAGATATTTTTGAAGAAACACTTTTGAAACCTAATAAATAGACCTTTTAAGAGCTATAACCTATTTATTTGTAGGTAAGGAGCGGTTTTTAGGAGTTTACGATGAACTTTGAATCCATAATTTTAAAATTTAAAATTAAATTAAATTAATTATTAAAATAGAAGTGAATATTTAATTTCTCTATTGATTAATTTTTTATGCCTGCAATAATTTTGATTTTAATTTGATATGATTTCCTGCAGTATCTTTTCCCATTATTCAATAAAATAATTACTAATACCAAAATAGTAAAAAAAATATCATTGTCGTATCGCCTTTGAAAAAATATTGTGATATTTGTCTTGTGGGGCGTTGAGAAGACAAGAGCAAGCACGTGTGACATGCCAAAAAGACATGTCTGAATCTCATTATTTCCTAGGAAGAAAAAACAACAGATAGTAAGATCCACAATGAAAAATTGTAAATGATCTTGCAATTAATTATGATGATTTAGGACAAATACATAATTTGATTCCAATTAATGGACAAAATTAACGGTTGGCCATAATAATCTCTGTTAGATGGGGACAATATCATTGTCATACCACCTCTTTCATTTTAGTCATTATAATTATTATTATTTGATTCTGACTAATACGACTGAAATAATTCATCTTTGATCCACTTTTTTCCCCCTCATTTCAAGGGTTATAATTTGATCTTTAATGTAGAAGTCCAAGCTCCAACCGTTGTTATGTTCTTAGGAGTGAGAATCATCAGATATCAATGTCTGGTCATGTTGGTTTTAATGAGAACCATTAACGTGAGTATGTGACATTTGGTTCATGGAATCAATATTAGAATGAATCGATAATTTATGTCAGTTAAATTGTTTTGGTTTTGTAGATGATGATAGAACGATACCTCTGCTTCACATTTTGTTGTTTAGTTCCTATAAATAAAGGTAAAATCATATTTGATGCTAACTCAGCTGCTTACTTACTATAATAGTAATTTTCAAATTCTACATCTCCATTAAAATCACCATTTCCTATCTCATTTACGTTAATATAAAGATGACAACAACCCTAATAAAACAACATAATTCATAATAAATAAGCATGGTGTTAAGGGGCGACAATGTAATGAGATAATACGGGGAAGATAATGTGAAACTCTCCAAGGATTTGTATTGATAAATGAATTGTTTATGTTACTGCTTTGTACTGTTACCTTCCTAATTGAATAAAACAAGTAGGCGATGTTATCATTTTGTTTTACTATGTTTATTGTGCATGGTGCAGTCTACTCATCTATGAATGCCTTCTCTACGGTTGACTCTTACTTATATGGATTATGGTTGTATATAGTTTTGCTTTTGTGTCACTATTCTTTTCGAGAGACTAATGTGGTTCATGTGCCTATAAGCATGAACGTGTAAACTTTGGCTGACTCAGTTGAGGAAGTGTTCTCAATGAGTGTCGGGTAGCCCTCATTGGTGTCAACACTTGTGGGTCTATGACAATTGGTAGCAGAGCACAGTAGTCAATCGACATAAGCGGTAACTTGCGAGCCTCTAAGTCTATTGAATTGGAGTGCATTGAAACACTTAAGGCAAGAGTTTCCAAATTAGAAACCTTGGAGACGAGATTCTTTGAACTCTAGGCCTTTGTGATGAAACAAGTTGTCGAAGAGAATGGTGTGCTAGGAGAGCTTGAAACATCTTGTGAAACCACTAGAGGATCCTATATTGTGCATCGAATTTGAGATATGGATTGTGGAACTAGAGAAACTTATTCCACATTTAAAATCCGTAGAGAATGGAAAAAAAAAAAAGTTTGAGGCCTTCTAAAGGAACCTTGAGAAGTTGGAAGCCTTTGAAGATATGCTAAAACAAATCGAACGTATGTTGCCATTGTTATCATCCCAAAATAGAGGGATAATAGATCTCGAGGCCTCCTTTTGGGAGATTAATGAGAATATTTATATGCTTGCAAATAATGTTAAGGTGTTTTAGAGCACAATGGATCAATTCCAAAACCAATTACAAGAGTACAATGTGAAGTTGAATACGGTGGCCCAAATGTTTAGGACATTCAGAGTAGATTCTAGTGAAATGACCTAGGTAAAAATACCAAACCCAAAATCTTATGTTGGGGCCCATTATGCCAAGGAATTGGACAACTTGCTCTTTAACTTAGAAAGTTATTTCAAGTGAGCTTGAGTTGATTTAGAGGAGGACAAAGTGGCACTTGCCATAATATTCCTTGTGGATAATGCAAAGTTGTGGTGAAGGACCAAATATGAAGATATTCTGAATAATTGTTGCACCATCTATACTTGGGATGAATTAAAATAGGCCCTAAAGACACAATTTTAACCAAAAAAATGTTGATTTTATTGGTCACTACAAGGGTGTAAGATCTACAAAAAACTAGCTCGATCAGGGAATATATAGAGAATTTTTAGCATTGATGCTTGATGTCAAAGGAATAATTGAGTTTGATGAAGTGTTTCACTTTTTACAAGGACTTAAGACATGGCCTAAAAGTCATGAATGCAAGGAGTCTATTGCCCTCATTTTACTCTCGTAGCCATAAAACGTTTAGATTACTACTCAAATAGCCATCTCAAGAGGAAAAACCCCACTTCCTCCAATGAGTAGATACTAAACAAGATGAATAGACCTACTAGCAAAGGAGGGGACAAAGAAATTGCCAACTTTCAAAGAGACAAAAAACCCTTCTTATATAGAGACTCAAGGGGTGAATATATAGTAACTAGGGGGAACAAATAGCTCATTTCTTGTTTTCTTTGCAAAGGACCTCATCAAGTAGCAGAATGCTAGAATGGAAGGCCTTAAATGCTCTAAAGGCCCTTAAAGATGGAATAGAAACCAGGATAAGGGAGAAGTAGTGTTTGTTAGCTTTGGTGCAATCCCAAGAGGGGGGGTGAATTGGATATTTAAAATTTATCGCCTAGGTTAAACCAGATAAATAGTATTACTTAACCTAGGGTTTGTTTATGCAAATGTAAACCTAATCATTCACAATATAACATATACGTGCAGTAAGTAAATTGCGGAAATGTAAATGAACACGCATAATATGTTATCGAGGTTCAGCCAATAGTGCCTACGTCCCCACCTCTAACTCGCAAGTCAGAGGATTCCACTAATAGCTCACTTAAGGGTGGAGCGGCACCATTTACAACCAGGTCAAATTAACACAGGGCTGACCTCAACCTTAACCAGGTCAATTAGCGGGGCTGACCTCAACCTACACGCCTGAATAGGACGACGCACCTAGCTTTCCAATCCGGGTCTAAGCCAATCCGGGACTATTCTAGGGCTAGTCTCCCTCTTCACGCCTGTGCCTGGAAATACAACAAATGTGTATAAAATTTGTACATGGAAATATGCTTCTAGAAAAGCATATGTGTGCACCAATACAGCTCAATCAATAAAGCAAACATGAATGATATGTAGATATGCTCAGTGCTCTAATGTGTGCTAAACACTTAATCAAGTATGATAATTAATCAAGATCTAGAGTGTGTATCTAAGCAAGATTTGAAACACAATATTCAAATATCACAAAATCAGCTCAGGGTTTCAAGTATGCTAAGCAAGATAGATCAAACAAACTCAATACAATATTTCAATGTCTAAAGCACAATGGAGTTGTTTGAAAGACTAGCTTTTTGCAAAAGGATTTTTGCACACAAAATCTAGGTTTTGGTATCTTGCAACAACAATGTAAGAACCACAACCCTCAAATTCTTCCCACACAAGATTTATCAAATGAAATCCGTGGAAGAACTTTAGGCTATACTCTCAAATAAAATCAATCAAACTTTATACCAAAAGAGAAAATTAGCTAGAGAGATTACGCACTATAGCCTTATAGAAATACTCATAATGCTTAGAGAAATCAAGACTGAAGAGTATGTGAGTGTTTACAAGAAGTATTTGACTAATATAGGATTTTGAGAGTTGAGAGAGTTTTGCCCTAATCAAGTTTTGCTAATCCTTTTAATAATGATAAATGAATGGGTATATATAGGCAAGGAGGTATTTTTGACCGTTTGGGACCTATTGGGCATTATTAAGAAAGTTTTAAATCATTTTAAAATAATTAACCCTGTTTAAAATATGTTTAACTGCGGTAAAAATCAGGGCAACCCGAGAGGTCCGGTTGACCAAAAATGTTTCGGTCGACCAAGTCTCAAATGATTCGGTCGACTAGGAAATATTGAACTAAGGGCACGGTCGACCAGGAGAGGGCGATTTCCCAATTTTCCAAGTTTCGGTAGACCAGGCCATTTTGAACTGGCTGGTTCGGTCGACGAGATCGCTGGGAATTCTCTCGAGAACCCTCCGGTCGACGAGGTAGTTGTAATACAAAAGTGGTCGGTCGACCAGATGGTCAAACTTTTGACCCCAGGTGGTTTCGGTCGACCAGGGCCTTTTGAACTACCTGGTTCGGTCGACCATGTGGTTAAATATTGACCAAGAAGGGTTTCGGTCGACCATGTATCTGTGAACAACCTGGTTCGGTCGAGCAAATGGTCAAACTTTGACCCAGGGAGGTTTCGGTCGACCAGGGCCTTTTGAACTAACTTGGCTTGTTGACCAGATGGTCAAACTTTTGACCTAGAGAGGTTTCGGTCGACAAGGGCCTTTTGAACTAACTTGGCTAGTTGACCGAAAGTGCACCATGTGTGCATTTCGGTCCCATTTCGAAACATACAAGCCCTATTTAAGTGCCTAACAAACATATGTGCAAATGTGTGTCCTAGGGTCACTTGAAGTCCAATTTGAAGACACCAAAAAAGTCTGGTGTCGGTTGATCGAAGGGAAAACCCTAAGGTCTTTCTAAGGTCAGTGTAAGTACCTAATGTCCAACTAAGGTCGATTTTAGCATACCAACCTATCATGCATGATGCAAATTATTACAAGCTATATGAGTGTACAGTCCATAATAAAATTACATCACAGAATGAAGAAACTAAATAATGAATACAAATGCATTACAAGATTCTTTATTCATCGGCACGAACACCGCATGCCATCATGATAAGTCTTTTAGTCCTAAAGCGCGCACAAGGTGAACTTGCATGCAGTTCTCAGTACAACCATTAGTACCAAGAGCATTTGTTATTATCAAAACAGGGCGTGACCAATAAGGTCAACATTCTCCCCTTTTTTGATGATGACAAATACTTTATGCAAAAGTGGGTACAACCAAGAAAGGCTCCCCCTGACTTTATGCATAAAGATAATTAAAGTAATGGATAATTAAAGATTAAGCATGATTAAGCATTGTTTTACCCACTTTTGCCTTTTCTCCCCTTTTTGGCAATAGTAAAAAGGGTTTAAACAATAAAACTCGAAGGCAAAGGATGTCATTTAGATAGAAAAGGGATATTGGGAGGAATTTTTGAAAAATTTGGCAGCATGCTGTTTGAAAATAAACCATTCCCAATCATAACTTTGTACCTAAGTGACCTGTGTTGAGTTCCAATCAATAGCATATAGCACATATTCATCAAGCAACTCAACCAGTACAGTATTTTCAACACACAAAATAAAGGTATAACTTTCAGTCACATAAGAAATATAATAGCCACACAATGCAAACAGAATGACAAAGATAACCTCAACAGTTAAGCACACAAACAATACAACTGGTCATTTAAATGTTTTAAATGTCATGAAAAACAAAATTAGATTGTAGATATGCACCGGCCATTTTAATTGACACATATCATAAGACCCGTGAAAGATTTGAATTAAAGGCACACGGCATATGATACCAAAGGGAGGTTTGAGCATAAAAATAGTCTAACAAGTTCGCATGCATTTTCATATGAAATTACCGAACTAGTTATCCAATTTCATAACCATATATAATTATAATAAGGCAAAAAAAAAATTTTGAAATTAGTTCTTGCCATAAAGTACTAAAAATAAATACATATGTATATAAATATACACATATATCCCCCTTATAATGTTTGCTTAAAATACCAGGGGGTGTTGCTTGCCAAAAATAATTTAAATATCATGCTAGCAAGCAACAAATTTTCTGGTTTGTCAATAAAGCACATACTGAAAAATAACCAGAAAAGCCACAACCATGATGATCCTAAATATGTCAAACAATTTAAAGCAAGGATCGCATGGCAAACACAAACAGCATGTGGCAAAGAAACACATTTTAGAATATGATTTTCAATAAGAACAATGCATTCAAGCACATGCCACATTTGATTCGACACCATATCTAAGCTAAAAGGTTTGTGAGCATAATATGATAGCCATTTCAATTTTAGATGCTCCCCCTATCAATTTGAATTATTGCTTAGATACTATAAATTACTTATACTTTGCAAGGGATTGATTTCATTGAATATGCCAAAGTATAAGTGAGCACACACACCATTCTTCAACAGCTATACTGGATGTCTATTAACAACATTTATCTCTTATCAGTATAGACATACCTATAGACAACAAGTGCATCGAAAATAGATATTAAGGCATTCAATGCAACTCATGATCCAAAAACATTCCATATCAAAACATGAGACTTTACGTGCAGGATATAATGTTCAAGGATATCAGAAGAGCCTTAATATTTCAATAAACAATAGTGATGCATGTGAGACCTATAAGCTCTTTCTATAGGATAGGTTCTTAGCTCTCTAAGTGCTTGATGATTATGCAAGGATGAAACTTAATTTTTAAATATTTTTTACTCATCCTTTCAAAAATATTTTAACGTTAATTTTATCATAATCATCTTTAATACAAGATTTTATATGGGAAAATCTTGGCAAAATTTCGGCAGCATGTCGTTTGTATATAGGACATTTTCCCATAAAAACCTATACCTGATAGTAGGTTGCTTTCAACAGATAAATTTCAGAAAGCAAGCAACAACCTAATATCCACAACTAGCATGCACAATATATCACTGCATCCGCCATGCAGGAGGCATTCAATACACGCATGCTTTCCAGTAGTTCAATCAACAACTCATAATAGAGATGAACTATCCAACATATGACATGACCAACAACTAACAATGGATAGTTATGAGATTAATGCAGAGTTGTTCTCACAAAGGCATACAAACATATAAGCATAAATAAAAATTTGAGAGCATTTTAATGAATATAGATATGAAAGATGAATGCTCCCCCTTAATTATGCGCTAATTCATTTTATGCCTTTTCTTATTTTTCAGGTTCTTTAGGCCAAGTGTATTAAGATTTTCAATGTTATATACTTGTCTTTGGATGAATAGGCTTAGAGAACCAAAAGGTCACAAGATATATATCTTTAAATAAGCTAAGCCAATATTTGCCTCTTTTCTTATGGTTTACAATATATGAGAGGCTTAAGTTTAAATGACTTTTCATTTTAAGGTTCATGCATAGGTTTCTTTGAATTTTTGTTCCATCATATAGATTGAAACCTATATCAATTAAATTAGCCATTTTAACTTAGTTCATGAGGATGAAGCTCTTAAATGATTTTATATAAAGTTTGAGAGCTTGGAAGAAAATTGAATACTCTTAAAGATTAAATATTTTATTTAAGTTTAATAGAGTATTCACAAGTGGGACATTGTACAAGATAAGCATTTTTAAAGAGTATGTCCTAACTTATTTTGGCAAAGAGCATTGTGGAGGATATGAGTAACTAAGAACTGACGCTCTTTGGTGATTGGAATGTATCCTTTAGATATGATCAAGCAAGGATAAAAACCAATGAGAAGGTGGATCTTTACCTGAAGTGATCGTGGTTGGTAAAGATTCCCTATGGAAGACATAAACCAAAATTAGAGGATTTATAATTTAAGCTCAAAGGGAATTTTTGATTTAATAGTGAAATTAGAATCCCTTAGTGATTGCCTCTAATTTTAGTTATGAAAGGATATCTTTTAATAAGCACCAGAAATATTTGGAGTTGATGATTAATAGTGCTTCAAGCCTAGAGTGATGACTAAACATTTTATTAGGCATTTAAGTTCAATGATAGGTTTGGGATTAAATGATATATAGAGTGAGATGGATCCCTAAACCACAAGCTGGGCAATGGACAAAATGTATGCTTAACTTTAGATATCCATATTTACGCATGAGTTAAGCAATTTGAATTTTTAATACAAGGCAAAAATGTCATGTCCATTTGAAAGTGGATTTTCATTCAAGCAGCCAATGATTTCACATTTTAACCAAGGAATGTATGCATTAAGTTCAGATCGATTATATGCTTGGATGATTTTTCAAAATACTTAGTATGTAAGATTTTAAATAGTTGGCATATACTAAGATTTTACATTTTCAGTCCCAAACCACTTCCTAAGTCTTTAGAAAATACTGTCCCCTATGGCTAATCCTAAATGCTAAGGAAGAATTATGTGATCATGTAATTCCTGTTTGAGTAAATTCTTCCTTGAGTTTCAAGGGGTTTGCTTTCTTGACAACCCATACCATTTTTCTATCTTTGATTTTTAATAGGTTAGGATTAGGTTGTACTTTGGCTCTCCAGACTTGTTTGGGTTTCACACCTTTCCTTTTAAATGGGCAATCGAATTTTACGTGCCCCTTCTTTTTACATAAAATACATACGGTGTGAGTGTATGGGCCGGAGGAGGTACTAGCATAATGTTACAATTCTTTTACAAAGTAGCCCATGTATAGGTTCTTCTTTTTCTTATTTTCAATTCCATTAAAACCTATACCCTAGCCAAGCAATTTATCAAAATTTTCTTTGCCTCTAGTGAACGTGTAGATGATCTTAGATTGGTCTTCCATTTTCTTCTCTAGATCTTGAATTTTTGAGTTTTTCAATTCTTTGCAAACATTTTGAAGTTTCATAAATTCTTTAGACATATTGTTTGTTTTATTTTCAAGATCTGCAATCAAGTGATCCTTTTTATCATCATTAGAAACTTTAGATTTCAAAATAGTCAATTCCTTTTCTAATGATTCATTCTTGCTTTCCAATCTTTTAATTTTCAAATTGTGCAAGAATTTTTGAGTCACATTCTTTCTCACATGCCTCATACTTGTTTTTCGAAGCTGTATATCTTTTAGTAGCTTTAACAAGTGACTTATGAGTTCTAACATATTCAACTTGCAATTCCTTATAAGTAGGCATGCTTTCACTATCAGTGCTATCACATGATTCAGTATCAGATGCAACATTCAATTCATCACATGAATCATAATTAGATTTATCTACTAAAGCAGAAGGAACAGAGATAACCTCATTATCTATTAAGGCAACAAAGCACTGGTTACCTCCTTCAAGATTAGAAGGGCTTGAGTCACATGGAGAGATCACAATGTTTTGCATAGGTGCTCCATATCTTCTCTCAAGTTCATCCCAGATTTGCTTAGCATTACTACACGCCATAACCTCACATATAACATTAGAATCTAAAGTGTGCAGTAAAGTATTCATGGCATCAAAATTTATTTGCACTAAATTCCTATCATGATCATTCAATTCACATTCAGATTTAGGAACATCAGCACAATTAATGGATTTAATAGGCACACAATCACCCCATTAATGACTTTCCAAAATCTCCAATTTAAAGCTTTCACACATACAATCATTCTAAATTTCCATACAGCATAGTTTTCACTGCAAAATACTGGTGGGTGTGTGACCAACCTTCCCTCGCATAAAGGGGATGCATTAACATGAGCCATCATGATCTTTTACTAAATAATGTTTAAATCTAAGTTACGAGGCTCTGATACCAATTGTTAGCTTTGGTGCAGTCCCAAGAGGGGGGGTGAATTGGATATTTAAAATTTATCGCCTAGGTTAAACCAGATAAACAGTATTACTTAACCTAGGGTTTGTTTATGCAAATGTAAACCTAATCATTCACAATATAACATATGCGTGCAGTAAGTAAATTGCAGAAACGTAAATGAACACGCATGATATGTTATCGAGGTTCAGCCAACAGTGCCTACGTCCCCACCTCTAACTCGCAAGCCAGAGGATTCCACTAATAGCTCACTTAAGGTGGAGCGGCACCGTTTACAACAAAGTCAAACTAACACAGGGCTGACCTCAACCTTAACCAGGTCAATTAGCGGGGCTGACCTCAACCTACACGCCTTAACAGGACGACGCACCTAACTTTCCCAATCGGGTCTATGCCAATCCGGGACTATTCCAGGGCTAGTCTTCGTCTTCACGCCCGTGCCTGGAAATACAACAAATGTGTATAAAATTTGTACACGGAAATATGCTTCTAGAAAAGCAGATGTGTGCACCAATACAGCTCAATCAATAAAGCAAGCACGAATGATATGTAGATATGCTCAGTGCTCTAATGTGTGCTAAACACTTAATCAAGTATGATAATCAATCAAGATCTAGAGTGTGTATCTAAGCAAGATTTGAAACACAATATTCGAATATCACAAAATCAGCTCAGGGTTTCAAGTATGTAAGCAAGATAGATCAAACAAACTCAATACAATATTTCAATGTCTAAAGCACAATGGAGTTGTTTGAAAGACTAGCTTTTTGCAAAAGGATTTTTGCACACAAAATCTAGGTTTTGGTATCTTGCAACAACAATGTAAGAACCACAACCCTCAAATTCTTCCCACACAAGATTTATCAAATGAAATCCGTGGAAGAACTTTAGGCTATACTCTCAAATAAAATCAGTCAAACTTTACACCAAAAGAGAGTATTAGCTAGAGAGATTACGCACTATAGCCTTATAGAAATACTCATAATGCTTAGAGAAATCAAGATTGAAGAGTATGTAAGTGTTTACAAGAAGTATTTGACTAATATAGGATTTTGAGAGTTGAGAGAGTTTCGCCCTAATCAAGTTTTTCTAATCCTTTTAATAATGATAAATGAATGGGTATATATAGGCAAGGAGGTATTTTTGACCGTTGGGGACCTATTGGGCATTATTAAGAAAGTTTTAAATCATTTAAAAATAATTAACCCTGTTTAAAATATGTTTAACCACGATAAAAATCAGGGCAACCCGAGAGGTCCGGTCTACCAAAAATGTTTTGGTCGACCAAGTCTCAAATGGTTCGGTCGACTAGGAAATATTGAACTAAGGGCACGGTCGACCAGGAGAGGGTGATTTCCCAATTTTTCGAGTTTTTGTAGACCAGGCCATTTTGAGCTGGCTGGTTCAGTCGATGAGACCGCTGGGGATTCTCTCGAGAACCCTCCGGTTGACCAGGTAGTTGTAGTACAAAAGTGGTCGGTCGACCAGATGGTCAAAATTTTGACCCCAGGTGGTTTCGGTCGACCAGGGCCTTTTGAACTACCTGGTTCGGTCGACCATGTGGTTAAATATTGACCAAGAAGGGTTTCGGTTGACCATGTATCTGTGAACAACCTGGTTCGGTCAAGCAAATGGTTAAACTTTGACCCAGGAAGGTTTCGGTCAACCAGGGCCTTTTGAACTAACTTGGTTGGTCGACCAAATGGTCAAACTTTTGACCTAGAGAGGTTTCGGTCGACAAGGGCCTTTTAAACTAACTTGGCTAGTCGACCGAAAGTGCACCATGTGTGCATTTCGGTCCCATTTCGAAACATACAAGCCCTATTCAAGTGCCTAACAAACATATGTGTAAATGTGTGTCCTAGGGTCACTTGGGGTTCAATTTGAAGACACTAAAAAAGTCCGTTGTCGGTCGACCGAAGGGAAAACCCTAAGGTCTTTCTAAGGTCCGTGTAAGTACCTAATGTTTAACTAAGGTCGATTTGAGCATACCTACCTATCATGCATGATGCAAATTATTACAAGGTATATGAGTGTACAGTCCATAATTAAATTACATCACAAAATGAAGAAACTAATTAATAAATACAAATGCATTACAAGATTCATCATTCATCGGCACGAACACCGCATGCCATCATGATAAGTCTTTTAGTCCTGAAGCGTGCACAAGGTGAACCTGCATGCAGTTATCAGTATAGCCATTAGTACCAAGAGCATTTGTCATTATCAAAACAGGGCGTGACCAATCAGGTCAACAGTGTTGGAATTGGTGTATTCCCAAGAGGGGGGTGAATTGGAATTTGAAAATTTATTCCTAGGTTTAACTAATCTAACAGTAGTATATTCGCAACCTAGGGTCTGTCTATACAGTTCCAAATGCGCAGATAAATAAAATGTATGGAAATTAAATCATACGCGAAATTCATAATATAACATACACGTGCGATAAATAAATTACGGGAAAATAAAAGACACACATGGTATGTTATCCGGGTTCGGCCAATACTGCCTACGTCCCCGCCTCTAGCTCGCAAGCCTAAGAATTCAACTCATGCTTACTTAATGGGTGAAGCGGCACCGATTACAACCAGGTCAATTCAAGGGACTGACCTCAACCAACACGCCTTACCAGGATGGCGCACCTAACTTTCCTATTCGGGTCTAAGCTAGTCCAAGACTATTTACTGGGGCTAGTCTCCCTCTTCAGGCCCACACCTGGAATACAACAGATGTAAAATTTTATGTACAAACAAATGCTTCTTACAGAAGTAGATATGTACTACAATACGCACAATATAATCAATGCACCTCAATCATGTAAAAACTATAAGCTTGGTGCTCTATGTGTGCAATCAACACTTAAGGTTATATCTATAAACAATCAAGCACAAGAGTGTATCAAACAAGCTATTCTTTGAAAACCAGATAAACTAAATCTCAATGTTAGATTAGGGTTTCAAAGATGTTAGCAATAATATTAAAAAAAAACTCAAAAATATATTTTCTTTAATGTAGCAAGCACAAGAGTTGTTTGAAAACAAGTTTTGAAAATGATTTTTGCACACAAAAAATATAGGCTTAGGTAACTTGCAATGACAATGCAAGAACCATAAGTCACTAAGTCTTCTCACACATGATTTATCAAATAAAATTGATGGGAGAACTTAAATATTTTACTCTCAACAAAAATCAAACAATCAATATAGTAAATGAGAGTATGAGCAAAATAGAATGATGCACAAGCACACTAAATATACTCACAACACTTGAATGATCAAGGAAAATGAAGTTTTGAAGTGTATGAGAGTAGTATAGGCTATAAAATGATTTTTGAATTTGAGAGAATTTTGGCCTTAATGATCTTGCTAATCATTTCTTAATTTTTCAAATGAGCTTGTATATATAGGCATAGGCAAAATTATGATCGTTGGGGACACCAAGGGTATTATTAGTACTGATTTAAAGCATTTTACCACAATTAACCCTGTTTAAAAAATTTAATTGTGGTAAAAAAATTTCCCAACCCAAGAGCACCGGTTGACCGGACTTGAGGTTCAGTTGACCCAGTGACAAAGTTCGGTCGATCGGGAGAAATTTGAATTGAGAGTTCGGTCGACCAGACTAAGTGTCCCAAGGGCAATTTTTCCATTTTCGTGTAATTTGGTCGACCAGGTGACTTTGAACTATGAAGTTAGGTCGATTGGGCAGTTGGATTCTCCCACGTGGGGGTTCAGTCGACCAGGGCGTTGCCCATATATTTCGGGTCGGTCGATTGTGAAGTCAAACTTTGACTTGGTAGGAGTTTGGTCAACCATAATATATTGACTAGGCAGGGTTCTGTCGACCATGCTATGGTCAAACTGTTGACCAGATGACCGGTTCGGTCGACCGATAGATTTATACTGTAAAAGTACAGTCGACTGAACATGCATTTTTAATGCATTTCAGTTCTATTTCCTTATGCAATCATCCTATCCATATAAGCATATATGTTTATGTATGCATGTGGATCCTATGGTCATTATAGGTCTTTTTGAGGATACCAAAACAATTTAGCGTCGGTTGACCGAAGTCTTGTCTAAGTTCATTTGATTTTCAAGTGATGTGTAGGGACCTAGAATCATTCTAAGTTCTTTGAGCTTTGTAGTTCCTAAATGCATGATATGCATTAAATATTATAGACCTTTCTTATGTTACTATTACAGACCCAAATGAATAATAACGAATTACAACATAAATGATCTTCAGGGTTTTCATGCTCTACTTTATGTGCTATCAAAGTATTTGCGAATATAAACCTACACACAAACTTGACAGACATTAAATACCTGAGTATTTATCATAATCAAAACATAGAATGACCCATAAGGTCAACAAGTAGGACAAAGGCCTCATGTGTGCAGATTTGGTACTGAACAAAAAGAATATCAAAACAATGATTGACACAGGTGTCACTCACAACTTGATTATTGATATTGTAGCTCAGCGAATGAAATTGTAGGTTGAAAAGGATTTAAGAAAATTGAAGGTGATGAATTATGAAGATTTATCCATAGTAGGTGTTGTTTGAAGGTAGTGTGCTATATTGGTGCTTGGTTAAAAGGGGTATGTTAATTTAGGTGTAATCCCAAGAGGGGGGTGAATTGGGTATTTTTAAATCTTTCAGATTGTTTACCACTTAATCTTGATTTCTGTGCTTAACAAATTAAATGCAGGAGTTTGAGGCTGATTTAAATTTATTTTATCAATAAATTCTTTTTACCCAATTAGGTGCGTATAAAGTTGTTCAACATACACATGCAAGATGGATATTGAATTGCGATGCAAAAAATAAAAAGGATAAGGGAAGAGAGAAGGCAAACACAATTTTATGAGGTTTAGCTAACCCGGCCTACGTCCTCGCCTTGAGCAACCCACTCAAGGATTCCACTATATACCTGCTCCTTTAACTGGGACGGAGCTTCCCTTACATCCATTGCTTACAAGAGGCACAGCTTCCTCTTCACTCGGTTCACAACCCAAACTGTGATTACAATATAATATCAAATCTGTAAGACAACTCAAAATCCGCTTCTAACAAAGCTAGTGAGTACAATTGAAACCTATCACATATACATATGATGAAACTTGAAGCTCAGTATATATGTAATGATATAGTCGTTAGATGAATGATATGCTTCAACACACAATTTCCCTTTTTATCAAAACTCCCAAAATAATGATATCAGTAAAAGCTTTGGAGAAAATTAGGGTTCTAGTTCACTTTGCAAAAATGCATGAATATCAAATGTGAACTTATCAAAAGCGTTGTCTTGAATATTATATTGATAAAAATCAAAAAGCTTTCTTTCAAATATTCAATCACAATATGATCTTTGTAATATGCAAATATATATATTTCCATAAAATATCCCATAATAAAATATATAGTTACGAACACTAAGGATTTTAATCAAGTGGTTTTAAGATAACAAAAATATAGAGCCTTTAACTGAATACACACTTGATTCAAAAACGTTTAACCAATGGCAAAAGCTTTTCTCAAGTATTGATCTTATCAAAATAATCTATAAGTAAATACACTCAAGATCAATCACTCAGCTTATATTCAATAATAGATTTTGAGATGAAAAGTTCTTTGAAAACTAAATATCAACAAGTAGATCAGTTTATATGAAGAACTCTATGAGACTAAATGTTAACAAGTAGTGTGATTTACCAATCCTCAATATCAAAATGCTTGTACAATAATCACAAGAAAACCTTTTGAGGATAAAAGTAGCTTTAACTCAGATGTGTAGTATAAGATTTGAAATCCCAATCACAACCTCAGTAGTGTGATCTCCCAAGCTGTGCTAATATGCTCAATTGTATGCCAAAAGTTTGATTTTCTTCTTCTAGTGATTGTTTCTTATCTTTTTCCTTGTTCTTGTTGATCTACGTTAGGGCACTAGGGTTTAGATGTTCATTATACAGGTGCCTTGCCCTTAGAATTAATCTTAACCATTGGATCAAAAAATAATTAGTGAGTTCTCTCATTAAAAATTAAAATTTTAAACTTTCCTGCGGGTTCAAATGACTGAGGGTTAAGGCCCAGACGACTGAAGTTCCATAGAGCTTCGAAAAATTAAACCTAGACACAGGGTCAGACGACTGAGGTTAGGGTTCGGTCTTCTGAAGTGTCAGGTTCAAACGACTGAAGTCTGAGTTCAGTCTTCTGAGTTGCTTCTGCTAAGTTATGTGTTTTACCATTAATTATTTAAAATATTGAAGTAAATCTTTAGTATTTTGAAGAAATTCTCCAGACAACTGAGTTTAACTTCAGTCTTCTGAAGTTACATCTTTAGACGACTGAACGTTGAGTTCGGTCTTCTAAACTGACCAATTCTTGGATTTTTTCTTTTTAGTTTAAAAAATCTACTTTACTCTCTTTCTTGGCTCTTTTATAAAAATATTTTTCGGGGTTTTAAAAATATTTCTAAGTCCATAAATATCCCCTAATGATGTTCATGAGATGCATGAGTCCTAAGGTCAGTCTAGGGTATATGTTAAGCCTCAAATTAAATCATGTAAAGTATGTGAATACATAAGTTCTAAGTACCCATTCCCATGACGTTCTTGAACTTGTCACTTGTGTTGACCCTATGGGTCATACCCTGTTTTGATTATGACAAATACTCTGGTATTTAATGGATTGATGAGTTTGTGTGCAGGAGCAATTGAACGTATCATATGGCGCACGCACATGGCACATGAAGTGAGGACCTAAAGACCCTAAAAATTATATTTATTGTATTTCATTATTATTCGGGTCTGTAATATTTAATAGGAGTATGGTCTGTAATAATTAATGCCTTACCTGCATGGTAGGATTAATAAGCTCAAGACCATAGATGGACCTTAGGGAACACACTTCGGTCGACCGACACAAGATCTTTTTAGTGTCTTAAAATAGGCTTAGAAATGACCCTAGGACATTCTCTCTTGCATACATATGATTGATTATTTGATTCAGGTGATTGAATGCTTGAAATAGGACCAAAATGCACAAAATGGGCACACTTGGTCGACGACCTTACTTGTAGTAAAGTGCCTGGTTGACCGAATCGGTGCTGGGTCAACAAGTTGACTATGGAACGGTCGACCGAACTTTCCAATTCATTACCTGCCGGTCGATCGAACCCTGACCAGGTCAACAGTTTGACTATAGCCCGGTCGACCGAATCTATATAGTTCATTTATACCCGGTCGACCGAACCCCTTTGCGAGTCAACTTTTTGACCACCTGGTCGACCGAGCCAAAAATGTACTCCAATGCTCTGGTCGACTGAGGGTCCTCGGGAGATGTCCCAACTACCTGGTCAATCGAAATTTTTAGTTCAAATACTCTCGGTCGATCGAACCAAGCTGTTTGGAAAAATCGCCCTTTACGGTCGACCGAGAGCATAGTTCATTTTTCTCCTGGTCGACCGAATCTCAAAAAATTGCCCTCGACACATGTGTCCGGTCAACTGAGTCCCCAGTTCATTTTTGTCCTAGTCGACCGAACCATATGAACTTGGGTCGACCGAAGCTCTTGGGTTGGACTTAATTTTTACTATAGTTAATATTTTTAAACAGGGTTAACTTGGTTAAAATATATTAAAACTTTTGTAATAATTTCATATGTGTCGTTAACGGTTATATTTTAGGGGTTGTTTATATATACCCCCTCATTTGAAATAATTAGCATGAGATTAACAAATATAATTTGCCAATATCCTCTCAATCTAAAAAAGCCTATATTTCATATTCAAGCTTTAAACTCCCACTCTTACTCATTCATAATGCAAATACCTCTTTGTAAGAGTATTCTTGTGCTTATCTCACCAAGCTTAAACTCTCTATTAGTTGTTCTATTTGAGATTTATATTTCATAGAGAGTAAGCTACAAGTTCTCCTAGGGGGCTTCGTACATATGCCTTCCGTAGGAAAACTTCTTTGGGCTTCTGAGTTTTGCTATCTCATTGCAATACTCAAGAGTTCATATTGTGTTTTGGATGCCAAAATATTATACATCATTTTTAAAAATATCTCCTGTGCGTATCTTTAAGAAATCTATTTTGAGATATTTTCTTATGTGCTAAAAGATCTTTGTTGCTACACCTTTTGATTAAGATTATCTTTTTATTACAAAGATCAAATAAATATTTTGCAAACCTTTTTTAAATATCTCTTGTGGTTTATATTAAGAAATATTATTTGTTGAGATATTTGAAGTGTGCTTGTGATCTTTGTTGGTGCATTGTGATTGAAATATTATTTTGACACAAAGATCCTATCATTTACACTCTTACGCATGGATTGCTATATTTGTATAAATATTTGAGAGTAAACACTTGGACTACACCGAGTTTATCAAATCCTATCTTTTGGTAGTGTATTAATTACATTGTGCTTAGTGGTACATAATTAGCTTAGTGTAAGAAGCATGTCCTTGTACGCAAAATTATATACGCATCTGTTGTATTTCCAGGCACGGGCTTGAAGAGGGAGACTAGCCTTGGAATAGTCCCGGACTGGCTTTGACCCGGTTAGGAAAGCTAGGTGTGCCATCCTGGTAAGGCGTGTAGGTTGAGGTCAGCCCCGCTAATTGGCTTGGTTAAGGTTGTGGTCAGTCCTGTGGTAATTGATCTAGTTGTAATCGGTGTCGCTCCACCTTTAAGTGAGCATTAGTAGAATCCTTGTGCTTTTTAGCCAAGGTGGGGACGTAGGCAATTTGGCTGAACCTCGATAACATTTCTGGATGTTGTCTCCTTTACTACTTTATTGTGCATGCTTGTTTAAATGTTTATTGCAATTTAAATTCAATTGTATATTTACATTGATTTATTTTACATGCACTAGATTGACTTTAGGCTTGTGTAATACTACTGTTAGCTGATTGACCTAAGGCAATAAATTTTAAATACCTAATTCACCCCCACTCTTGGGATTGCACCAAAGCTAACAATTGGTATCAGAGCCTCGTAACTTTGACTTAGACGTCATTTAGTAAAAGATCATAATGGCTCGTGTTAGTGCACCCCTTTCATGTGAGGGAAGATTGGTCACATGCCCACTTGCATTCAATGGTAATAACTATACTGTATGGAAATTTCGAATGACTGTGTGTGTGAAAGCCTTGAATTGGAAATTTTGGAAAGTTATTGATCAGAGTGATTGTGTGCCTATGAAATCTATTGGGTGTACTAATGTTCCTAAATCTGAGTGTGAACTGAATGATCATGATGGGGACTTAGTTCAAGTAAATTTTGATGCCATGAATACCTTACTGCATGCTTTAGATTCTAATGTTTTATGTGAGGTTATGGCTTGTAGTAGTGTTAAGAAGATTTGGGATGAACTTGAGAGGAGATATGACGTGTCCACGAAAAAGGAAGTCATCTCTCCATGTGACTCAAGCTCCATTGATCTTGAGGGAGGTAACTAGTGTTTTGTTGCTTTAACTAATAATGAGGTTATCTCGGCTCCTTCTACTTTAGTAGATAAATATGAAAATGATTCATGTGCTGATTTGAATAATGTGTCTGATTGTGAATCATATAATAGTAGTGATAGTGAAAGCATGCCAACTTATGATGAATTACAACGTGAATATGTTAGGACTCATAAGTTACTTGTTAAATCAAATAAAAAATATTCTATACTGAAAAACAAGTATGATGCATGCATTAAAGAATATGAATCAAAAGTTCTCGCTGAAAGAGAAAATAATTTGTAAATTAAAAGACTAGAAAGCAAGAATGAATCATTAGAAAAGGAATTGACTATTTTGAAATCTCAAGTTCCTAATGATAATAAAAAGGATCATTTGATTGCAGATCTTGAAAATAAAGCAAATAGTATGTCTAAAGATTTTATGAAACTTCAGAGTGTTTGTAAAGAATTGAAAAACTCAAAAATTCAAGATCTAGAGAACAAAATAGAAGACCAATCTAAGATCATTTACACATTCACTAGAGGTAAGAAAAATTTTGATAAATTGCTAGGCTCACAAAAGATGACCTTGGATAAGGAAGGTGTAGGTTTTAATGGAGTGGAAAATAGGAAAAGGAAGAACCTATACATGGGGTACTTTGTAAAAGAATCGAAACATTATGCTAGTACCTCCTCTAGTCCATACACTCACACCACATGCATCGTATGCAAAAAGAAGGGACACATGAAATTTGATTTCCCATTTAAAAGAGAAGGTGTGAAACCCAAACAAGTATGGAAAGTTAAAGAATCACCAACTCCTAACCCATCGAGAATAAAAGGTAGAAAAATGATATGGGTTGCTAAGAAAGAAAACCCCTTGGTATTCAAGGAAGAATTTGCTCAAACGGGAATTACATGATCACATAATTCTTCTTTAGTAGTTAGGATTAGCCATAGAGGGTAGTGCTGACTAGAGGCTTAGGAAGTGGTTCGAGCTGAAAATGCAAAATCTTAGTATATGTCTGCTATTTAAAATCTTATATTCTAAGTACCTTGAAAAATCAAGCCAATCTGCAATTGCAATTATATAACCAATTTGAACTTAATGCATATATTCATTGGTTAAAATATGAAATTATTGGCTACTTGAAAAAACAAATCCACTTCCAAATGGACATGGCATGTTTGCCTAGTATTTAAACTTCAAATTGCTTAACTCACGGTTAAATATGAATATCTAAAGTTAAGCCTACTTTGTCCATTGCTTTTTAGTCCTATGAAATGAAGTTAAAAATCCTGTCCTAAACTCATCTTGAAAGTCTAAAATGCCTAATAAAATGTTTTATCATCATTCTAGGCTTAAAGCAATATTAAACATAAATTCCAAATATTTATGGTGCTTATTAAAAGACATCCTTCAATAATCAAAATTAGACGCAATCACTAAGGGTTCTAGTTTCACTGATTAATCAAAACATTCCCTTTTGTGCTTAAAATATAAAATTCTTCTAATTTTGGTTCACCATATCCTCCACAAGGAATATTTACCAACCACGATCACATCAGGTAAAAAGATCCACCCTCTTATTGGTTCGTATCCTTGCTCCAAAATTGTGATCATATTTAAAGGATACTTTCCAATCACCGAAGAGCAGTATTCCAAAATTCATACTCTTTTAGTTGCTCTTTGTCTAAATGGTTTGGACATATCCTCTTCCATGCAAATATTTTGAAACATGTCCATTCATAATAAATACTCTTTGAACATAACTTAAATTTTAATTTTTCAAGAGTATCAATCCAAAATTTCTTTAATAAGCTCTCAAACATTAAATCAAATTCTTTAGAGCTTCAACTTTGTGAATTAAGTTAAATGACTAAAATGATTACTATAGGTTTCAATTTAGATGATAGAACAAAACTCCAAGAAACCTATTCACGAACCTTAACATTCAGAGCCATTTGAACCTAGAGCCTCTCATGTAGTGTAAATAAAAAAGAAAAGAAAGGGGGGGGGGGAATATAGGCTTAGAACTCTTAAAGAAATATCTATCGTGACCTTTTGGTCCTCTAAGATGAATGTATCTAAAGCCATGATATATATCATTGAAAATCTTAATACACTTGGCTAAAGAACTTGAAAATTAAGAAAAGGCATAAATTGAATTAGCGCATAACTCAGGGGGAGCATATAATCTTTCATGATTATATAAATTAAAATGCTCTCATATATTTATTTCATGCCTAAATGTCCATATGAGTATTGCACTAAATTCCTAACTATCCATGGTTATTTATTGTTCATAATATCTAGTTCGATGGCTTACGTTTTATATGGATAGTTGATTATACTACCTGATTGCATGCTTAGTTTAGAATGCCTCCTGCATGGCAGATGCAGTTGATGTGAATTGCATGCTGGTAGTGGATTATAGGTTCTTGTGTGCCTTGAACTGAAATATAAATTGTTTGTTTGAACCTATTAGGTACATTTTTTATGAAAAAATGTCCTATATACAAACGGCATGCTGCCGAAATTTTTTTAGGATCTTCCCATATAAAACCTTGTGTTAAAGATGATTATGATAAAATTAATGTTAAAATATTTTTGAAAGGACGAGTGAAACCTAATTGAAAATTAAATTTCATCCTTACATAATCATCAGGCACTTAGAGAGTTGAGCACCTACCCTATAGAAAGAACTTATAGGACTCATATGCATCACTATCGTTTATTGAACTATTGAGGCTCTTTTGATATCCCTGAACACTATATCCAACATATAAAGGTCTTTGATTTGATATGAAATGCTTTTGGGTCATGAATTGCATGGAATGCCTTAATATCTATTTCTGATGCACTTGTTGTCTATAGGGATGACTACACGGTTTAGAGATAAATATTGTTAATAGATATCAGGTATAGTTGTTGAAAATTGGTTTTGTGTGCTCACTTATACTTTGACATATTCAATGAAATCAATCCCTTTCAAAGTATAAGTAATTTATAGTATCTAAGCAATAATTCATATTGATTGGGGGAGCATCTAAAATTAAAATGCCTACCATATTATGCTCACAAACTTTTGAGGCTTAGATATGTTTTAAATATAGTGTGGCATGTGCTTAAATAAAATAATCTTTGTGAAAATCTTAAGCTGATGTTCATTACGTTGCCATAAGTTGTTTGTGCTTTGCCATATGATCTTGCATGTGATTGTTAAATCTTTAGGATCATTATAGTTGTGTTTTTCTGGTCATGCTTAATTTGGCACTTAAATGAAGTACCAGAAAAGTAGTGCTTGCATTATCTTTAAAGCTTCTTTTTCAACAAGCACACCCCCAACACTATTCTGCAAACATTAAAAGGGGATATATATTTTTATGTGTACATATATACATATGTATATATATATTTATTGTAATACTTTATGGTAAGAACTATTTTCAAAACTCAAATTTTTTCTCTTGCCTCATTATTACTATTATATACATATATGTTTTAAAGTTGTATAACTGGTTCAGTAACTTTACATAAAAATGCATGCGAAGTAGTTAGACTGTGTCTATGCTCAAACCTTCTTTTTGGTATCATATGCCATATGTTTTTAACTCAAATCTTTCACAGGTCTTATGATATGCGTCAGTTGAAATGGTCTGTGCATATTTATGGTCTAATTCTATTCTTCATGTCATTTAAATAATTTAAATGACCAGTTGTGTTGTTTGTGTACTAAATTGCTGAAGTTATTTTTTGTCATTCATTTTGCATTATATGACTATTCCATCTCTTGAATGACTAAAAGTTAAAATTCTATTTTATGTTTTGAGAATACTGAAATGTTTGATTACATACTTGTGGATATCTTGAAAATATTTTACTTAATCCGGTTACTTGCATGCAGAAATTTTTGGGAAATATTCTATTTTCAAACGACATGCTGCAAAATTTTCTAAAAACCTTTTCCCAAATATTTCCTGTATTCAGATGATTATTTGCTTATTCGCTTAAATGTTTATTTAGGCCTTTTTTGCTGTTGCCAAAAGGGGGAGAAGTAGGCAAGTATTTGTCATCATCAAAAAGAGGGAGATTGTTGACCTATGGGTCGTACCCTGTTTTGATTATGACAAATACTTTGGTATTTAATGGATTGATGAGTTTGTGTGCAGGACCAATTGAATGTATCATATGGTGAAGACCTGAGTACCCTGAAGATCATATTTATTGTATTTCATTATTATTCGGGTCTATAAAATTCAATTAGGAATATGGTCTGTAATAATTAATGTCTTACCTGCATGGTAGAATCAATAAGTTCAAGACCACAGATGGACCTTAGGAAACACCCTTCGGTCAACCAACACCGAATTTTTTCAGTGTCTTGAAAAAGACTTAGAAATGACCCTAGGACACTCACTCATGTATACATATGATTGATTATTTGATTCGGGTGATTGAATGCTTGAAATAGGACCAAAATGCACAAAATGTGCACACTTTGTCGACCGACCTTACTTGTAGTAAAGTGCCCGGTCAACCGAACCGGTGCTGGGTCAACAAGTTGACCATAGACCGCTTGACCAAACTTCCCAGTTCATTACCTGCCAGTCGACTGAACCCTGATCGGGTCAATAGTTTGACCATAGCCTGATTGACTGAACCTATATAGTTCATTTATACCCGGTCGATCGAACCCCCTAGGGAGTCAACTTTTTCACCGCCTGGTTGACCGAGCCCAAAATATACTCCAACGCTCTGGTCGATTGAGGGTCCTTGGGAGATGTCCCAACTACCTGGTCGACTGAACTTTTTAATTCAAATACTCTCGATTGACCGAACCAAGTTGTTTGGAAAAATGCCCTTTATGGTCGACCGAGACCATAGTTCATTTTTCTCCTGGTCGACCGAACTTCGAAAAATTGCCCTTGACACATGTGTCCAATCGACCGAGTCCCTAGTTCATTTTTGTCCTAGTCGACCGAACCATATGAACTTGGGTCGACCGAAGCTTTCGGGTTGGACTTAATTTTTACCGTGGTTAATATTTTTAAATAGGGTTAACTTGATTAAAATATATTAAAACTTTCGTAATAATTCCATATGTGTCCTTAACGGTTATATTTTAGGGGTTGTCTATATATACCCCCTCATTTGAAATAATTAGCATGAGATTAAAAAATATAATTTGCCAATATCCTCTAAATCTCAAAAAGCCTATATTTCATATTCAAGCTTTAAACTCCCACTCTTACTCATTCATAATGCAAATACCTCTTTGTAAGAGTATTCTTGTGCTTATCTCACCAAGCTTAAACTCTCTTTTAGTTGTTCTATTTGAGATTTATATTTCATAGAGAGTAAGCTGCAAGTTCTCTTAGGGGGCTTCGTAAATAAGCCTTTCGTAGGAAAACTTCTTTGGGCTTCTGAGTTTTGCATTCTCATTGCAATACTCAAGAGTTCATATTGTGTTTTGGTTGCCAAAATATTATACATCATTTTCAAAAATATCTCTTGTGCGTATCTTTGAGAAATCTATTTTGAGATATTTTCTTAAGTGTTAAAAGATCTTTGTTGCTACACCTTTTGATTGAGATTATCTTTTTATTACAAAGATCAAATAAATATTTTGAAAACCATTTTTAAATATCTCTTGTGGTTTATATTGAGAAATATTATTTGTTGAGATATTTGAAGTGTGCTTGTGATCTTTGTTGGTGCATTGTGGTTGAAATATTATTTTGACACAAAGATCCTATCATTTATACTCTTATGCACTGATTGCTATATTTGCATAAATATTTAAGAGTAAACACTTGGACTACACTGAGCTTATCAAATCCTATCTTTTGGTAGTGTATTAATTACATTGTGCTTAGTGGTACATAATCAGCTTAGTGTAAGAAGCATTTCCTTGTATGCAAAATTATATACGCATCTATTGTATTTCCAGGCACGGGCTTGAAGAGGGAGACTAGCCTTGGAATAGTCCTGGACTGGCTTAGACCCGGTTAGGAAAGCTAGGTGTGCCATCCTGGTAAGGCGTGTAGGTTGAGATCAGCCCCGCTAATTGGCCTGGTTAAGGTTGAGGTCAGTTCTGTGGTAATTGACCTAGTTGTAATCGGTGTCACTCCACCTTTAAGTGAGCATTAGTAGAATCCTTGTGCTTGTTAGCCAAGGCAGGGACGTAGGCAATTTGGTCGAACCTCAATAACATTTCTGGGTGTCGTCTCCTTTACTGCTTTATTGTGCATGCTTGGTTAAACGTTTATTGCAGTTTAAATTCCATTGTATATTTACATTGATTTATTTTACATGCACTAGATTGACCTTAGGCTTGTGTAATACTGTTGTTAGCTGATTGACCTAAGGCAATAAATTTTAAATACCCAATTCACCCCCCTTCTTGGCATTGCACCAAAGCTAACAACTTGCATCTTCATTCTTCTACTCTTTTAGTTCCATGGATTATGCCAAGTTGTGTATGCTTTAATCTTTATGGCTTCCATGACTTGTTATCCTTCTGTGCGTGCTAAATATTATTCATGTTCACAATCTCAATGCACAT
This sequence comes from Malania oleifera, assembly GCF_029873635.1. Lineage (NCBI taxonomy): Eukaryota > Viridiplantae > Streptophyta > Magnoliopsida > Santalales > Ximeniaceae > Malania > Malania oleifera. Next base: position 46,472,161 of record NC_080417.1, read on the forward strand.
ATCAAATACCAAGTGATTTGTCATTATCAAAACCAGATTGGACTCATAGAGTCAACATGGTAGACTTTACCATGCCACCCCTCGATGATTTTGACATTGTATTGAGGATGGATTTCTTGAAGATTACTTGAGCATTTCTGGTGCTCGCTACAAACTATCTCTTGATGATGGGGATACACTTTATACAGTGCTAGTAGCCCTAGCGCTGCAAATGAAAAGAAATTTCTCTTATTCCTTCAATTTAAGAAAGGGTTGAAGAGAAGAGAACCCTCATTTTTGTGTTTCTAGTATACCCAAGTAGTGATAAATTTGTGTTGTGTACAACTAGAATCAAGGAAGTTCTTGAAGAATTTAAAGTTGTGACACTAGATTAACTAACCAAGGTACTGCCGCCTCTATAACAAGTATATATTGAGATTGAACTGCATAATTCCTAGGGTAAAATTGCTTGCCCAATCCTTTTATTGCGTGGCACCACCTGAATTAGCAGAACTTTAAAGACAATTAAATGAGTTATTGCAAGCAGGTTTATTCGACCATATAAGGTGCTTTTTTGAGCCTCAGTTTTGTTTTAAAAGAAATAGGATGCATAGGAGCCTAAGCTTGTGCATGGACTATCAAGCCTTGAATAAGGTGATGACTTGGATTAAGTACCCCATCCCCCTAATTGTAGGTCTCTTCAACCAATTAAGCTTCCTAAATATTTTACCAAGCGATATTTAAGATTAGGTTACCATCAAGTGTGCATTGCTGAAAGAGATGAACCAAAACCACTTGTAGAACTTGGTATAGAGCTTTTTAGTTTCTTTTTATGCCTTTTGGACTAACAAATGCACCTTCTAATTCTTGTACTTTAATGGACCAATTTTATTGAGATGATCTAGAAAAGTTGGTGGTGGTTGCTTCATGTTAGCTAAACATATGGAAAGTCTGCATCAAGTCTTCCAAAAGCTTAGATAAAACTAGCTCTATTTAAAAGAAGACAAATGTGCCTTTGCTAAAAACCATCAACTTATTTGAGCATATTATCAAGAAGGAGCAAATACAAATGGATCTAACCAAGGTTCAGACCATCTATGTGTGGAGACCACTGATATCCATTAGCAAACAATGTTTGTTCCTTAGGTTGGCAAACTACTATAGTGTTGTGAAAAAGGAATTGCACAATGGAATATTGGATCAAAACAGATGAAACAATCAATGATGAAATACAAAAACAACACAACCACAACAATTATATGAAATCAATAACAACAACAGCACAAGGAATTACATGGTTCGACAATGCTTACATCCACGGGAGCAGACGACAATAATTTACTCTTTTGTCCAAGGGTCATATGCAATCCATCAATCCTCTACCAAATACATCACACATGACATATATATAGAGTTCCCAGAAGTTTTCCCTCCAAAACCCAACCAAATTGACGTTCTTTTATTCAAATTTGAAATCTACGTTGGGTTCTCTAAGCCAAAACGTTGATGATTTTAGACAGAATATAAATTCATTTAGACACTACCCTAAAATGTTGATGGTTACAGGGATACCATTTAAGGTTTGCCCTACTGCACCTTGATTTTCTTCATGCTTACCCTTTGTGCATGCTTTCCACTCACTATGTGAGTCACATATCGCAATAATCTCCATCTTTGCGAACATATGCCCCTTAGGAGAAATTGAAAACATGAACTTGTTGCTCCACCTTAACCTTGGTACATTAGATTGGGACTGTCTCCCTTCTAGAAATTGGAGACAAAAACCAAGTCCAAACAGAGCTTGAACTTGCCTATGGCAGCTTTGGCTTCTGCCATAAACCCCAATTCAGTTGTAGATGTAACGACCTCAGACTGCACCCTAGGCTTCCAACAAGGCATTTCCACAACAATAAACGCAAAACCTGTTGTAAGCCTTCTATCATCAAAGCCCCTTGCATAGTCTTCAACAAATCACACAACTGACATACAACTCTATTACCTGCCAAAACATCCCATTGCACCAGTATAGGGGACCTTTGACGTATCCCGGATATCACCGTTCGTCCTTGGGTACCAAGTTGTAAACGTTTTACATTGATTCTCCATAGAACCCCTCAAGATGGAAAGCAAAGTCTCTCTGCACCTGAGATAATACCAATCTCCATACAGTTCCATCCACAAAGCTACCCTGAGATAACACTAATATCCCTACAGCTCTATCTATGCGAATCTTCAAACAAAGACCCTTTTTTGGTTGTACCCAAAACCTTCATGTCAAAACCTTTCAGCAAAGTTCCCAGTTGATTAGCTTTAGTCAAAGCCTTCCTAGCCAATAAAATGTCATTCACAAACAATAAGATATATCACTCCCTTGCATCAAATCACCCTCTTGAAAGTTCCACCAACTCCCTCATTTGGTACATATACAATGACTTCATCTCCTCCACTATAGCACTCATCTATCTATTTTTTACCCTTTGTTGTGCAATGCATCTTGAAATATAGTAGGAACCTTGTTGGTGGTAGTAATAAATGCAGAAAACACCAGAATGTCAAATTTATACCTGAGCGATGATCTGATGGTACACCTGGGCCCATTGTGATTCTGTTGACCTCCCGAGCTGAAACTCCCTACAATATGAATAATGTCAGCTTTGTCATGAGTCTATAGCTCCACCTACATCATATGCCCATTTCTACTACAATTTATATTGTGATACTATTGAATCGAAATAGAACTCTCTGCATTTTGCCCTTAGTTTCTAGCTCCACCTGAGCAATATGTTCATTGTTCCTGCTACAGTTTTCGGGCATTTGTTTCTCTTCCTTTACTTGAGTATGTTGCCCCATGACTTTTTTTACCAAAAACCATATCTCCACTGATCACCACCTTGTTTGCAATTGGATCACCTAGCTTGAACCACCTTTCTTATACCCCAAAAATATGTAATGTTCAGACATAACACCAAGCCTATATCCCACCTCTAGAAACGTGCACTTGTGGATATCCACTAAAACCTGAATAGTCTACCGTAAAACTTGCCCACCATTCTCCTGTAATTATCCCATCTAGTGATACCTTTGGCAATCGGTCAAACGAGAAACACGCCATGCACATTGACTTCACCAAGACGCTCCCTGCAAGCCCCTTATACAACCTACCCTACTCAAAAAACTCCTTGAACTGAACCAGGGTACTCAGTCCTAATGTTTGACCTGAGGATCTTTCTCCCAGTTTAATTTTCCACCTTAACCATAAGTCAAACTTGAGAAATAACTCAGACTTGTGCCACATGAGATACACCAAGACCTTTCATGATAAACCCAAAAAATACATAGGTCCACCCCATGGTGCTATCCTTACCGGTCCCCAAATATATGAATACATGTAGTCACTTATATACCCTAACCACATATTCCATAGAACATCTTACTCAGATCTTATAGTTGCAGCTCCACCTACAACTGTAATACCCTGCACTGCATAGATATTTCCTGCCACCTTTTATCCTTTCATCACCATCAAGTAACCTTCAAACACTTTCATTTCCCCACTTTCAGACTTGTAACTTTATCAATCACAATCTAAAGTGCCTAATGAAATTACATACTTCCTTAGATCCGATACGTGTCTTACATTACATAGGGTTCTCATAACACCACCATACATTTTGATTTTAACATTTCCAATACCATTTATTTTTCATGAAATATCATTTCCCATCAAAACATAACTAGTATTAACTGACATGTAGGTGTTGAACCATTTTCTATTTGTTGTCATGTGATTAAAGCATCCATAATATAGGATTGAAGAATCTGTGAGGTACTCTGAACCCGATGAAACATATAGCATATTACCATCACTGGTTCCTGAGTCTCCTTCCACTACATTTTCAGATTTTGATGGACCCTCCTGATTTTTGGTATTCCCTTTCTTCCACTCTGGACATTTCGGTCTTATAAGCCCAATTTTCCCACACCGAAAACACATTATGTCCTTCCTTTTCCCAAACTATAATCGAGATCCACTCTGGGACTTACATCTCCCATGTTCCTAGTTACACTTCACCACAAGCCCTTCACCATGCAAAACTTCATCACTGGCCTTTTTTTTTTTGATGAAAACAGAGCAATGTGCTTGTCACCTCTTCCAAATTTAGGCTTTCTTTGCCCCATGTTAAAGTGGTAACCAAATTCTCATACGTGTTAAATGCAGGTAGGGAATTTAATAGCATCATCACTTTGTCTTCCTCCTCGAAATTTACATTAACACACATCAAATCACTTATGATATGATTGAATGTGTTGATATGTTGGTTCAAATCCGAACCCTCCACCATCCTAAGACAATATAAATTTTTCTTGAGAAATAATTTGTTCGATAAAGACTTAGACATATACTAACTTTCAAGTTTCCTCCAAACTACTACCAGAGAATCCTCATCCCTAATGTGATACAACATGCCATCAACCAAACAAAGTTGGATGGTTAATATTGCCTTTGCCTCCAATTTATTCCAACTTGCTTAATCCATGCCTTTTGGTTGAATTCCATATAAGACCTTCACCATCCCTTGCTGCACCAACAAATCCTTCACCATTCTCTGCCACAGACCAAAATTCCCTATTCCATCAAACTCTGATACCAATTTGTTGTGAAAAACGAATTGCATAGCACAATATCAGATCAAACAGATGCAATAATCAATGATAAAATATACAAACAACACAACTACACCAATTATATAAAAGTAATAACAACAATAACACACGGAATTACATTGTTTGGCAATGCCTATGTCCACAGGAGCAAACGACAATAATTTACTATCATCTTGTCCAAACGACATGAACAATACATCAACCCTCTACCAAATACATCACACATGACATATATATAGAGTTCTTAGAGGTTTTCCTCCAAAACCTAACCAAATTAATGTCCCCTTATTTAAATATGAAATTTGTGTTGGGTTTCCTGAGCCAAATTGTCGAGGGTTTCAAACAGAGTGTAAATTCATTCAAACACTACCCCAAACCATCGATGGTTGCAGGGCCACCATCAACAATTTGCCCTGCTGCACCTTGATTTCAATCATGATTTCCCTTTATGCATTCTTTTCACTCAATATGTGAGCCACATATCATAACATATAGTATGTTCATAAGGGGATAATCTAGAAAAAATCGTACCATTGACAGACTTCATGAAAAAAAAGGGAGTAAAATGGGGGTCGTTGACATATTGTCAAATCTACTTTCGATGAGCTAAAGAATAAAATTCAAAGGGATCCAGTACTAACCCTTCTAGGCATCATAAAGCCATTTGAATTTCAATTATATGCATATGATTTTGCATCCGCAAGGGTCCTTCTCTAGGAAAGTCATTTGATTGCATTTGAAAGTCAAAAATTAACCAGTGGAGAGCATAGCTATATGACCTAAATAAAAGAACTACTAGTCATGGTATACTTCTTACGCGTTTGGTGATGCTATCTTTTAGGGACCCTATTTGTTGTAAAGATAGAAAATGTTATGGTCACTCACTTTTGATTTCAATTGACGCTAACTTCAAAGCAAGCTCATTAGAAAAAGCATCTAGCAGAATTTGATTTCCACTTTGAATATAAAGTGGGGAGAACCAATCAAATGGAAGATGAAGGACACCTAAGGGGGTGAAGAACTTATGCCTTGATAAATTAGGAATACTATTGGCTGCAAATGGAAGATGATGTGATGAAGTATATAAAAGCTTGTTTGGCCAATTGGAAAAACAGAGTTGAGTGGAAGAAAACCTCAAGACCATTAGAGTCATTGCTAATACTAATCCCTAAATTTCATTACTTCTTTGCCACAAATGAAAAACTGGAAAATGCTTTATTGAAAATGAATAAGTTTCTAGTTAGGGTGAACAAGAAGAAGGTGTCTTTAAAAAATGAAAATGAAAGGATAGCTCAACAATTAGAAAAATTAAAGGAATATCATGCTATCCTTGAGAAGAAAAAGATTAAAAGGTCTTGAAAATTATCTGCTTAGAAAGAAAAATTGACAATTATTTTGAAATGATTTTCAAATCTAAGAAGTATAGTTCAAATAAACCCTTAGGAGCTGAAAGAAATATATCTTTTGAAAAGGGTGCATCTTTCGAATCCCATTATCATGCCTCATTGAGTAAAAATTGATTAAATAAGCATACTCTTTTATGTATATTCAATACTTGCTTATTTTGCAAAACTATGTGGCACGTGTGGTTTAACTATCTATTTAGAAGTGCAAGAGACTTAGAAAGGAAATAAAATGGATAATGAACAAGGCAAACCCCGTAGGACCTAAAGAAAAATGGATTTAAATTAAAATTATCAAATTAGTTATTTTTTTCCTTAGACCCTAGGACTAGATTTAGGGGGTAGTGATGATTAAACAGGTAGGAAGTGGTCTATGCTTAAAATTCCAAAACTTAATATTTGGATTCCCTATATACTATTTTGTTATACTAAGATTAATATCCACTTTCAAAATAGACAAAACACTTTTGCTTGGTAAACAATTCAAATTGCTTAACTCTCGCTTAAATATGGATGTCTAAAGTTAAGCATACTCTATCCATTGCACAAGTTTGAGTTTTAGGAAATGAATCCTTCTATTTTATGTCCTAAACTCATCTTTGAATATGAAATGCCTAAATCAAAATCAAGTCATCACTCTAGGCTTAAGGCACTACTGATCATAAATGACTAATATATATTGAGTGCCCATCATAAGACATCCCTTCTACTCACCACTTGTATCCTTGCTCTAAATCATGATCATGTATTAAGGATACATTTCAATCACCAAAGAGCATTAGTTATTAGTTATTCATATACTCCACATTGCTATTTTCCAAAATAAGTTAGGACATGTTCTTTAGAATTCTTACCTTGTATAATGTCCTACTTCGACCAAAATACTCTTATGAACATATTAATAATTTAATCTTTAAGAGCATTTATCCCTGCTAGTTTCATAGACTCTCAAACATTAACATCAAATCATTTAGAGCTTCACCTCTTTAGAATAATTTAAATGACTAAAATGATTGCTTTAGGTTTCTATTTTAATATATATATAAAGAAACATAGTTAAAAGAAACCTATGCGCAAACTGTTAAATATGAAAGTCATTCTAACTTTTGCCTCTCACACGTATTGAAATTCACATCAATAGAGGCAATATTGGCTTAGTTCACTTCAAGAAATATCTATTGTGACTTTTTGGTCCTCTAAGCCAAAAGCATTCATCGCCAAGTTTAAATAACTGAAAATATTATAACTCTTGACTAAAGAAATTAGAAAATGAAAAAGGCATTAAATGTTTGAGTGCATAACTCCAGGGGAGCATTTATCATTCATATCTATATAAATTTGAATGCTCTCATATTCTTATATCGTTTATGCCTTTATGCCTATATGTGCATAGTATTGCAGCACACTATCCATGATTTGATTAATGGCTAAAACTTCTTTGATGGATAGTTTATATCTCTATTATTGAGCTATACTGAATATCTTGAGTTGACTATACTACTGGAATGCATGCTTAGTATAGAATGTCTCTTGCATGGCGGATGCAGTTGATGAGAATTGCATGCTGGTGGTGGATTATTGGTTCTCACATTCTCAAATTGAATTATTTTGAATTGATTGCTTGAATATATCAGGTTTTGGAGCATGAAAATTTGGGAAATGTCCGATTTACAGATGGCATGCTACCGAAATTTCAACAAGAATTTTCCAAAACTAAAACCTTGTGTTAAAGACGATTATGATAAAATTAACGTTAAAATATTTTTTGAAAGGATGAGTGAAAACTAATTGAATATTAAACTTCATCCTCACATAATCATCCAATGATTAGGGGAGCTAAGCTCAATCCTTATAGAAAGCACGTAAATGACCTATATGCATCACTTCACTTTTTGAAATATTGAGGCTCTTCTGAAAATTCCTAAACATTATATCCTACCCTTGAAGTTCTACAATTTGATATGGAATGTTCTTGGGTCATGAACTACATAGCATGCCTTAATATATATTCTTTGATGCATCTACGGTCTATAGGGAGAACTATACTGATAGGGATAAATATAGTTGATTAATAATCAGTATGGTTGGTTTAGAAGTTTCCAAATGATGGCTTATACTATTAGGCATAATAAAATAATTCTCTATCTAGTATAAGCAGCTTATTTCATATAAACTAGAATTGAAATTGATAGGGGGAGCATCTAAAATTAAAATGTCTATCATGTTGTGCTCACCAACACTTTTTAGCTTAGAGCTGTTTTGAATCGAGTGTGGCATGTGCTTAACTGAAAGGATATTATTGAAAATATTTGTTTATATTGCCACAGCTATTTGTATTTGCCACATGATTTTGCATGCAAGTGCTAATTTTTTTTTAGATCATTATGGTTGTGGTTTTCTGGTTATATTTTGGTATGTGCTTCATTAACAAACCAGAAAATTTGTGCTTGCTTGTTTTAAATTAAAGTTTCATTTTCAGCAAGCATCCCTAGTATCATTTTGCAAACATTATAAGGGGGATATATATTACTATTATATACATATATATATATATATATATATTTAAATTGCATAACTAGTTCAGCAACTTCGCATAAAAATGCATGCGAACTAGTTAGACTGTGTTTGTGCTCAAACCAACTATTTGCTATCATATGCCGTGTGTTTTAAAATCATATCTTCCACGGGTCTTATGATATATTTCAATTGAAATGGTTTGTGCATATTTATGGTCTAATTCTATTTTCATGTCGTTTAAATCTTTAAATGACCAGTTATATAGTTTGTGTGCTTAATTGAATTTGTTATGAATTTTTTTGTGGTATGAAATGCACTGCTATCAAATCTCTTGCATATTAATAATTATATTTATGTTTTTTAGAATATTGGACTGTTTGAGTAAGTAGTTGTGGATATATTGTCAATATATTACTTAATCGGGTCACTTGTATACAGAGATTTTTGGGAAATGTTCTATTTTCAAACGGCATGTTGCTGAATTTTCTAAAATATTTTTCCCAAAAAAATCGTGTATTCAGATGATTCTTTGCCTATATACTTAAATGTTTATTTAGGCCCTTTTTACTGTTGTTAAAAGGGGGATAAGTAGGCAAGTATTTGTCATGATCAAAAAGGGGGAGATTGTTGACCCTATGGGTCATACCTGTTTTGATTATGACAAATACTCGGTTGTTTAATGTCTATAAAGTTTGTGTGTAGGTTCATATTAGCAAAGATCATTTGATGGAACATGTTAACTTGAAGCAAAAAGAAGATCCAGAAGATTCATTGTTGTAATTTCATATTAAGTTTAATATTGGGTCTGTAATAGTAATATAGGAACGATCTGTAATAATTAATGCATGACATGCATGTAGGAACTATAAGCTCAAGACCTTAGAGATACCTTAGGGATCACCCATTTGGTTGACTGACTTCGGATTTTTTTGGTGTCTTCAAAGACCTTAGAAAGACCTTAGGTACCCACACTTTTTACTTATAGTCCCCAACATCACTCATTATATCACGGGAATTAAATTAGGATGAAATTGAACTTAAATTTAAAATGTTGAGAGTGCTTGGGTGACCGAACCACTATGTTTAAAATGCTTCGGGCGACCGAACCCTAGACAAGTCAAACTATTGACTTGTGTTTAGGAACTCGAACCATTTTGAGCGTATCTCCCTCGGGCACCCTAACTTCTGTCAAAACACTTTTCAACTACTTGGGCACCTGAACCTTCATGTTCATTATGGTCTTGGGAGACCAAATTAGTTAGTTCCGTTAATCGAACTTAGCTTCAGCCACCCAAACCTCGGACATAATGCTACTGACTTTGGTTCAGCCAACCGACTCTAATTTCGAGCACTTGAACCTTTAAAAAGTTAATTTTTGAGTGAGTCTATTCAGGGACCCAAACCTTAGACAGGGCACCGGAATCTCGCGGGGTAAATTAATTTTTACTAAAAGTTGAAAGGGGTAAACCGAGTTAATTTTTATAAACTTGCTTGAATATTTTCTTATTATCCCTATTGAGTCCCCACTGGTCAAAAATTCCTCGTTGCCTATATATACATGTTCATTTGCAATAATTAGTAAGGATTAGAAAATTGATTAGGGCCAAAATTCTCTCAAAATCAAAAATCCTTTTTTAGCCTATACTACTCCCAAACACTCTAGAACTTCATTTTCCTTGATCTTTCAAGTGTTGTGAGTATATTTAGAGTGCTTGTACTTAATCTTCATTTGCTCATACTCTCATTTGCTATGTTGATTATTTGATTTTTTTTTTAGAGTAAAGCTTTAAGTTCTCCCATCAATTTTATTTTATAAATCTTGTGTGGAAAGACTTAGAAAGTTGTGGTTCTTGCATTGTCATTACAAGACACCTAAGCCTATATTTTGTGTGCAAAATCATTTTTAAAGCTTGCATTCAAACACACCTTGTGCTTAGTATATTGAGAACATCTTGTTGAGTTTGTTTGAATCACCTTGCTAAGCATATTTGAAACCTTAATCTGATTTTGCGATATTCATATATTGTGTTTCAAATCTTGCGTTGATATACACTCTTGATCTAGATTGATTATCCATACTTATTTGAGTGTTTAGCACACATTAAAGCATCGAGCTTATAATTCCTACATTATTGGTGTGCATTGATTATTACATGTGCTGAAGTAGTACATAATATGCTTGTTTAGAAGCACATTGATTGTATGAAAAATTTTATATCATTGGTTGTATTCCAGGAGTGGGCTTGAAGAGGGAGACTGCCCTCTAGTATAGTCCCGGACTGGCTTAGACCCGGTTAAGAAAGCTAGATGCACCATCCCGGCAAGGTGTAGGTTGAGGCCAGCTTCGTTAATTGACCTGGTTATAACCGATGCCGCTCCACCCGTTAAGTGAGCATTAGTGGAATCCTCGGGCTTGTGAGCTAGAGGTAAGGACATAGGCAGTATTGGCCGAACTCCGATAACATATCGTATGTCTATTTATATTTCCAAACTTTATATTTATGGCATATGTATGTTATATTGTGAATGTGGCGCATTATTTAATTTTTGCATATCATTATCTGGGCAATTAGCGAATGATTAGAAAGACCCTAGGTTGTGTTATACGACTATCTCGTTTAACCTAGGAGATAAATTTTAAAATTCCAATTCACCCTCCCCCTCTTGGGAATACACCAAAGCTATTGTTAACCTTATAGGTCACGTTCAATTTTGATAATGACAAATACTCAGGTATTTGATGCTTTCAAGTGTATGTGTAGGTTCATTTTAGGTGATCAAATAATGGCACACGAAAGCAAAGCATGAAGACCTTGAAGATTAGTTTCATGTTGTAATTCATTTTATATAATATGGGTTTGTAATAGTAATTAGATATAAGGTTTGTAATAATTACCCGCATATCATGCATATAAGATCTCTAAGCTCAGAAATGTTGTAGATTGACCATAGGGACCGAATGACCTTAGGGCACCCTTCGGTTGACGGAAGGTTGAGTGATGCCGGATTTTTTCGGTGTCCTCATAAAACCTAGTATGACTCTATCATACAAATTTGAGGAGTGTTAAAAGTGCACTTTATTGAATTTTATTGGGAAATTTGAGAGAGCTTGGGCGACTGAACCCTAGGGGTTCATTTCACCTCGGTCTTCCGAACTGTTGAGAAGTCAATAGTTTGACCATGCTTTGGGCGACCAAACACATTTTGACCATAACTTCGCTAGTTGACCGAATCCCTGACCTAACACCTTTTCACCAACCCGGACGCTTGAACATTATGTTCAAATATGACTCAGGCGACCGAATTGGCAAGTTCGGGCACCCGAATCGCGGACAGAAACATTTTGTCTTTTGTTTAGCCAACCAATCCCAGATTCAGGCACCCAAACTTCGAGAAAGAACTTTTTTAGTTAAATATGTTCAAGTGACCGAAACTTGAGTCCGGCACCCGAATCATGCGGGTTAAATTAATTTTTACCGAAGTTAAAAATATTTAAACAGGGTTAATTTTTCTAAACATTTTTAACAAATTGGTGAATGCCCTATGTGTTGAACTTAATGGTCACGCCCGGTTTTGACTATGACAAATACTCATTGTATCTAATGAGTGTTTGAGGTTTTGTGCAGGAACTAAAATTGTCAAAGATTGAGATGTGCACAAAGAGGAACTAAAGCTAAAGACCCTTTTATCGATTGTATTGTATTTTATCCATTTGAAAAGGGTCTGTAATAGTAAATAGGTCTTTGGTTTGTAATAAGCTCACACACATCACATGCATGATAATACGTAAGCTCAAACAAATCGTAAATGGAAAATGACCTTAGAAAGACCTAAGGGTTTCGGTCAACCGACACCGGACTTTTTTGGTATCTTAATTTTGAACATAAATGACCCTAGGACACACATTTGCACATATGTTTGTTAAGCACTTAAATATGATTTGTATGTTTCGAAACGGGACCGAAATGCACACTTGGGGCACTTTCGGTTGACCGGACAACATAGTTCATTTTGGCTTGGTCGACCGAACCGGACCTGGGTCAACAGTTGACCAAGGTCTTGGTCGACCAAACTAGGTAGTTCAAAAATCCCCAGTTGATCGAAACCTCCCTAGGTCAACATTTTGACCATCTGGTCGACCGAGCCATTTTGTACTCCAATTACTTGGTCGACCGAGGGTCCTCGGGAAAATTCCCAGCAGTCTGGTCGACTAAACCAGCCAGTTCAAAATGGTCTGGTCGACTGAACCTCAGTAAAATTGGAAAATCGCGTTTGGAAAGGGTCTTTCGATCGACCGAGCCTATAGTTCAAAATCCCCCTAGTCGACCGAACCATATGAGACCTGGTCGACCGGACCTCTCGGGTTGCCCTGATTTTTACCACAGTTAAATATTTTTAAACAGGGTTAAAATATTTGAAACATCATTAAATTTTCTTAATAATACCTAATTGGTACCCAACGGTCATATTTCCTCCCATGTCTATATATATGAGATCATTTGTGAAAATTAATGATGATTAGCTACTTTGATTAGGGAAGAATTCTTTGAAAATCCAAAAGCCTATACTACTCATTTCTGAGCCTCATTCACCCATGCTTACTATCTATTAGTGCCTACATCATTTGTAAGTGGATTGAGTGTTTGTTTCCATAAGTTTGCTCTCCTTGTCTTGCTTGGTTGATACAATTTTATTGAGAGCAAAACCTAAGTACTCTTAGGGGGCTTCATTAATAAGTCTCTCATAAGAAGGCTTTCATTTGATCTTTTGAGGTTGTACATTCATTGCAATATCTTGAGAAGATCGTATAGTATTTTGGTTGCAAAATCCTTTCATAATCACATTCAAATATCTATTGTGTTTTATACTGAAAAATATATTTGAAGCGATATTTTTTCGTCTGATAGTGATCTTTGTTGCAACATTCACTCACTCATATATTTTGCTGAATACAAAGATTACACATCCTTTGCAAAACAAGCATATACTTCATTTGATACTTACATGCTTGAGACATCCCACTGATTGAAATACTTGAGACTTGACATCTTTGTGTGAGCTTATTGGCTGAATATATTGTGAAACAAAGATTACTTGTTTGATACTCTCATTTACACATTACACTGATAGAAAATACCTTTGAGAGTTGAACTATCTAGACCACAATGAGCTTACATATTGAATCATATTGTGGTATATGTTATTGCGCGTATTTGGGTACATATCTGCTTTACATGAAAGTACAATCACTGTACCATTTGGTTATATACAAATCTGTTGTATTTCCAAGCACGGGCCTGAAAAGGGAGACTAGCCCTAGAATAGTCCCGGATTGCCTTAGACTCGGTTAGGAAAGCTAGGTGCACCACCTTGTTAAAGCGTGTAGGTTGAGGTCAGCCCCGCTAATTGACTTTGTTAAGGTTGAGGTTAGCCCTATGCTAATTGACCTAGTTGTAATCGGTGTCGCTCCACCCTTAAGTGAGCTATTAGTGGAATCCTCGGGCTTGCGAGCTAGAGGCGGGGACGTAGGCACAGTTGACTGAACCCCGATAACATATTGTGCGTTGTGTATATTGTTGCACTTTATATTTATCACACGTGTATGTTATTATGTAAATGATGCACTTGATTTAAATTTTCACATATTATATTCATCAGCGTATTTGGAATTGAATAGAAAGACCCTAGGTTGTTATATTCAGCTGACATCTAGTTTAACTTAGGAAAGAAATTTAAACTTCCAATTCACCCCCCATCTTGGGAATTACACCAATTCTAACACTATGTATTCCATAACAATTATAATTTTGCCATTCTCTATATATAGGGATTCATTTGCAAAATTAAGAGGTGATTAGCAAAAAATCATTAGTGGAAAATCCTCTCTTTTTCAAAAGCTCATATTGCCCAAAATACTCTCAAATACTTATTCCCTTGATACATCTTAGCATTGTGAGAGCTTATTGAGTGGGCTAGTGCTTATTAGAGGTTGCTTATACTCCCATTGTTTTCCTTGATATATTATCATTGTTTTTGGAGAGTCAAGCAAGAGTTTTCCCACATATTTTATTTGATAATTCTAGTATTGGGAAAAACTCATTAGCTTTAGGATCTTTGCATTGTCATTGCAAAGATTTCTATAGCTTGATTTTGTTGTGCAAAAACATTTTTCTACAGGCTATATTATTCTTTCAAACAACTCTTGAGCATATTATGTTAGAATTGGTGTATTCCCAAGAGGGGGGGGGGGGGTGAATTGGAATTTAAAACTTTTTCCTAGGTTTAAATGAAATACTCGTATACAACAACTTAGGGTCCTTCTATGCAATTCCAAGTGCGCCAATAATGTAATATGCGGAAATTTAAATCAAGTGCATCATTCACTCCAAAACATACATATGCAGTGAAAATAAAGTGTAGAAATATAAATAAGGCACACGATATGTTATCGGGGTTTGGCCAATTGTGCCTTAACCTACATGCCTTAATAGGACGACGCACCTAGCTTTCCTAACTGGGTCTAAGCCAATCCGGGACTATTCCAAGGCTAGTCTCCCTTTTCAGGCCCGTGCTTGGAAATACAACAAATATGTATGTAATCAAATGGTACAGTGATTGTGCTTTTGTGTAAAGCAGATATGTACCCAAATATGCACAATAACATACACCACAATATGATTCAATATGTAAGCTTAATGTGGTCCAGATAGTTCAACTCTCAAAGGTATTTTCTATTAGTGTAATGCGTATGTGAGAGTGTCAAACACTACAATCTTTGCTTCACAAGATGTATTCAATCTAAGTGCTCAAACAAAGATATCAACCAAACAATATATATATATATATGAAGCTCTAGCAATGTATAAGTTTGGTTTGGCAAAAGAGTTTAATCTTGTATTCAACTAAAGATATAAATCAATGAATATTGTAACAAAGATTTTTCTCACACAAACAAATGTCTCTTCAAAGATTTATCAAGATAAAGCACACTAGATATTTGAAAGTATTTTGAATATATTTTGCAACCAAAAACAAATACAATCTTCTCAACATGTTGCAATGAAGGTGCAATCTTAGAAAATCAGATGAGAGTCTTCTTAGGATAGACTTATTAACAAAGTCTCCTAAGAATACTTAGGTTTAGCTCTCAATGAAAATAAATCAATCAAATATAAATAGGAGAGCAACCCTATTAATATAAATACTCAATCAACTTACAGAGGATTTAAGAAATCGAAGAAGGTAAACATGAGTGAATGGGTATTGGATATGATTATTATAGGTTTTGGAAATATCAGAGAGTTTCTCCTAACCAAAGTAGCTAATCCACCCACTTCATTTTCACAAATGATCTCATATATATAGGCATGGGAGAGAATATTACTGTTGGGAACCTATTGGGTATTATTAGGGAAGTTTTAATGATGTTTAAAGCATGTTAACCCTGTTTAAAAAATATTTAACTACGATAAAAATCAGGGCAACTCGAGAGGCCCGGTCGACTAGAAATGTTTTGGTCGACCACAACTCATATGGTTCGGTCGACCAAGGGACTTTTGAACTGAGGGCTCGGTCGACCAGGAGAGGGCGATTTCTTAATTTTCTGAGGTTTGGTCGACCAAACCATTTTGAACTGGCTAGTTCGGTTGACCAGACTAGTAGAAATTTTCCCTAGGACCCTCGGTCGATTAGGTAGTTGGAGTGCAAAAAGGGTCGATCGACCAGATGGTCAAACTTTTGACCCAGGGAGGTTTCGGTCGACCGGGGTTTTTTGAACTACCTGGTTCGGTTGACCAGGTGGTCAAAATGTTGACCATAGAGGGTTTCGGTCGAGCGGGGCTTTTTGAACTATTTTGGTTTGGTCGACCAGGGCCTTGGTCAATCAGTTGACCCAGGAAGGTTTCGGTTGACCAGGCCAAAATGAACTTACTGTGCTGGTCGACCAAAAGTGCACCAAGTGTGCATTTCAGTCCTGTTTTGAAGCATACAAGCCCCATTCAAGTGCCTAACAAGTATGTGTGAAAATGTGTGTGTCCTAGGGTCATTTATGAGTCCTTTTGAAGACACCGAAAAAATCCAATGTCGGTCGACCTTCGTGTTCCCTAAGGTCTGTTTAAGGTCATTTTCATTTTGAGCTTACGTATTAAGCCATGCAGGTGATGCATGCAATTATTACAATAAAAGCCCTATTTACTATTACAGACCTTTCCTACTTCAATATTACAAACTCGAATATAAATTACAACAAATTAATTATATCTAAGGTCTTCAGAGTCTTCGTTTTCGTTCGAGTCTTCGAGTGCCATTATAGGATACTATCAAGATAAACCTGCACATCAACTCAGCAGTCATTAAATACATGAGTATTTGTCATAATCAAAACAGGGTATGACCTATAGGGTCGACATATTACATTGAAGAAAATATTTTGCGTTGTTCTGAATATTTTCAGCATCTTTGAAACCCTGATTTATTATTGAGATTTGATATTTACTATTTCAAAGAAATAGCTTGATTAGAACACTCTTCAGCATATTAGTGATATTACCTTGTTGAGTGTTTCTTGCACAAAATCACATCACTGAACTTACACTTCCTATATTATTGATGTGTGGTTGTTTGAGTATATTGTGCGTATTGTAGTACATACCTACTTAGTTGAGAAGCACATTTCTGTATACAAAAATTTTACAGCATTTGTTGTATTCCAGGCATGGGCCTGAAGAGGGAGACTAACCCTGTTAAATAGTCCTGAATTGGCTTAAACCCAGTTAGGAAAGGTAGGTGCATCATCCTTGTAAGGCAAGTTTGTTGAGGTCAACCCCTTGAATTGACTTGGTTGTAACTAGTGCTACTCCACTCGTTAAGTGAGCATTAGTGGAATCCCCGAGCTTACGAGCTAGAGGGGAGGACGTAGGCACAGTTGGCCAAACCCCGATAACATATCACGTCAGTTTATATTTCTGCACTTTATATTTCTTGCACGTGTATGTTATAGTGTGAATGATGTGCGTGATTTAAGTTTCCACATATTATATTTATCGGTGCATTTGGTATTCCATAGAAAGACCCTAGGTTGTGATATTCTACTAACATCTGATTTAACCTAGGAATAAGTTTTAAAAATTCCAATTCATCCCCCCTCTTGGGAATACACAAAATCTATCAATTGGTATCAGAGCCCCGTTGCACTAGACTAAACGTTTTTGCAAAAAGATCGCAATGGCTCAATTTGGTGAATCCCCATTCGGAGATGGACAATCACCTTCTAGTCCTCTGTTATTTTATGGTGTTGATTACACCACCTAGAAAATTAGAATGTGCATATTTGTAGAATCTATGAATTGGAGGGTCTGGCAGGTGATTGATAAGGGAATTTGTATGCTAGTAGAGAATGTTATTAATTTGTTGCATGCAAATTCATATGCCATGGACATGCTATACTTTTCTTTAGATGCTAATATTTTGCTTGAGATTGTGGCATATACAAATGCGAGGGAGATCTGGGTTGAGTAGGAAAAGTGATATGGAGAGACCTAGAAAAAGGAAACCATCATTCTAAAGATGTCATGTTCAGATGATTAGGGAGTGGTAAGTGATAGGGATAGTGCATCAACAGAACATGAGGTATATGATTCTTACTCTAGCTCATTTGAGGATTCATGTGTTGAATGTTGTGTTGCTACATGTGCTGAATCATCTATTGAATATTATGATAATCTTGTTATTGATGCACGTGATGATTCTTGTGAAAAATATTGCAATATATTATATGATGAATCATCTGGTATTCCTTGTGAAAATATTGTTGTTGCTACATGTAATGATTCATGTGAAAATTATTGTGTTAATTATTTTGATGAATCATGTGCTGAATTGATAAATGAAAGTATGCCTTCATGTGAAAAACTGGAAAATGCTTTATTGAAAATGAATAAGTTTCTAGTTAGGGTGAACAAGAAGAAGGTATCTTTCAAAAATGAAAATGAAAGGATAGCTCAATAATTAGAAAAATTAAAGGAATATCATGCTATCCTTGAGAAGAAAAAGATTAAGAAGGTCTTGAAAATCATCTGCTTAGAAAGAAAAAGTGACAATTATTCTGAAATGATTTTCAAATCTAAGAAGTATAGTTCAAATAAACTCTTAGGAGCTGAAAGAAATAAATCTTTTGAAAAGGGTGCATCTTGATATTCCCATTGTCATGCCTCATTGAGTAAAAACAGATTAAATAAGCATACTCTTCTATGTATATTCAGTACCTACTTATTTTGCAAAAGTATGTGGCACGTGTGGTTTAACAGTCTATTTAGAAGTGCAAGAGACTTAGAAAAGGAAATGAAATGGATAATTAGCAAGGCAAACCCATAGGACCAAAGGAAAAATGGGTTTAAATTAAAATTATCAAATTACTTATTTTTCTTCTTAGACCCTAGGTTTAGGTTTAGGGGTAGTGATGACCAAAAGGCTTGGGAAGTGGTTTTAGTTTAAATTTGTCAAAATTTAAGCATACTATGTCCATTGCATAAGACTGAGCTTTAGGAAATAAACAATACATTAAGTATCTTCTAATCCTAAACTCATCATGGAGCTTTAAAAGCATAATAAATTCTTAGTCATCTCTCTAGGTTTATGCATTGTTGATCATAACTTCTTATTATACAAGTGCAAATTAAAAGACATCCTATTCATAACCAAATTAGAGGCATCCACTAAGGGATTTGATTTTCACTTTTAAATCAAAATATTCCCTTTTGAGTTTTAAATATAAATTCTCTAATCTTGGTTAACCTATTTCCTCCATAGGAACTCTTTACCAAACCACGATCATATTCAGTAAAGATTATACCCATCCATCGGTTTGTATCCTTGCTACAAATCATGAGCATATCTAAAGGATACTTTTCAATAACCAAAGAGCATTGTTCAAGAAAATTCAAATACTCATAAATGCTCTTTGCCTAAGTAGATGTACATATCCACTTCGATGAAAATATCTTGAATCATGTCCACTTATATTGAGTACTCTTTGAACTTAATAGAAATTATAATCTTTAAGAGTATTTATTCTAACTTGTGTCATAAGCTCTCAAACATTAACATCAAATTATTTAGAGCTTCATCTTTGTGAATCAAGTTAAATGGCTAATATGATTGCTATAGGTTTCAACTAACTAAGAAACCCATGCATGAAAGATAAGAAAGACAAGTCATTTGAACTTAGGTCTCTTACGTACTATAAATCATAAGAAAAGAGGCAAATATAGGCTTTGAATTCTCAAAGAAATATTCATTGTGATTTGTTGGTCCAATAAGCGTAAGAACTCAAAGCCAAGTTAAAATCATTGAAAATATTATAACTCTTGGTTATTGAACTTGAAGATGAAAGAAAGGGATAAAATGAGTTGAGTGCAAAACTCAGGGGGAGCATTTATCTTTCATGGTTATAAATTAAAATGCTCTCTTGATATCATGCCTTTTATGCTCATATGCCTTTATGAATTACAACATTGCACTGAACTCATATCTATCCTCTACTCTCTACCATTTATATTCTATGATGGATAGATTATATTTTATGAATTGTTGCTTGCTACCTGATTACATGCTTAGTCTAGAATGTCTCTTGCATAACAGATGTAGTTGATGAGCATTGCATGTTGGTAGTGGATATAGGTTCTCGTGTGCCTTGAACTTAATTATAAATTGCTTAATTGAACCTATCAACTACAGGTTTTATGGGAAAATGTCCAATTTATAGATGGCATGCTGCCGAAATTTCGACAGGAATTTTCCCAAAATAAAACCTTGTGCTAAAGATGATTATGATAAAATTAATATTAAAACATTTTTGAAAGGATGAGTGAAACCAAATAGATAATTAAACTTCATCCTAACACAATCATCAACCATTTAGAAAGGCTCAGATCCATCCCTATGGGAAGCACATAAATGATTCATATGCATCACTTTGGCCTACTGAATATCGAGGCTCTTGAGAATACCCTAAACATTATATCCAGTGCTTAAAGGCTTATGATTTGATATGGAATGTTCTTGGGTCATGAACAGTATTGCACGCCTCAATATATACTCTTTGATGCATCTATGATCTATGGGAACAACTATACTAATCAAGTGATAATATGTAATTGACAAATACTCGATATAGTTGATTTTAAAGATTTAGATTGATTGCTTATACTGCTTGGCATGCTTAATGAATTAAATCTTTGAGTAGTATAAGTTTTTCATTTTATCTAAGCTAGTATTCAAGTTCATAGGGGGAGACCTTAAGCTAAAAATCTCAATCTTGTTGTGCTCGCCCATTTTTTAAGCTTTGATATGTTTTAAGTTGTATTGTGGCATGTGCTTAAATGTATTAATCTCATTGAAAATCCTAAAATTGAAATATATTATTTTGCCAAAAACTATTTCAAAGTTTACCATATGATGTTGCACTTAAACTTGTCTATCTTTAAGTTACATATGGTTGTAATTTTTCTAGTCATAAAGTTGTTTTCTGTTTAAATGATTGCCAGAAAAATTTGTTTGCTTGATCTTCGAATTAAAGTTTTTTTAAGCAAGCCTTGCTCCTATACATTTGTTTAAAATCACAAGGGAGATATATATAGATCTATTTATATTACATATCTTTGTTTATGGCACGAAAATGATGTTACATGTAACATATCTTGTTTTCTTGTTTGTGTGCTTAAATGACATAATTTTTGGTTATAAAACTGTTCATACCCAAATTCTATATTAAAAAGGGGGAGCTTTCTAATAATTTCAAAGTCTTACAATTAATATAACAATTGGTACCTTTCGTTGGCTTGAACTTTATGAAATTGGTTATGTTTTGTAATGCACAATTCTCATATCTATTGCACGATAATGATTCTATTTATGTTTTATATCTTGATCATACTAGAACTGTTTGAATTGAGTAGTTGTAGATAAACTGTTAGATAGATCTTAAAACTCAAAACATGTCATTTTTATACAAGAATTTTGGGGAAATGTTTTATTTTCTAACGACATGGTGCCGAAATTTTCAAAATTCCCAAATTTCTCTTGTGTACTAATGTTCTATACCCATTGCATAAGTCTATTAGTTTCATGGCCCTTTTTACTGTTGCCAAAAGGGGGAGATGCATAAGAGAGGGCAAAATTTGGGTTGAATTGAACTTGAATGAAAAATTATTTGCATGATATATATATTAGGCATATTGTTAGGGGGAGCCTTCTAAGGCTATACCCATTTTTTGCACGATGTATTTGTTAAAATCAAAAAAGGGGAGAATGTTGACCTTATAGGTCACACCTGGTTTTGATAACGATGAATACTCAGGTATTTGATGGCTTTCAAGTGTATGTGCAGGTTTATTTTGGCAGATCAAATAATGGCATATGAAAGCAAAGCATGAAGATCCTGAAGATTAGTTTCATATTGTAATTCATTTTATGTAATATGGATCTGTAATAGTAATTAGGATATAAGGTTTGTAATAATTACTTGCAAATCATGCATATAGGATTTGTAAGCTTAGAAATGTCGTCGATTGACCATAGGAACCGAATGACCCTAGGGCACCCTTTGGTTGACCGAAGGTCGACCGATGCTGGATTTTTTCGGTGTTCTCAGAGACCCTAGTATGACTTTAGGTCCCAACACTCATGCACATATATCATACAAAATTGAGAAGTATTAAAAATACACTTAATTGAATATTATTAGGAAATTTTAGAGAGCTCGAGCGATCAAACTCCAGGGGTTCATTTCACCTCGGGCGCCCAAACTGTTGAGAAGTTAATAGTTTGACTATGGTTTGGGCGACCAAACACAATTTGACCATATCTTCCTCGAGTGACCAAATTCAAGACCTGACACCTTTTCACCAACCCGGGCACTGGAACATTACATTCAAATATGCCTTGGGCGACTGACCTTAGCTTCGAGCACTTGAACTGTGGACAGAAACATTCTGTCTTTTGTTTAGCCAACTAATCTTAGACTTGGGCGCTTGAACTTAAAAAAAAAAACTCTTTTTTGATTAAATCTGTTCAAGCGACCGAACCTTGAGTCAGGCACCCGAATCACGTGGGTTAAATTAATTTTTACTGAAGTTAAAAATAGTTAAACAAGGTTAATTTTGCTAAAACTTTTTAACAAATTTAAGAATGCCCTACGTGTCCCCCAACGGTTATAATTTTGTCATTCTCTATACATAGGAGCTCATTTGCCAAATTTAAAGGTGATTAACAAAAAATAATTAGTGGAAAATCATCTCTTTTTCAAAAACTCATATTGCCCAAAATACTCTCAAATACTTATTCCCTGGATACATCTTAGCATTGTGAGAGCTTATTGAGTGGACTAGTGCTTATTAGAGGTTGCTTATACTCCCATTGTTTTTCTTGATTGATTGTCATTGTTTTTGGGGAGTCAAGGAAGAGTTTTCCCACATATTTTATTTGATAAATCTAGTGTTAGGAAAAACTCATTAGCTTAAGGATCTTCGCATTATCATTGCAAAAATTCCTATAGTTTGATTTTGTTGTGCAAAAAACTTTTTCTACAAGCTATATTATTCTTTCAAACAACTTTTGCGCATATTACATTGAAGAAAATATTTTGAGTTGTTCTAAATATTTGCAGTATCTTTGAAACCATGATTTGTTATTGAGATTTGATATTTACTGTTTCAAAGAAATAGCTTGATTAGAATACTCTTGAGCATATTAGTGATAATACCTTGTTGAGTGTTCCTTGAACAAAATCGCGTCACTGAGCGTACATTTCCTATATTGTTGATGTGTGGTTGATTTAGTATACTGTGCGTATTGTAGTACATACCTGCTTAGTTGAGAAACACCCTTCCATGTACAAAAATTTTATACCATTTGTTGTATTCCAGGCGTGGGCTTGAAGAGGGAGACTAGCCCTGTTGAATAGTCCCGGACTGACTTAGACCCGGTTAGGAAAGCTAGGTGCACCATCTTGGTAAGACGTGTTTTGGTAGAGGTCAGCCCCTTGAATTGACTTGGTTGTAACCGGTGTTGCTCCACTCATTAAGTGAGCTTTAGTGGAATCCTCGGGCTTACGAGCTAGAGGCGAGGATGTAGCCATAGTTGGCTGAACCCCGATAACATATTGTATGTATGTTTATATTTCCGCACTTTATATTTATCGCACGTGTATGTTATAGTGTGAATGATGTGCATGATTTGAATTTCTGCATATTATATTTATCCATGCATTTGGGATTGTATAGAAAGACCCTAGGTTGTGATATTCTGCTAACATCTGAATTAACCTAAGAATAAGTTTTAAAAATTCCAATTAACCCCCCCTCTTGGGAATACACCAAAGGTATCGACTAACATTTCACATTCAGGACAATATTGCACTTTAGTTGAAGGGGTGATAATTTGCATGTGACACTGTGCACGTCTACTTGCTAGGTTTTGTATAAATTAAAAAAAAAAAAAAGGAAAGAAAGAAAAAAAGAGTATTGAGGATAGATGATTATGTCATGATTAGCATTGACATATACCCTTCACATACTTGCATATAACCTAAGAATTACACACTCGAGTCATTTACGTGTAGTTTTTATTTATATGACTTTGTAACTCCATGAAGGTTGATTGGTAGTTCATTCGTGTTAATTTGGCTATATAAACTCTTGTATTTACATGGTTTCTCATGAGACTAAAAATACACGTTCACGGGACTTGTCACATTTAGGGTTCCTTGTGAGCACCGAGAGAGTGCCCGTGGCGACTATGACACCTTGTGAGGTACTGTTGAGCCATTTATCGTTATTTCGAGTTTTTGACATCAACTCAGAGTTCATGAAACTCAACTTTCTTTTTTTTTTTCTTTTTTCTCTGGATACTCTTTGTGCACTAGTCTTAGCTTTTGATTTCCTAGCCTAGAGGTGACATCTAGTGGGAAGATAGAAACCTAGGTCTTGTAGCCTACTCAATATGTGAAGGCTGAGCCACCCTTAGAGATAGGCTTAGTTCATGGACAACTATTTGAGCATAATTCTCATTGGTGGTATGAAGACAATAAAAGAAGTGTAATAATTGTCCTAATTGACAATGAAAAGATAGAAATTGAAGAATGAGCAAAAGAAAGAATAAGAAAATTAGGAATGCACATGAAGTGAAAGATTAATACCCGCTCTACACAAATACCACAAAAAGTCATAAACATGACACATGTTCTCCACATATGATGACTCTTCAACAGCTTAATGTCTCATATGTATTCACGCCTGGTTTGTGAATAAGTTGATCTAAGGTAGTCTTGGTTGGACATGGCGAGTAGGCGAGAATATGCTAGGGTGAAGGACCTGACACCTCTTTGAAACCTAAGGTGTAGTCCCAAGAGGGGAGATGAATTGGGTTATTTAAAAAATTCTTTAGAGTCTTTTTAAGAGTTCTTGATTTTTTATAATCTTTTAAAGACTTCTTAAAATTCTTGTTGATTAGGTAGTCTACACAAACACTTACTTCAACTATTCAATCCGCAACCACAACAACAAATTTAATAACCATTCAAGCCAAAAAAACACCATACAAGTAATTAATATTAGTTTTGCAATATTCAGCAACCCTGTTTATGAATGTTCAAGTCCTATAGCTGGCTTTTGAACTGAAGAATAAAATAACATCCAAACACTTTTTCAAGATCATAATTTAAATAAACCTTCAGCTAACAGTTTTTGGGTTGTTAACCAATCAATGTACTTTCTTATGGTTTTCGCAAAAAATTGATTAACCAACGTACTCCCCTTCGGTTTCCACAAGCGCAAGAACAAATTAGGCTTTGGTTTATTTAATTTCTGATATGCATTATTTTTATAATTGAAAGAATTACAACATTCACGCAGTTAATATTTTTGCTGAAATTTACAAAGAGTAGGGGAAAGAGAGTGACACCGCTGTTTTTACGAGGTTCGACTTACCCCAGCCTACGTCCTCGCCTTAGGTCAACAATCTAAGGATTTGACTATACCTTTGTTCCTCCAGGTGAAACAAAAAATCTTACAAGAATTACCCTATTTTTCAGGAAGAGAAACCTCTCCAAGCAACAACCTATGCTTGGTCCAACGATCCAACAATACCTTGAACCGACAAAGATCAAGTAGAAAGGAATGAATATCTGCGTACAAAAACACTCTCAAATATAGAACAAGTTGTACAAGTTAAATCTCAAATCATACTTCAAAACCAAAACTAAATATAAAATGTGAAGCTCAAGATTTAGAAGTCACCAAAGTTTCTTTCTTATTGATATAAGAATTTTAGATGCAACTCAGAATTAGAACCCCTTTTTAATCCAGCAATTTCGTAGAGTTTTTCCTTAGCAAAAGTGTGATTAAGAATAAGCTTTAGGAGAATTTTAACATAGAAATCATGTATAGCTTGAATGTAATCTTCATTTAGAAAGGAAGGTATTCATAGACCTTTTTAAGGAAAAGTTTCTTCATTTAACATGAAGCATTTAGGTAACTTTTCAAAAAATATTAAATTATAAAATTAATTTTTGAAAATCTTCCATTTAAGTAACTTTTCAAAAACTATTAAATTATGGAATTAATTTTGAAAATCTTCCATTTAGATAACTTTTCAAAAAATATTAAATTATAGAATTAATTTTTGAAAAATTTTTCGCAAGTTTGAAATTCAAAAATTCTCCGCAGAGTCAGTCGGCTAACTCACTCAACTGGGTCACTGACTCACTTGACTGGGTCACTAGTCAGTCGGTTGGGCAGTCCTCTCTTTTCAAATATTTTCTATTTATGATTTCTTTAAAATCTAGTTTACTTGAAAAACTTAATTATGACTTTTCAAAAACATGTTCGAGAGTTTTTTTTTTAAGTGCTGGTCTCTAACTTTTTGTATCTTAAGGAGCTTTACATATCTAAATAGTGATGACTTGAAGTACTTACAAATATCCTTCTAAGCATGATCTCCTTAATCACTAAGTCTTACAGCCTCTTGAGGGTCAGTCTTTACTTCAAGGTTTGCTTGGCCTTTAAGCTCTTCATGTATCTTTTATTTCTTTAATGTTCTTAGAAGTTTTCATTTGATTGACTTTGATCTCCAACTTAATTCCATGATTAATCGTGATTGTCCTTTTACTTAGACCTGAATTAAAACCACTCAACAATGCATGTTAAAACATTCTTCATTTTGTTATCATCAAAACAAGATTGAAAAGCCCAATTAGGCCAACACTCATAAATAGGCTAGATCCTTTTCAGACTAGTCCACTCCATACATTTAGCGTTTGTTCCTCGCAATATGTGGGATGTTTGGTCGCGACACTCCTCCTTACATATGATGAGTGAACCTATCCTTTTTGAGTGTTTTTGAGGGTATACCAGTTAGGCCAAGTTAAAACGACCATTCTATAGGTGTCCACTGGTATCCTAGGTGTAACAAGTCATACATATTACATATACCTCGAGACTTTGCCCATTTATACTCGAATTTATATAACTACATTAACTCTAAATTGCACTGCTGGTTAGCTTCATGTGAGTATACTGTTCTTAGTTGCTATATAACGATGAAACTTGCATGGATGACTTACTAGGAGTTGTGTGCATTGTATATGATGAGCTTGTGTGAAATTTGGTTATATTCTTATATGTGAAAAGACATGGTTGTGTCACATGTGCATTCATTTCATGTTTATTAGAGTTAGTATTTATGGATAGTGCCCTGAAGTTCATTCACATTATTTGCTAGAGACTAGCAAAACGTTAGTTGGGGGGCGGGGTGTGATTACGCGCTTAAATTGCGTAATTAGGTGCTTTAATTCATGCATTGAAGCTTATATTTTTAATTAAATACCTAATTACTCTTGATATTTAAACATTGTGTCTTATTTATAATATTTGGGCCGAATTGAATAATATATGATTTTTTGGTATTTTTTACCGCAGGGCAATTATTAGAAGCTAAAACCGATGTTGCATCGTAATATGTACATAATTTTCTCATTCGAGCTCCGATCGAGACGATTCAAAATTATGTCAAAAGCTGATAAAATTATCTACAACTTTAGTGTTTTAAACTTCATGTGAAATGGGCTTTAAGATGGCCAAAATTTCCCTCATTCGCTAAGAAGAAAAATGGGAAACAAGAAAAGAAGAAAAAAAAATGAAAAAATAATAATAATTTGGGTTGATTTGACCCGATCATGTAACAGGGTCCTTCCCCCTTGTGCGCTTGGCGTAGGTTTCGAGGCCCTTTATATATATATATATATATATATATATATTTTTTTTTTTTCCTCTCCTTTTGAACAAGTCGCCCCAGCCTCCAACTCTCCTCCTTCTCTTTCCTTTCTCTTCTCTCTCACTCTCGGCTCTCTCTTCAACCTAGCTCCCCTCTTAACCTTCTCTCTTATCCTTACCCTCTCCAACTCTCCTTTGCTTCCTTTCTCTCCTTTGTCTCTCTTAACTTTCTCCCTCTCTTCCTTCCCTTACTGCTGAACCCTAGTCTTCTCTCTTGCTTCCCTCTTTCTCCTTTCTCTTTCCCTATCTTCTCTCCCTCTCCTCTCCCTCTCAACTTCCCTACTCATGATTGTTGGGGCAGGTATCCTGTAGCTACTGTCATTCTTCCTCTACGATTGATGAAGAACTCGAGAAGCCCCTCTCTGTTCCCTATTGCTGCTACTGCCGTGAAGTCCCTGTGTCTTTTTCCCCTACGTGTTGTATCTCTGCTACTGTGTGTTGCAAACAGAGGCCTTCTACCACTGTTGTAGCTGCTTCCAGCCGAGCTCCACCTATGCTGCAACCCGAGGGAACCCAAGAAGCCTTGAATTGTTGGCCTTCCTCCTCTTTGCTATGACTGCTACTCTCTCTCTCTCTCTCTCTCCCCCCCCCCCCTCTCTCTTTTCTCTCTTCTCTCATCACCCTTTCACTCATTAAGTTATTGCAAAAGTTTAATTTTTTTTTTCAATATTATTATTTCCAAATTGTGTGTTTTTTTTTTTATTTCTTTCTTGCATCAAAATAGTTTAAGTTTTTAAGTTTGCTGGGCACTTTTAATTTATGTTTTTTTATTTAAATATTGTTTTAGGATTTGAATAATTGATTGCATACTTTATTAATAAAGTTTGTGTTTTTTTTTACATATTTCATAATTTAGTAATCGTGCTAGACTTTAATTTTGCTTAGTCTAAATATAAAAATCGGGTATTTTATTCAATATAGGCTCATTCATATTTTCAGGTTAGTCTTTTATTATTGTTGGAGCGGAATTTTTTTTGAGTTAATTACTAGTTTAATTATTTATTGGAGCTTTATTTAATGTTTAGTGTAGTTTAATTTTATTTAAGTGAATGATTGCAAGTTCTGGTATTGAGTCTGGTTTTTATTCAGTCATTTTGTGCGTGTTTAACTTTTAGTTAGGGTTTAAATTTCATTGTAAATTCTAAAAACTCCGAGAAAACTCGAATTTGAATTGTGTTTAGTAAACCTTTTGTTTTTCTTTATTTTATTTTTCGTTGGAATTAATTACGTGAAATTTGGAATTAAACTGCATTCCCTGAGGAGACGATCTGGCCCTTGGGCTAAATATTACACGACTGAACTCCTATATTTAGAACAGTTTCCGAGCTGCTCATTTTTCAAGTAAGTCACGTGGATTTGGAAAATTGCCTTCGAAACCCTCAAGTTGGTCGACCATCTTCTCAGTTCACTTTCTCTATGGTCGATCGAATTGTGACACTCGATCAACCGAACCTTAAGTTCAGTCAACCGGTGCTCTTGGGTTGAATATTTTTTACCGAGGTTAAAAGTCTTTAAACAGGCTTAACTTACTCAATTTTTTCAAAACAATTCTAATAATTCGCTACACATCCTAAACGGTTATATTTTGGCCTTTGTCTATAAATATGAGTTCATTTGTGAGGATTAATAGAAGATTAAGAAAAATCATTAGCCAAAATTCTCTCAAACTCAAAATCCTATTTTGCTTATAACACTTCCAAAAACTCTCATACATCCAATCTCTTGATTCATCTTAGCTTTGTGAGAGCTTTTTGTTGTGCTAATGCGTATTATTATTGCTCATACTCCCATTACTTTGCTTGGTTGATTGGTATTGATTTTTAGGGAGTTAAGCAAGGTTTATCCCAAAGATTTTATTTGCTAAATCTTATGTTCAGAAAAACCTAGTAGCTTGAGGATCTTTGAACTGTTGTTGCAAGATTCCTGTAGCTATATTTTGTTCTGCAAACAATTTTACAAGCTATATTATTCTTTCAAACAACTCTTGATATTTCATTGAAGAAAATATTTTTGAGTTAATTTGAATATTGTTACAGCATCTTTGAAACTCCGATTCATTATTGAGATTTGATATAACTTGATTCAAAGAAATAGCTTGATTAGAACACTCTTAAGTATTCTTGAGATCATAACCTGTTGAGTGTGGCTTGCACAAAAATACACATCACTGAGCTTACATTTACCTATATAGTTGATGTGGATTTGATTCATAACATTTGGTACATATCTGCTTGACTATGAAGCATAATCACTATACCCTATTATATTGAGAAATCTATTGTATTCCAAACATGGCCTGAGGGGGGGGGGGGGGGAGTAATTTAGCCCGGTAAGGATTGGTTGTAAAGGTTGAGATCAACCCTGTGCTAATTGACTTGGTTGTTTAGGTGCCGCTCCACCCGTTAAGTGAGCTTATAGTGGTAATCCATGACGTAAGTAGTTTGCTAAACCTCAATAACATTTTTGTGTGTCCTCTTCATTTACTGCTTGGTTGTGCATGCTTAGCTAAATTATTTGTGTAGTTTAATTTTTGCTGTATATTTATATTGATTTACTTATCTGCATTAGATTGACCCTAGGCTTGTGTAATATTGCTATTAGGGGATTGAACTAGGGGATAAAATTTGAAAATACCAATTCACCCCCATTACAGTAAAACTAAAAATTGGTATCAAAGCCATGTAGCATAGACTTAACAGTTACTTTGCAAAAGATCTAGGGTGGCTCATAGCACTGTGACCCATTTCCTTGAGGGACCCTCTTCCACGTGACCTCCAGTTTTCAATGGTGTTTATTACACTTTATGGAAACATAGGATGCGTATTTACCTTCAAAATATAGATTGGAAGGTGTGGAGAATTGTCTTGAAAGAAAATTATGTTCCTATGAAAATAAAGGGTGAGACTAGAGTTCCTAAAACTGAGGAAGAATATAATGATGACGATATGAATGTTGTTAGTTTGAATGCCTCTGTTATGAATAATTTGTATTGTGGTCTTGATGTAAATGAGTTTAATAGAGTAATGACATGTGCTACAACAAAAGAAATCTAGGATAAATTAGAAGTCACATATGAAGGCACTAGGGATGTAAAAGATAGTAGGATAGATATGCTGACTAGAGAATATGAGGCTTTTAGGATGAATGTAGGTGAGTCCATTCAAAGTATGTACACTAGATTCACACACATTATAAACTCACTGCATGCATTAGGTAAGACCTATCCTACATATGAGATGATTAGGATAATCCTTGGAGGGTTTCCTCATATTTGGGAAGCTAAGGCTATGACCATTTTTTGAGGGTAGAGACCTTAAGGCAATGACATTACATGAATTGATAGGTTCACTAATCACCTATGAACTTGTTATAAATGAAAGACTTAATGAACATATTGGGTGAAGAAGATGACTGCATTGAAAACTTCCATTAATACATCTAGTGAATGCAGCAAACCTGATTTTGAGGATGATATGACCATGCTAATTAGAAAATGTAGCAAATTCTTCAGGAAGAATAGAAAGTCATACAAAACATATAGGGAGTTTGCATTTGATAAGGGAGAGTCAATTAAAATAAAGGAAAAGTCAAATGCTTCGACGTGCTATAGCTGCAACAAGGTTGCGCATATCAAACCAGATTATCCACTACGAAAAAGGAATGCTAGGAAAAAGAAGAAAGCCATGAAAGCAGACACTTCATGAGATAAATTAAGTAGCAGTGACTGAAACTCAGATTGCAGTGACTCAGAGCTTGCTAATCTATGCTTGGTGGCACATGATGATGAGGTATCTTCTTCTTGCTTTTTATCTTTATATTATTCTTCTGATGATTGTGAATCTGATATCATGCGTACTTTTAGAAAATTGAAATTTAAATATATTCGTGTGTCTAAACTGTTAAATAAAATGACCAAGGAAAATGATGTTTTGAAAAAGAAATGTGAGAATTGATCAAAATTATTTGAAATGGCAAAAATTTCTCATGCTTCGATTCTTAAAGAAAGATATTTGAAAATTGATGAGCTTGGAAAGAAATTGGAGGATAGCTCCAAAATTGTTTCTAGATTCACCGAGGGCCAACGCAATTTTGAAAAACTACTTGGAGCCCAAAGAAATTCTCTTAGTAAAGAGGTCTTGGTTTTAATGGCGTTGAGAATGTTAGACGACCCAATTTTTACTTGGGACATTTCACACGTGAATCAAATTTTCAAATTCCACCAAAAGATCCTAAGTGTAGAATGAAATGTTTTAAATGCAAGCAAATTGATCACATTCAATTTGAATGCCCACATAGAAATAGACGTGTAAAAATTAGAAAAGTGTGGGTAGTTAAGGGTGATCCGGTCACTGACCCCCGTGGACCCAACGGAAATTGGGGACCAGCATCAGTTAGTTAGTCAATCTTGTAGGTATGTTTGAGTTCGTCCTCTTCAAAGAACAGGTGGTGCCTAGATAGCAGGTGCTCACGACACATGACCGGCAATAAGGAAAAATTCGCTTCAATCACTCCCAAGGATGGAGGGTACGTGACGTTTGGTGACAATGCTAAGGGACGCATCATCGGCTTAGGTAAGGTCAGTAAGGATCCTTCTATGATCATTGATAATGTTCTATTAGTTGATGGCTTGAAGCATAATT
The DNA here is from genome assembly GCF_029873635.1 of Malania oleifera. Lineage (NCBI taxonomy): Eukaryota > Viridiplantae > Streptophyta > Magnoliopsida > Santalales > Ximeniaceae > Malania > Malania oleifera. The sequence goes on from NC_080417.1 coordinate 46,504,690, forward strand.
TGTTGAGCATTAGTCAATTGTGTGATGAAGGATATAAAGTTTCATATGAAAATGATAAATGCATAGTTGAAAGAAAATCAGAACATAAAATTCTTTTCACTGCAGGCCGCTATGAAAATGTATCTACAACTACTTTTGATAATTTAGCTTCACAATAAGTAACTTGTTTTTCGCCAATTAATGAAGCTAACTGGTTATGGCATAGGCGCTTAGGACACGCTAGCATGGACTTCTTGTCAAAACTAGTAAGAAAGGATTTAGTGAAAGGCTTTCCTAAAACACCATTTGTGAAAGATAAAATCTGTTATACATGTTAAATGGGTAAGCAAACAAAATCTAGCTTTAAGGAAAAGAAATTTATATCTACCACTAGACCACTTGAAATGCTTCACCTAGATTTGTTTGGTCCAAAATCTGTGCAAAGTCTTGGTGTAAATTCATATGTTTTTTTCATTGTTGATGACTATTCTAGGTTCACATGGGTGCTATTTCTCTCACATAAAAATGAATCAGGTGAACAATTTACTAAGCTTTGCAGGAGATTTCAAAATGAAAAAGGCTATAGGATAACTCGCATAAGAAGTGATAGAGGCACTGAATTTAAAAATGAAGGAAAAGAAGATTATTATGGTCTAGAGGGTATATCACACAACTTTTCTGCACCTAGGACCCCTCAACAAAATAGCGTGGTAGAAAGAAAGAATAGGTTTTTACAAGAAATGGGTAAGACCATGTTAAATGAGCATAAGCTACCTAAATATTTTTGGGCTGAGGCCATAAATATTGCATGTTATGTCATGAATAGGGTGTTGAGTAGATATTCACTAAATAAAACCCTTTATGAATTGTGGAACAACCATAGACCTAATATTTCCTATTTTCATGTTTTTGGTTGTAAATGCTTTGTGCTTAGGGATAATGAGCATCTAGGAAAATTTGATTCTAAATCTGATGAAGACATTTTCTTAGGTTATTCTCTTAATAGTAAAGTATATAGAGTTTTCAATAAAAGAACCTTAACTGTCATTGAATCTATTCATGTTGTATTTTGATGAATCTAATATGTTTTCTAAGAAAAATGATGAAGATGATATTAGCATTAGAAAATGCTTAGACAAGTTATCTATTGAAAAAAATGCAAGTGAGAATTTAGAAATTAATGATAAATCATCTGAAGATAATAACAATGACAATGAAACTCAAGAGTTGCCTAGGGATTGGAAATTCATTAGAAACCATCCTATAGATCAAATCATAGGTGAACCTTCTTGTGGTGTAGATACAATATCCTCCTTGAAAAACTTAGTGAGTCATTCTGCTTTCTTGTCCCAAGAAGAACCTAAAAATATTAAAGAAGTAATAGAGGATGAGTCTTGGGTAATGTCTATGCAAGAAGAACTTAATCAATTTGAAAGAAGCAAAGTGTGGACCCTAGTTCCTAGGCCTAATGATCATACAGTTATTACAACTAAATGGGTATATAGAAATAAGAAATATGAGAATGGGGTAGTAACTAGAAATAAGGCTAGACTAGTTGCCCAAGGTTATAATCAAGAGGAGGGGATAGATTTTGATGAAACATATGCTCCTGTTGCTAGGGTGGAAGTCATTCATATGCTACTTGCTTATGACGCTTTTAAAAATTTTAAATTGTTTCAAATGAATGTTAAAGGCGCTTTTCTTAATGATGATATTAATGATTAAGTGTATGTAGAACAACCACCTAGTTTTGAAAATCATATATGTCCAGATCATGTATACCGGTTGTCCAAAGCCTTGTATGGATTGAAACAAGTTCTCAGAGCTTGGTATGAGAGACTTAGTGGTTTTCTACTAGAAAATGGGTTTACCTGTGGCAAGATTGAAACTACACTCTTCATCAAATCCAAAAGTGATGATGTGCTCCTAGTTTAAATTTATATTGATGATATCATTTTTGGAGCAACTAATGATGAATTGTCTAATGAGTTTGCCAAATGCATGCAAAGTGAATTCGAAATAAGTATGATGGGTGAACTTAGTTTCTTTTTAGGGCTACAAATTAAATAAGCTAAATATGGAACTTTCATATGCCAATCTAAATATGTCAAAGACTTACGAAAGAAATTTAATATGGAAGATAGTAAAATTTTTGGTACTCCTATGAGTTCTTCCATCAAACTTGATAAAGATGAGCAAGGAATCCCTGTTGATGTGAAATTGTATCATGGCATGATTGAGAGTCTTCTATATCTTATAGCTAATAGGCCCGATATTATGTTTAGTGCGTGCATGTGTGCTAGGTTTCAAGCTGCTCCTAAGGAAACTCATCTATTATCAGTTAAACGAATCCTTAGGTATTTAGTTGGAACCATAGAGTTAGTATTATGGTTTCCTAAACATACGACTTTTAAGATTGTTAGTTATACTGATGCTGACTTTGCTGGTAGTAAGGTTGATAGGAAGAGTGCTAGCCGAAGTAGAATATATTGCCGCTAGAAGTTGTTGTGCTCAAACTCTTTATTTGAAACAACAACTTATGGATTTTGGGTTGCCCTATGATATTGTATTGATTAAATGTAATAATACTAGTGCAATCAATATTTCAAAGAATCCTATCTGAAATTCACGTACTAAAAACATTGAGATTAAACATCATTTCCTTCATGATCATGTACAGAAAGCGGATGTGGCACTTGAGTTTGTATGCAAAAATGAACAATGGGATGACATTCTTACTAAACCATTCCAAAAATAGGTTCATACGAATTAGAGGTGAACTATGTCTCATGCATAGTAGAGATACTTCCTAGATATTTGATAGATTGCATAAACTTACGGGGAGCTGAGCTTTCCAAGAAAGCTTAAATCTAACAATTGATATAACAATTGGTATCTTTCATTGGTTTAAACTTTATGAATTTGATTGTATTTTGCAATGTGCATAATTCTCATATATATTGCATGATGAATATGTTTATGTTTATTGTTTAAATATCTGATTGGATTTATGTTTTATGTCTTGATCATACTAGTACTGTTTAAGCTTAAGTAGTTGTGGATAAACTGTTAATCTTAAAACTCAAAATAGGTCATATTTATACAAGTATTTTTGGGAAAATGTCCTATTTTCAAACAACATGTGTTGATTATATGAGTCCAATCCTGTTTTGATAATGACAAATCACTTGATACTTGATCTGTGCATTGAGTTTGTGAACATGACTTACACTAAGCATGGACGGAAAGATAACGAGTCAGGGAAGCCATAAAGTAAAACTGATACATTTCAGAAAGCACCATGGAACTCAAAGAGTACGAGAATCAAGATGCAAGTGGAAAAGTTTAAGAATATTTTGGGAATGGGTATTTTGAACTCATGTACTTACATTTTCGTATGATTTAATTTGAGGTTCAATATAACTTAGAATGATTTTAGGATTTATGCATTTCATATACATCATTAGGAAACTCTCATGGTCTTAGAAATGTTCTTAAAATCATGAAAAATATATTTTATAAAAGACCCAAGAAAAGGAGCAAAATAGAATTTTAAATTAGATCAAACAAAGTATATGAAATCATATCATTTTCATTTTTCTGATTCACTAGAATAGTATGAAGATGATGAAAAAGATGATTGTACCTCAAGGTCATCATGTGCCATTAGACACAGATTGGCAACCTCGTCGTCACTGGATTCAGATTCTGATATGCTAGTGTTGTGTGTATCCTAGTCGACTTTCAACGCCTTTTTCTTTTTCTTTGAAGCTTTTATGAGCTAGGGGCACTCAGGCTTGATGTGTCCAACTTCTCGGCAGTTGTAGCATGTTGGTGGATCCTCCTTTTTTTTCTTCATGCTTCGCTCTCCTCTTTCTGATTTGGGGTTCCGGAATTTTCTGTTGAACTTTTTGTTCTTCAAGAACTTCCCGAACTTCTTTGTTAGCAAGGCCATGTCATCATCCGTTTCGGAATCGCTTCCTTCATTGGAATAGATTGATGATGCCTTAAGTGCAGTGACCTTCCTAGCTTTGCTTTGCTCATTTTTCCTCTCGTTTATTGCCAGCTCATAGGTGATGAGTGATCTAATGAGTTCGTCCACCGACATCTCCTTGAGATTTCTCCCTTCTGCTATTGCCGTAGCTTTTGTTCCCACACTGGAGGTAATCCCCTAAGTATTTTCCTGATCAACTCATAAGTAGGGTAAGTTTTTCCAAAAGCATTTAACGAGTTAATGATGTGTGTGAATCTAGTGTACATGGATTGTATGGATTCATCAACCGTCATTTTAAATGCTTCATATTCACTAGTGAGCATGTCTATCCTACTATCCTTGACTTCCTTAGTGCCTTCATATGTAACTTCTAGTTTTTCCCAAATTTCTTTAGCTGAGTAACATGCCATTACCCTATCAAATTCATTGACATCTAATGCATAGAAAAGTAAGTTCATGGCAGTGGCATTGATTTGAACTGACTTCCAATCCTCTTCAGTATATTCATCTTCAGTTTTAGGTACATTAATCTTATCAATTACTTTCATGGGAATGTAATTTCCCTTAGTCATTATTTTCCAAACTTTCCAATCTACGTTCAGTAGATATATGCTCATCCTACGTTTCCAATAGGTGTAATTTACACCACAGAAAATGGGTGGTCTAGTGGATGAGTGTCCCTCACCAAATGGAGTTACACCAATGTGTGCCATGTGATCGTTTTAAAAATTAACTATCAAGTCTAAGTAAACTTGCTCTGATACCAAATGTTGAATCAGGTGTAATCCCAAGAGGGGGGGGGGGTGAATTAGGTATTTAAAAATTCTTTGGCACTAATTTACTTCTTAAAACCTTCTTATATATTTAGCAATAAATTCTTGTTACTCAATTACTTTTGTGCAAGACTAACCAACCTATGTATGCAATATAAATAATTTAAATGCAGTGTTGAAAATAAAGAGTAAATGGAAGAGGGAAGACAAACACAGTTTTACGAGGTTCAGCTTGCTTGGCCTACGTCCTCACCTTGAGCAACTGCTTAAGGATTCACTAAAACCCTACTCCTTAAAGTGGGACGGAGCTTCCCTTACAATCCGTTGCTTACAAAAGGCACAGCTTCCTCCTACTTCGCTGCTTACAAGAGATACAACTCTCTCCTCACAGTAGAGTAAACAAGTTCCCTTTGAGAATCTAAGTTGATTTTCCCAAGCTTGAAGATTAGAGATTAAAGTGTAAGCAATCGTATAACACTAGGAGTAGATTTTCAACGTTCTTACAACAAGGTGTGTTCTTCTCTTTCTCGTGTGTCTAACATATGTTCTAGGATTTAGATATTCAGAATATATAGTATATTACCCTTACGATTGATCTCAGCCGCTGGACCAATAAAATAGCTCGCGAGTCTTTTTAATAAAAATATGAATTTTAAGTTTCCTGCAGGTTCCGACAACAGAAGTAGAGGTCAGGCACCTGAAGTGGCAACTTCAGGCGCTTGAGGTTCTAGGGTCAGGCGATCGAAGTACCTCTGTCAGGCTCTGTCTTTCCCATTTAATTCTTTAGGCTACCGAACTTAATCTTTAGGCTACCGAAGAAATTATTCAGGTGCCTGAGGTTGAGTTTAGGCTACCGAAGTCCCCTTTTTCTCAAATTTTCTTTTCTAATTTAAAATTTTGTTTCGCTCCTTTTCTTGGGTCTTTTATATAATATATTTTTCATGATTTTAAGAACATTTCTAAGTCCATGAGAGTTTCCTAATGATGTACATGAAATGCATGAATCCTAAAATCATTCTAAGTTATATTGAGCCTCAAATTAAATTATACTAAAATGTAAGTACATGAGTTCTAAATACCCATTCCCAAAATATTCTAGAACTTTGCTGCTTGCATCCCGATTCTCATACTCTTTGAGTTCCATGGTGCTTTCTAAAATGTATCAACTTTACTTTATGGCTTCCATGACTCGTTATCTTTCCGTGCATGCTTAGTGTAAGTCTTGTTCACAAAGTCAATGCATAGATCAAATATCAAGTGATTTGTCATTATCAAAACAGGATTGGACTCGTAGAGCGAACACTTTTGTTAGAAGCATTGTTTTGAGTGTTGTTTTCTAGATTCTATTGTATACATGGTTCAGTGTGTGAACCGGTGTGTGAGGAGAGAGTTGTATCTCTTGTAAGCAGCGGAGTAGGAGGAAGCTTTGCTTGTTGTAAGCAGTGGATTGTAAGGGAAGCTTTATCCCACTTTAAGGGGCAGGGTTTTAGTGAATCCTTGAGTGGTTGCTCAAGGCGAGGACGTAGGCCGAGTTGGCTGAACCTCGTAAAACTGCGTTTGTCCTCTCTCTTCCTTTCACTCTTTATTTTCAGCATTGCATTTAAATTGTGTATGTTGCATGCATAGATTGAATAGCCGTACACATACATAATTGAATAACAAGAAGTTATTGGTAAATTTATAAGAAGAGTTTAAAAGGTAACTAAGTGCATTAGAATTTTTTTAAATACCTAATTCACTCCTCCTCTTGGGATTACACCTAATTCAACAACATGCTTCTGAAATTTTTGTTAAAAAAAAATTCCCAAACTTATCTTGTGTGTTAATGTATCATACTCAAGACATATGACTATTTATTTCACAACCCTATTTGTTGTTGCCAAAAGGGGGAGATAGAGATGATAGGCAAAAATTGGGTAGTATTTAGTACTTGAATTTGCATTAATACATTTTTTACATTATGCACATTGTTGGGAAGAGCCTTTCAAGGCTATACCCACTTTTTGCATGGTGTATTTGTCATCAACAAAACGGGGAGAATGTTGACCTCATAGGTCACACCCGGTTTTGATAATAACAAATACTCAAGTATTTGATGACTATCTAGTTCATGTGCAGGTTTATATTAGCAGATACATGGATGACACATGAAGTAAAACATGAAGACCCTGAAGATCATTTTATTGTATTTCATTATTATTTAATTTGGGTCTGTAATAGTAATTAGCAGAAAAAGGTCTGTAATAAATCTACACATATCATGCATATAGGATAAATTGTAAACTCAATAGACCTTAGTAAGACCATAGGTCCCACATAATATGCACAAATAAGTCCCCATTACCACTTGCACAATCAAGGGAAGAACTTCAAATAAATTGGACAAAATAAGCACCGGTCAACCAAACCTAGCCAAGTTTATTCAGCTTGGCCAACTGAACCTCCCTAAGTCAACATATTGACACCTCGGTCGACCGATCCAGAATATATAGGCAACGCCTTGGTCGACTGAACCCCCATATGGGAGTTTCCAATCGCCTGATCAACCGAACTTCATAGTTCAAAAATGTCTGTCGACCGAACCGCGCAGATTTTGAAAATCACCTTTGAAATTCTCAAGTTGGTTGACCATTTTCTCAGTTCACTTTCTCTACTGTCGACTGAACTGTGACACTCGGTCAACCGAACTTTAAGTTCTGTCGACCGGTGCTCTCGGGTTAAATATTTTTTTACCGAGGTTTAAAGTCTTTAAACAGTGTTAACTTTACTAAATTGTTTTAAAACAATTCTAATAATTCCCTACACGTTCTAAACGGTTATATTTTGGCCTTTGTCTATAAATATGAGTTCATTTGTGAGGATTAATAGAAGATTAAGAAAAATCATTAGCCAAAATTCTCTCAAACTCAAAAACCTATTTTGCTTATAACACTTCCAAAAACTCTCACACATCCATTCTCTTGATTCATCTTAGCTTTGTGAGAGCTTTTTGTTATGCTCGTGTGTATTATTATTGCTCACACTCCCATTACTTTTCTTGGTTGATTGGTTTTGATTTTGGGGAGTTAAGCAAGGTTTATCCCACAGATTTTATTTGGTAAATCTTGTGTTGGGAAAAACTTAGTAGCATGAGGATCTTTGCATTGTCATTGCAAGATTCATATAGCTATGTTTTGTTGTGCAAACAATTTTACAAGCTATATTATTCTTTCAAACAAATCTTGAGCATATTTCATTGAAAAAAATATTTTTGAGTTGATTTGATTATTGTTGCAGAATCTTTGAAACTTTGATTCATTATTGAGATTTGATATAACTTGTTTCAAAGAAACAACTTGATTAGAACACTCAATCATTCTTGAGATCATATCTTGTTGAGTATGGCTTGCACAAAAATACACATCACGAAGCTTACATTTACTCATATAGTTGATGTGCATTTGATTGATGACATTTGATACATATCTACTTGACTGAGAAGCATAATCACTGTATCCTACTATATTGAGAAATTTTTCGTATTCTAGGGGTGGCCTACGGGGGCGGTAATGGCATGTACTACTGGAAAAGAAATCTAGGATAAATTAGAAGTCACATATGAAGGCACTAGTGATGTAAAAGATAGTAGGATAGATATGCTGACTAGTGAATATGAGGCTTTTAGGATGAATGTAGGTGAGTCCATTCAAAGTATGTACACTAGATTCACACACATTATAAACTCACTGCATGCATTAGGTAAGACCTATCCTACGTATCTGATGATTAGGAAAATCCTTAGAGGGTTTCCTCCTGTTAGGGAAGTTACGACTACGACCATTTTTTAGGGTAGAGACCATAAGACAATGACATTAGACGAATTGATAGGTTCACTAATCACTTATGAACTAGCTATAAATGAGAGACTTAATGAACATAATAGGGTGAAGAAGATGATTGCATTAAAAACTTCCATTAATACATCTAGTGAATGTAGCAAACCTGATTTTGAGGATGATATGGCCATGCTAACTAGAAAATTCAGCAAATTATTCAGGAAGAATAGAAAGTTATACAAAAGATATAGGGAGTCTACATCTGACAAGGGAGAGTCAAGTAAAATAAAGGAAAAGTCAAATGCTCCTACGTGCTACAACTGCAACAAGGTTGGGCATATCAAACCGGATTGTCTACAACTGAAAAAGGATGCTAGGAAAAAGAAGAAAGCTATGAAAGCAGGCACTCCATGTGAAAAACTAAGTAGCAATGACTCAGACTCAGACCGAAGTGACTTAAAAATTGCTAATCCGTGCTTGATGGCACATGATCATAAGGTATCGTCTTCTTACTCTTTATCTTCATATTATTCTTCTAATGATTGTGAATTTGATAACATGCCTACTTTTAGAGAATTTCAATTTGAATATATTCGTGTGTCTAAACTGTTGAATAAAATGACCAACGAAAATGACGTTTTGAAAAAGAAATGCGAGAATTGGTCAAAATTATTTGAAATGGCAAAAAATGCTCATGCTTCGATTCTTAAAGAAAATGATTTGAAAATTGATGATCTTGAAAGGAAAATGGAGGATAGCTCCAAAATTGTTTTTAAATCCCTCGAGGGCTAATGCAATTTTGAAAACCTGCTTGGAGCCCAAAGAAATTCTTTTTGTAAAGAGGGTCTTGGTTTTCATGGCTTTGAGAATGTTAGACGACCCAATCTTTACTTGGGACATTTCACACGTGAATCAAAATTTTAAATTCCACCTAAAGAGCCTAAGTGTAGAATGAAATGTTTTAAATGCAAAAAAATTGGTCACATTCAATTTGATTGCCCACTTAGAAATAGACGTGTAAAAATTCGAAAAGTGTGGGTAGTTAAGGGTAATCTAGTCACCAACTCCGATGGACCCAGCAGAATTTGGGGACCTGCATCAGTTACTTAATCTATCTTGCAAGTATGTTTGAGTTTGTCCTCTTCAAAGGACAGGTGGTACCTAGATAGCGAGTGTTCATGGCACATGACCGGCGTCAAGGAAAAATTCGCTTCAATCCCTCCTAAGGATGGAAGGTACGTGACGTTTGGTGACAATGCTAAGGGATGCATCATTGGCATAGGTAAGGTCGGTAAGGATCCTTCTCGGATCATTGATAATGTTCTATTAGTTTATGGCTTTATGCATAATTTGTTGAGCATTAGTCCGTTGTGTGATAAAGGATATAAAGTTTCATTTGAAAATGATAAATGCATAGTTGAAAGCAAATCAGATCATAAAATTCTTTTCATTGTAGATCTCCATGAAAATGTATATACTACTACTTTTGATAATTTAGCTTCACAAGAAGTAACTTGTTATCTGCAATTAATGAAGCTAGTTGGCTATGGCATAGGCTTTTAGGACACGCTAACATGGACTTGTTGTCAAAACTAGTAAGAAAAGATTTAGGTAAAGTCTTTCCTAAAACACCATTTATGAAAGGTAAAATCTATGATGTTGACCTCATTGGTAGCACTCAGTTTTGATAATGACAAATACTGATGTTTGATGATTGTCAAGTGCTTGTGCAAGTTCAAATAAATATCCCAAGGAAAGACACTTAAAGAAATAAGAAGACCATGAAGACTTGTTTCTGTAATTGTTATTCATATCGGTCTGTAATAATTTATATGGGTCAGTAATAGTAACCTAGGCTGTGGTTGTATATTTATCACCTGCACATCATACATACAGGATATAGCTGACTCACTCGAAAAATGAGCAGCTCGAAAGCTATCCCAAGTATAGGAGCTACGTCGTGTAATATTAAGCCCAAGGGCTAGATCGTCTCCTTAGGGAATGCGTTTTAATCTCAATTTCACGTTCTCCCAATCGAAAATAAAATGCACTGAACTCAGTTCAGATTCGGGTTTTCAAGATTGTTGAGATTCAATTTAACCAGTTAATCGACACACAATCTAAACTCTAAAGACCAACGTTCACTAAATTAAAAAGTAAGAATGGAAACCCTAGTCTACTTAAGGAAATACCGGAGCACATTAACTAAAAATGGGAACTTTAAACATGGTATTAAAACACACAACACTGAAAATTCAATTAGACACATATGCGGACAAAAAGAAACGAATATTTAACAAAACTACGAAATTTAAGCAAGCACCATAATTTAACCGCAAACAAGAATTAAAATAGAATTTTAATTAAGCGAAGATAAATAAAGCAACCAATTTAAATGCTTAGACCTAATACTAACTTTAACTACGAACAAGATAAGTAAATAATAAAAAAATTAAACTTCAATAAAAAAAATAAAATCCCTTAATAATTACTCAAATTCTAAACTTCCAATAAACTATAACAAATATAAAGAAATATTATTTCATTGCAATTAAAAAAAAAAACAGAAAAGAAAAGAAAAGAAAAGGAGAGAGAGAGAGAGAGAGAGAGAGAGAGAGAGAGAGAGAGAGAGAGAGAGAGAGCCAAAGAGACAGCCATGGGAGTCGTCGGAGCTGCTGCAGGGGAGGCTCGGTACTGTGATGGAGGCCGGAGCTAGTGCTGTGGAAGATGGAAGGGCTCTCGGGTCCTGCTGGTATGCTTGGTTTTCTAGTGTTGCTGCAGAGGAGGCTTGACCATGCGGTGCTGGTCTGTTGGTGGCTCAAATTCAGCAGTTATGGGAGGAGAAGCTGCTGGTGCTGCGATGGAACGAGAGCTAGAGGAGCCAGCGCTGGTGTGCTGCGGCTCAGGGTGATGGTGTCTCGGTGGTGAATTGTTGATGAAACTGAAGAAGAGGACACAGTGCAGAGAAGGGTACAGGGGTACTCAGAGTAGAAGAGGGAGAAAAAGGAGAGGTGGAGAGATAGAGATAGAGAGAAGAAGAACATAAAAAGAAAATTGGCCGAGAGCAAGCGCAAGAGAAAGAATAAACAAGAAGAAGAAGAAGAAGGAGAAGAAGAGAGGAGAATAGTGGTGCGCAGGGCACACACAGAACAGGGGAAAAAAGAAAGAATAAATAGAGGAGGAGGCTTGCCCTAAGATCTATGTGAAAGACTTGACCGGTTTGACCCGACCCAATTGGAGCTGACTCGACTTGCATGGTTGGGTCACATCACACATCCTTATATATATTTTGTTTCATTTTTTTTTATTCTCTGTTCATCACCAAATTTGACCCTTCTAGGGCTCGTTTCTCCCAAAACTCAAAACATAAAATTGTAGATAATCCTTTCCTATTTCTCCATAAATTTGAATCGTCTCGATCGGAGCTTGGACGGAAAAGTTATGCATAAAATATGAATAGGTATTGGTTTTGGTTTCCGAGATTTTTCCTGCAACAAAAAATTACCAAAAATTCATAAATAGTGCAATAAGGTTCAAGAATGATGATTTTGGCACTTTATTAAAATATTGGACAATTTTGGACATTTAATTAAAAATATAAATCGTAAAACCTAGGTTAAGATGTCCAATTACGCAGTTTTGACGCGTAATCACACCCCCTAACTAACGTTTTGCTAGTCTCTAGCAAATGACGTGAATGAATCTCAGGGTGGTATCTACAACTACATACTAAAGTAATCATGAAATCAATGCACATGCAACATAACTATAGCACTTCACATACAAGAACATAACTGAATTTCAAAAAAGCTTGTTCATATTTAATGCACACGACTCAAAAGCACGTCACTCATTCGAGTTTCATCGTTTATATGTCATTTAAGAGCAGTATACTCACATGAAGTTAATCAGTGGCACATTCAGAATTAATGCAATCATATAAGTCCGAGTATAAACAGGTAGACTCTCGAGGTGTGTGTGATGTGTGTGACTCAGTACACCTAGGATACCAGTGGACACCTACAGAACAGTCGCTTAGACTCGGCCTAACTGGTATACCCTCAAGAACACTCAAAGAAAATAGGTTCACTCATCATATGTGAGGAGGAGTGTCGCGATCAAACATCCCACATTTTAAAGGGAACGAATGCTAAGTATATGGAGTGGACTAGTCTGGAAAGGATCTAACGTATCTATGAGGTGTCGGGTCCTTCACCCTAGCATCTTCTCACCTACTCGCCACATCCAACCGAGACCACCCTAGATCAACTTACTCACAAACTTGTCGTGAATGCATCTGAAGCATTAATCGGTTGAAGAATCTTCATACGTGGAAAAACATGTGTCGTGTCCTTGACTTTTTGTGATATGTACATGGACCGGCACTGACATTTTATTTCATGCGCATGTGTATTGTTTATTATTCCTTCTGCTCATTCTTCATTTTCTGTCTTTTCTTGATCAATTAGGACAATCATAACATTTCTTTTGCAATCTTTAAACAATCAATGGGAATTGAGCTCGAATAGTGGTCTATGAACTAAGTATATCTCTAGGGGTGGCTCAGCCTTCACATCTTGAGTAGGCTACAAGACCTAAGTTTCTATCTCCCCACTAGGTGTCACCTCTAGGCTAGCAAATCAAAAACAAAGACTAGTGTACAAAGGAATCATCCAGAAAAAGAGAATTGAGTTCTATGAACTCTGATTTGATATTAACGCTCAAAAGGACGATAAATAGCTCAAGGATATCTCACAAGGTGTCATAGTCGCCACGGGTGTTCTCTCAGTGCTCACAAGGAACCCTAAGTGCAATGAATCACGTAAATGTGTTTATTTAGCCTCGTGAGATGCATGTAGATACAAGAAATTATATAGCTAAATTAACACGAGTGTACTACCAATTGATTCTTCATGGAGTCATAAGATCATATAAAGAGAAACTACGCATGATAGACTCAAGTGTGTCATTCTTAAGTTATACATGAGTATGTAAAAGGGTATGAATTAGTGTTAAGCATAACATAGTGCAATGTAATTCCTCAGTGCTCCTCTTTCTTTCTCTCTTTCCTTTTGATTTTTTTTTGTATTTTTTATTTTTTTTTAAATATAAAACCCAGTACGTGTACGTACACAGTGTCACATGCGAATGCTCATCCCCCCCCCCCAAACTAAAATGGAACATTGTCCTCAATGTGAAAGCATAGGGGAAATAGAAAGGACTGTGCACGGGAAAAGTAAAGCGTACCTGAGTGGCGAAATAACAAAAATTGAACTACGAGAAAATGGTTCTGAAAACTAACTAAAAATAAAATAAGATAAAATAAAAGGAAAATAAGGGAAAGAAAAACATCACAATTGTCTGGCGGAGGCTTTGGGGGAATATCGTCTGGTGGCCGCAAGTCTATAAATTGCATCGGCGGTTCTCCAAATTTGAGCCGCCACATTTGATCAGTCGTCATACTTGCACAAAAATCAACCTCAAATGAATTAATGCTCATCAATATACCAAACAATATGTGTGCAGGTCGACCCTCGTGTGTGGACAAGAAAGGGTCTTTATTCAACATTTTGTCCAGGAAATGTACTTCTTTACGAATTAACGGTTAAGAGAAAGTGATCGAAATAATTACCTGCAGTTCTTCAGAAGCATTAACATTAAAGGTTTTACCTGGTTCTTTAAAAATTATATGCTCACCAGATTGGTCACCCTCTTTATCGGGTATACATATCATCATACCACTGCACGAGTGTGCCTCCACATTAGGCTCCTTAACATCTGATTCAGGCAGGAGTGACGATTTCACGATTTCTGAGCTCGGAGTATGAGGTACCACAGGTTGGTACTCCGTATGAGTATCAGTCTCCTCATCAACTAACTGCTCTGCTTGTGACCCCGTTTCCTCTGATTTTTGTTTGAATTCATCTATTTCAGTCATAACTTTCGGTTCTGGGACAAATGGTTGCCTAGCTATGAGCATCTCAAATTGGGGAAATTCTTTCTCTCGTCTCGAAATAGTGGCGGTCTCTGCTGTCTCAAGAGAAACATCACGTATTTGTTGGTGTGGTTGCTGGTACTCTTGAGGACTAGGCTGAGATTCCACGGGCAATTCTTCATTTTCTAAGATGTCCAACTGCATGCTTATCACATTAATAGTGTCTCGAAATTCATTATTATGATCGACTTGAGTTTGCATGAACTGCTGGAGCATGTTCGCCATTTGTGTTATGCTATCCTCGAAAGGGTCTGACGGCGTACAACTTGAAGGGATCTATTGTGGCTGATATTGAGGCGGAGAGTTGTTGGGGCGGTTTGGTGGCTCGTATGCATCTCCACCACTAATTGTGCATATAGGGTGTGCAGTCATGGGTGCCTGAGTGTATCGTGTGCTCCACTGTGGGACATTGTCAGCTAAGTAATCAAAGAATGATAATACTTGATTTGGATCCTCGCTGACGGGTTCTCCATTGCACATGGTCTAGATAAAATACTTGCAATCAGGGGTAAGAGCAGTATAAAACTAATCAGCTAACCTCCATGAGTCAAACCTGTGACGTGGGCAAGTACTTAGAAGATCCTTGAATCACTTCCAGCAAGCCCGAAATGTCTCGTCATCCTGCTGCACAAAATTAAGAATCTCTTCCTGCAAAAAATTGAGTTTTCTGTGAGGGACAAAACGCATGCAGAAATTCACGTTCCATATCAGTCCAATTAGTGATAGAGTGAGGTCTCAAGGAATGAAACCAGATTAGTGCCTTATCCTGCAAAGTAGCAAGAAATAAATTTAGTCGAATAGATTCATCAGTTTTAGCATGAGAGAAAAACATGTTGTAGGTTAACTTAAACTCTGCTAAGTGCTGATAGGCGCACTCAGATTCCGACCCGTAGAACTCGGGTAGCAATGACATTCTCCCGCACTGCATCATGAAATTAAGCTCATCATAAGGCAAAACAGTGGAAAAGGATGCAGTGGCATATTCAAGCTGCAAAAAGTCCATTATCGTGCGCGGTGTAGGTGCAGCCATTTTTCAAAACTTAAAATTTTTTCTGTTTTTGTTTTCTATTTTTTTTTCTTTTTCATAAAACTAACAAAAATGACAGGAAAAACACAAATTTCAGACTAAGACTGACATTCCTCGGCAACGGCACCAAAAACTTGACTCACTCGAAAAATGAGCAACTCGAAAGCTATCCTAAGATAGGAGTTACGTCGTGTAATATTAAGCCCAAGGGCTAGATCGTCTGCTCAGGGAATGCATTTTAATCTCAATTTTACGTTCTCCCAATCAAAAATAAAATGTACTGAACTTAGTTCAGATTCGGGTTTTCAAGATTGTTGAGATTCAATTTAACCAATTAATCGACACGCAATCTAAACTCTAAAGACCAATGTTCACTAAATTAAAAAGTAAGAATGGAAACCCTAGTCTACTTAAGGAAATACCGGAGAACATTAACTAAAAATGGAAACTTTAAACATGGAATTAAAACACACAACACTGAAAATTCAATTAGACACATACGCGGACAAAAAGAAACGAATATTTAACAAAACTATGAAATTTAAGCAAGCATCATAATTTAACCGCAAACAAGAATTAAAACAGAATTTTAATTAAGCGAAGATAAATAAAGCAACCAATTTAAATGCTTAGACCTAATACTAACTTTAACTACGAACAAGATAAGTAAATAATAAAAAAATTAAACTTCAATAAAAAAAATAATAAAATCCCTTAACAATTACTCAAATTATAAACTTCCAATAAACTATAACAAATATAAAGAAATATTATTTCATTGCAATTAAAAAAAAAACAGAAAAGAAAAGAAAAGAAAAGGAGAGAGAGAGAGAGAGAGAGAGAGCCAAAGAGACAGCCATGGGAGTCCTTGGAGCTGTTGCAAGGGAGGCTCGGTGCTGTGATGGAGGCCGGAGCTGGTGCTGTGGAAGATGGAAGGGCTCTCGGGTCCTGCTAGTATGCTCGGTTTTCTAGTGTTGCTGTAGAGGAGGCTTGGCCATGCAGTGCTGGTCTGTTGGTGGCTGAAATTCAGCAGTTCTGGGAGGAGAAGCTGCTGGTGCTCCGATGGAAGGAGAGGTAGAGGAGCCGGCGCTGGTGTGCTGCGGCTCAGGGTGATGGTGTCTCGGCGGTGGATTGTTGATGAAGCTGAAGAAGAGGCCACAGTGCAGAGAAGGGTATAGGGATACTCAAAGTAGAAGAGGGAGAAAAGGGAAAGGAGGAGAGATAGAGAAAGAGAGAAGAAGAACATAAAAAGAAAATTGGCCGAGAGCAAGCACAAGAGAAAGAATAAACAAGAAGAAGAAGAAGAAGAAGGAGAAGAAGAGAGAAGAATAGCGGTGCGCAGCGCACACACAGAGCAGGGGAAAAAAGAAAGAGTAAATAGAGGAGGAGGCTTGCACTAAGATCCGTGTGAGAGACTTCACCCGGTTTGACCTGACCCAATTGGAGCTGACCCGGCTTGCATGGCCGGGTCACATCACACATCCTTGTATGTATTTTGTTTCATTTTTTTCATTCTTTGTTCATCACCAAATTTGACCCTTCTAGATCTCGTTTCTCCCAAAACTCAAAACACAAAAATTGTATAAAATTCTTTCCTCTTTCTCTAGAAATTTGAATTGTCTCAATCGGAGCTCGGACGGAAAAGTTATGCATGAAATACGAACAGGTATTGGTTTTGGTTTCCGAGATTTTTCCTGCAACAAAAAATTACCAAAACTTCATAAATAGTGCAATAAGGTTCAAGAATGATGATTTTGGCACTTTATTAAAATACTGGACAATTTTGGACATTTAATTAAAAATATAAACCGTAAAGCCCGTGTTAAGATGTCTAATTACGCAGTTTTGACGCGTAATCAATAGCGTAAGCTCAATTAGACCGTAGCAAGACCCTAAACTCCAACACTCACACACATAGTATAAAATATATGAGTATGTTATAATTGTGCTTAAAATTGGACAAATCTAAGCAAGTTAAGAGGAGTCGGGCGACCGAACCTTTGGAGTATAAAACTCCTCGGGCGCCCGAACCTTGAAAGTCAAAATGTTGACCACCCCTCGGGTGACCGAACCCTAAATGCACACATCTTCCTCAGGTGCCCGAAGCCCTCGAAAAGGACTGCTCACCAACTCGTGCGCCTTATGATTTTAGTTCAAATATATCCCCGGGCGACCGAACATTGATGTTCGGGCCACTGAAAAGTTGATCGGGCACCTGAAGTTGCGAAGCTTGGCTACTCACTTTCACTCGGGCTGCCAAACTTATATTCGGGAAACCGAACTTAGTTGAATAACTTTTTGAACTGTGTTTGGTCGAGCGACCGAACCAAGGTTAAGCCACCCGAACCTTGCTCGGTTAAAATTAGTTTAACCGTGGTAAAATAGAGTTATTTTGAGCTAATTGGAGTTTAACCTTTTGGGACTTTTTAATAATACCCATTCTGTCCCGAACAGTTATAATTTTTCACCTGCGTATATATATGGTTTCATTTGCATGATTAGAGAGAGATTAGCAAAAATTGATTAAGCAAAAGTCCTCTCTCCTGAAAAATTACCCTTTGTCCAAATACTCTCATATCTTGCATCCATTCAATAAATTTGAGAGTGTGAAAGTGTTTCTTGTGTTCATGTGATTATTGTTCATTGCTAATACTTCCACTTGTACATGTTTTTGAAACATTTTCTTTGGGAGTTTTAGCTTAGGTTTATCCCACGGATTTCTCTTTTATAAATCTTGTGTGGGATTGAACCAAGAAAGCTTAGGATATTTGCATTCCATTGCAAGTGTCCAATAGCATTGTTTTTTTTTTTTTGGTGTGCAAAGATTCTTCAAACAAGCACGTGTTATTCAAACTAGTGTTGTGCATCTTTCATTAAGGAAAATCCTTTTGGAACTAGTTTGATTATCTATTCATTATACTTTGAATATTGATGTGCTACTGAAATATCCTGCTTAGATTCCAAGACTTTGCTTGTGTTGAAAACAATTGTGCATCATACTGATTATACTTGTTGAATACTCTTGAGCTTCATATTGAGTATACTGTATTGAGTATTGATTGAACAAAACTTGCATCACTGAGCTTACACTATATCCAGGCTATTGATGTGTATGTGATTGTGCACATTTGGGTGCAAATCTGCTTTATATGAAAGCACTTATCTGTTGTACCATTTGATTGTAAAATCTGAGTGTTTCTAGGTATGGCCTGAGGGGATGGTAATCCAGCCCGGTAAGGATTGTATGTATCAGTTAAGGTCAGCCCCTAAATTGACCTTATTTGTATAGGTGTGTCTCCACCTGTTTAAGTGAGCAAGTTATAGTGGTAATACTTGTGCTGGTTAGCCAAGGCGGGGACGTAGGCAATTGGCCAAACCTCGATAACATCTCTGTGTCAGTTTTACTTTACTGCTTTCTGGTGCATAAGGCTTTAATTAAATTATTTTATTTAAATTTTGGTATATTTACTTTACTTGCAC
This sequence comes from Malania oleifera, assembly GCF_029873635.1. Lineage (NCBI taxonomy): Eukaryota > Viridiplantae > Streptophyta > Magnoliopsida > Santalales > Ximeniaceae > Malania > Malania oleifera. Next base: position 46,523,753 of record NC_080417.1, read on the forward strand.
TAGTTTGTTCTTAAGGTTGTAAACATACTAGTGTTAGAACATTCACCTAGGGATTAAATTTAAAAATACCATTTCACCCCCCCTCTTGGGATCACGGCAAAGCTAACAGTTGGTATTTGAGCTACGTTGCATAGAATAGTTGTTATTTTGCAAAAAGATCACATATGACTCATAGCTCTGTGACCCCTTTCCCAGACGGACCATCTTCCACTTGACCTCCTATTTTCAGTGGTGTTAATTACACCTTCTAGAAATAGAGGATGCGCATCTACCTTCAGAATACTGATTAGAAGGTGTGGAGGATCGTCTCTAAAGGAAACTATGTCCCTATGAAAACAGAGGATACAACTAGGGTTCCTAAGACTGAGGATAAGTATGATGATGATGATACGAAAGTTGTTAGTCTTAATGCCACTGTCATGAATATTTTGTAATGTAGTCTTGATGTGAATGAATTTAACGGAATTATGGCATGTTCTACTGCAAAAGAAATATGGGATAAGTTAGAGGTCACTTATGAGGGTACTAAAGACATAAAGGACAGTAGAATAGATATGTTGACTAGTGAGTATGATGCATTTAGGATGAATGTAGGTGAGTCTATTTAGAGCATGTACACCAGATTCACACACATTGTAAACTCACTGCATGCATTAGGAAAAACCTATCCCTCATATGAGATGATTAGGAAGATCCTTAGAGGCTTACCTCCTATTTGGGAAGCCAAGGTTATGGCCATTGCTGAGGGTAGAGATCTTAAGGCCATGACCTTAGATGAATTGATAGGTTCCCTGATCATATATGAATTTAGCATAAACAAGAGACTTAATGAGTATAATAGGGCTAAGAATTGAAAGCTTCCACTAACACATCTAGTGAGTGCAGTGAATATGACACTGATGATGAAATAGCTATGCTAACCCTACAAAAAATTATAGAGTCTACTAATGAGAAGGGAGAATCTAGAAAAAGAAAAGAAAAATCAAATTCTCCTATGTGCTATAATTGCAACAAGGCGGGACATATCAAACCTAATTGCCCACTACTAAAAAAGGAGGCTAAGAAAAAGAAGAAAGTCATGAAGGTCAGGACTTCATGGAACAAACTCAGTAGCAGCGACTCATAATCAGATCACAGAGACTCGAAGGTCACTAATTTGTGCTTGATGTCACAAGAGGATCAGATATTGTCTTCTAGTTTATTGTCTTCATACTGTTCATCCGATGATTGTGATTTTGATTGCATGCCTCCATTTAGAGAATTACAGTTTGAATATATTTGTGTTTCTAAATTGTTGGGCAAAATGACCAAGGAAAATAAAGATTTGAAAAATATATGTGAAAATTAGTCAAAGTTGTTTAATATGGCAAAAACCTTTCATGCTACTATTTTAAAAGAAAAAGATGTTACTATTGTTGAGCTTGAGAGGAAATTGGAGGATAGCTCCAAAATCATTTTTAAATTCACTAAGGCCAAAGACAATTTTGAAAAATTACTTGGTGCCCAAAGAAACTCCTTAAGTAAAGTGGGTCTTGGTTTTAATAGTGTTGAAAATGTTAGACGATCTAATTTTTACTTAGGACACTTCACACGTGAGTCAAAATCTCATATTCCTTCTAAAGGGCCTAAGTGTAGATTAAGATGTTTTAAATGTAAACAAATTGGTCACATTCAATTTGATTGTCCACTTAGGAATAAGCATGCTAGAATTAGGAAAGTATAGGTAGTTAAGAGAGATCCTTCTACTAACCCCCGTGGACCCAACAAAATTTTGGAACAAGCATCAGTTACTTAGCTTATCTTGCAGGTATGCCTAAGATTATCCTCCTCTAAGGACCAGTGGTACTTAGATAGTGGGTGCTCACGGCACATGACCGGTAACAAGGGAAAATTCTCTTCAATTGTTCCTAAGGATGGAGGCTATGTGACATTTGGCGACAATGTCAAAGGACGTATCATCGAGGTAGGTAAGGTTGGTAAGGATTCTTCCCTTACTATTGACAATGTTTTATTAGTTGATGGGTTGAAGCATAATCTACTTAGCATAAGTCAGTTATGTGACATAGGATATAAAGTATCTTTTGAGAATGATAAATGCATAGTAGAAGATAGATTAGATCACAAAGTGCTTTTTGCTGCAAACCGCTATGAAAATGTCTATACTACTTCCCTTGATAACTTAGCTTCACAACAAGTTACCTGTTTTTCTACTATAAATGAAGCTAGTTCTTTATGGCACAAGCGATTAGGACATGCTAGCATGGACTTTTTGTCTAAACTTGTTAAGAAAGAACTAGTTAAGGGCTTGCCTAAAATGTCTTCTATAAATGATAAAATTTGTGATGCATGCCAAATGGGTAAGCAAACCAAATCTAGTTTTAAGAAAAATAAATTCATATGTACTACTAGACCTTTAGAGATGCTTCACCTAGATTTGTTTGGACCCAATTCTATGCAAAGTCTTGGTAGTTAATCTCATGCTTTTGTAATCGTGGATGACTTTTCTAGATTCACTTGGATGTTGTTTCTTACACATAAAAATGAATCCTGTGAACAGTTCACTAAACTTTGTAGGAGAGTCCAGAATGAAAAAGGATATAAAATAACTTACATTAGAAGTGATAAAGGCACGAAATTCAAAAAATAAAGGCATAGAGAAATATTGTGACTTAGAAGGCATATCCCATAATTTCTCTACACCTATGATATCTCAACAAAATGGTGTAGTAGAAAGAAAGAATAGGTCACTGCAAGAAATGGGTAGAACTATGTTAAATGAGCATAACTTACCTAAATATTTTTGGGCCAAGGCCATTAATACTACATGCTATGTTATGAATAGGGTGATGGTTAGACCTTCGATTAATAAAACTCCTTATGAACTATGGAACAACTGTACGCCTAATATTTCCTATTTTTATGTGTTTGGTTGTAAATTCATTGTGCTTAGGGATAATGAACACATAGTAAAATTTGATTCTAAATCTAATGAAGGCACTTTCCTAAGTTACACACTCAATAGCAAAGCATATAGGGTTTTCAATAAATGAACATTGATAGTAATTGAATCTATTCATGTTGTGTTTGATGAATCTAATCCATTTTCTAATAAAGATGTTGAAGATGATATTGATATTAGAAAATGCTTTGAAAAAATGTCTATTGAAAACAATGCAAGTGAAAATTAGGAAGCAAATGAAAAATCACCTAAAATAATGAAAATGAAAATCAGGAATTGCCTAGAGATTGGAAATTCATTAGAAATCATCCTATAGATCAAATCATAGGCAAACCATCTTGTGGAGTAGCCACAAGATCCTCCTTAAGAAATATAGTAAATTACTTTGTTTTCTTATCCCAAGAAGAACCTAAAAATATTAAAGAAGCCATAGAGGATGAATCTTGGGTGATGTCCATGCAAGAAGAACTTAATCAATTTGAAAGAAGCAAAGTGTGGACTCTAATTCCTAGGCCTAATGATCAATCAATTATTGGAACAAAATGGGTGTATAGAAATAAGAAAGATGAGAATGGGGTAGTAACGAGGAACTAAGGTAGATTAGTTGCCCAAGGGTATAACCAGCAGGAAGGGATTGACTTTGATGAAACATATGCTCTTGTTGCTAGGTTAGAAGCCATTAGTATGCTACTTGCCTTTGTTGCTTTTCAAAACTTAAATTGTTTCAAATGGATGTTAAAAGTTCATTTCTAAATGGCTACATTAATGAAGAGGTATATGTAAAACAACCACCTGATTTTGAAAATCATAAATATCTCAATTATGTTTACCAATTGTCTAAAGCCTTGTATGGATTGAAACAAGCTCTTAGAGCTTGGTATGAGAGGCTTAGCGGTTTTCTACAAGAAAATGGATTTACCCGTGGTAAGATTGACACTAAAATTTTCATCAAATCCAAAAATGATGATATGCTCATTGTTCAAATTTATGTGGACGATATCATTTTTGGAGCAACTAATGATGAATTATGTAATGGTTTTGCCAAATGCATGCAAAGTGAATTTGAAATGAGCATGATGGGTGAACTTAGTTTCTTCTTAGGGCTGCAAATCAAACAAGCCAAACATGGAACTTTCATATGCCAATCTAAATATATTAGAGACTTTCTAAAGAAATTTAATACGAAAGATTGCAAAATTCTTGGTACACCTATGAACTCTTCCCTTGAGCTTGATAAAGATGAGTAAGGAATTCCTATTGACATAAAATTGTATCGTGGCATGATTGTGAGACTCCTATATCTCACTGCTAGTAGGCCTGATATTATGTTTAGTGTGTGTATGTGTGCTAGGTTTCAGGCTGCCCCTAAGGAATCTCACTTAAAAGTTGTTAAACGAATGCTTAGGTATCTAGTTGGGACTATAGAGTTAGGCTTGTGGTACCCTAAGCTTACTACTTTTGAGATCGTTAGTTATACTGACGTTGACTTTGCTGGTAGTAAGGTTGATAGGAAAAGTACTAGTGGCACTTGTCCTTACTTGGAACAATCTCTTGTTTCTTGGTTCTCCAAGAAAAAAAAAACTTTGTTACCTTATCCACAGCCAAAGCATAATATATTGTGGCTGTAAGTTGTTGTGCCCAAACTCTTTATATGAAACAACAACTTGGAGATTTTGGATTGCACTATGACACAATACCAATTGAATGTGACAATACTAGTGCAATCAACATTTCTAAAAATCCTATCTCACATTCATAAACTAAACACATTGAGATTAGAGATCATTTCCTTTATGATCATGTGCAAAAAGGAGATGTGGCTCTTGAGTTCGTATGCACAAATGAACAATGGGCAGATATATTCACTAAACCACTTCCTGAGGACAGGTTCATCCAAATTAGATGTGAGTTAGGTCTAATGCATAGTAGAGAGGTTTCTTAAATGTTTTATAGCTTGCATAAATTTAGGGCGAGCTTGAAATGTGTTTTACTTGCCTTGGACCTTGTAAATGCTAATCATTGCTTATGCGCACATGTCCTATATCTATAGCATTACTATATTGAATGAAATGCATATTGCTTACTACTGGTGATGCATAACTCATATTAAAACTTTTACTTGACTATTGGACCATACTGAACTGTTTGGTTAGTTGTGGATAAACTGCTTGGAATTTTAAACTCAAACGGGTTATTTTTTATACAGGATACATTTTGGAAAGTCTGATTTACAAACGACACTCAAACGAAAATTTTTAAAATTTTTCCAAAATGCCTAATGTATAAACATAACACTTCCATTTTGCCTAGAGGTGTTAACTTCTATGGTTCTTTTGGCTGTTGCCAAAAGGGGGAGATATAGGGCAAAAACTTGGGTTAAATAAATACATGATGCATATTGTTATGGGGAGCTTCTTTAAGCTATACCCAATTTTTGCATGGTGTATTTATCATCATCAAAAGGGAGGAGAATGTTGACCTCATAGGTCACACCCGGTTTTGATAATGACAAATACTGATATTTGATGATTGTTAAGTGCTTGTGCAGGTTCAAATAAATATCCCAAGGAAGGAAACTTGAAGAAACAAGAAGACCATGAAGACTTGTTTCTGTAATTGTAATTCATATTGGTATGTAATAATTTATATGGGTCTGTAATAGTAACCTAGGCCATGGTTGTATGTTTATCACCTGCACATCATACATACATGATATAGCATAAGCTCAGTTAGACCATAGTGTTGGCCTAACAAGGATTACAATTCTTATTTTGATGATAACAAATTGTGATATGTTTAATATGGTTTATTTCAAGTGAAAGTTTTTTAGGAAGAAGGCAAAGCTTAAAGGTAGTGACAAAGCTCAAAAGGATGATAAAGTTTATGGATTCAAAAAATCAAGAAAGAAAGATGACCAGAAGCTCAAAGATGATAGAAGAACAAGGACTTACTTGAAGATCAAAAGAATATGTTTTTAAGGAAGTTTTGTATGTAAGTACTTCAAGTGAACTTCAAATATAAACTGAATTGAAGCTCTCATAAAATCAAAAGAAACTTGGAAATAAAGTTTTAGTAAAACCCTAAAGTATGTATTTCAAATCAAAGAAAAGAAGGGTTTAAAGAATAAAAGTTTTTTTTAGCAAAACAAAAGGGCCAGGCGACTGCCTCTACATGCCAGACTATTGCCCAAATTAAATGAATAAATTTCAAACAGGCAGTAGGGTGTCAGGCGACTGGCCGGGGTAGTCATGCCAGGTGACTGCCTGAGTTCTGGCAAGCGACTATCAGTGTTCTATGTTTTAAATTTCTTCTAAGGCAGGCAATTGCTAGGTCATGGCAGGTGACTGCCAGGTCGTGGCAGGCGACTGTCACTTGAACGTTTGTTTATAAAATTCCAAGGGGAAGAATTTTTAAATGGATTTTTTGGGCACTACTATTTTGAAAAACTTAGGGATTACTTTAAGGAAACTTGGGGGGCAATAAATTACTTTTGAACATCTATAAATAGCCCTAAACTTCAAAGAATTTACACACAAAGAAATTTCCAACAATCAAAGTTCTCTAAAAAGCTCTCAAACTCTCTTTGTTCATCCAACTTCAGCTACTAAGTTACTGCTGATACAAACTCCGAAGTAAAGCCTTCAAAGTATGAATCTTTCAATACTTGGAAGATATTTGGCGATCTAAATTTAGTATTGAGGTTAAATCCTTTTTATATTTGATTTACTTTGAAGTATTCTTGTGCTGATTGTTGTACTAGTCTACTCTGCTGTGAGAGTGTCTTTTGTACGAAATATTTTCTCTATCTTGGTTCTTGTTTATAGACGAATCGAGGTTGTAGAATCGTTGGACCAAACGAGGAAATATCGTTTGGAGAGATAGGCTCTAGCCTAAAGGAAGGAGTGATTGTAATCAGTATTGATCCACCTATCAACGAAACTGAACTAGTGAATCCTTTGGTGGTTTGCCAAAGGCGAGGACGTAGGCTGGGTATAAGTCGAACCTCATAAAAGCTTTGCGTCTCTCTCTCTTCCTTACTCTTTATTTTTCAGCAATACTTACGATCTATGTGTATGCTTTAAATTGTTAAATTCTGAGTGTATGGTTGTTAAATAGGCTGGAGGATAATTCGTTTTGGCTTGATCAACATTGATTACGGAAACCGAAAGGGACTACGTTGGTTGATCATCCTAAACTTATTAATCTGAAAGTTTGTTTAAAAACTAAAGACAAAGAATAAGTGTGAGTTTGGAATAACATAGGGCTTACATAAATTCAGCGTGCTTTATAATTTATTACAGGGCTATTGATACAAATATCAAGATTTTGATTATCTTGTTGATTGGTTGTGGTTGAATTGATTTTGTGTTTACTTGTTGTGATTGTTGATATAAAATAAAGTATTAAAAAGAATATAATTTCAAAAAATCCAATTCACCCTCCCTCTTGGGAAGCTATCCTAATTTCATTTGATATCAAAGCCTAGTTATAGAAAATTCCTAACAAGAAGCTATAAAAAGATCTAAATGACAAACATAGGAGTAGCTCTTTTGGAGAGGGCCAATCCTCAACTCGTCCACCAATCTTTTGTCGACACCACTACACCTTTTGGAAAAAGAGAATGCAAATCTACCTCCAACACATGGATTGGAAAGCATGGGAAGTAATCATGATGGAGACCTTATTCCCACTAAAATAGTAGATGGAGAACAGATTCCAAAAGAGATTCCAAAAGAGAAAAAGGAAATGATCGATTCAGATTATAAAATGTTTCAAATAAATTCAAGTGCTATAAATGCTTTGTATTATGCTTTAGATGCTAACGAATTTAATAGGGTCATGGCTTGTAAAATGGCTAAAGAAATATGGGACAAGTTAGAAGTCACATATGAAGGAACTATTGATGTTAGGAACAATAGGATAGACATGTTAACAAGCGAATATGAAGCATTCAAGATGAATTCAGATGAAACCATATAAAGTATGTACGCAAGATTCACTCACATAATCAATTCCTTAAGTGGCTTAGGAAAAACTTATACCACCTATGAAATGATTAGGAAAATTTTGAGAGGCCTTCCCTCCATATGGGAACCAAAGGCTACAGTAATTACCGAAGGAAGAAACCTTAAGACCACCTCCTTAGATGAACTCATAGGTTCACTCCTTACCTATGAAATGGCTCTAAAATAAAGAAATCCTGAACCAAATTAAGCATAAAAAATTGATTGCACTAAAAGCATCTAGTCACAGCTTAAGTGAAGAAGAAAGTGAAACAAGTGACTTAGATCAACATGAATTAGAATTCATCACTAAGAGACTAGGTAAGTTTTATAGAAGGAATAAAAGCTTTCCTAGAAAGTTCAACAAAAGGAAAACTAAAAAAGGAGAATCAAGTAGAAAAGAAAATAAAAGTAAAAATGAACCCCCAATATGTTATCGCTATAAGAAACCAGGGCATATCAAACCGGACTGCCCATTGCTCAAGAAAGACAAGAAGAAAAAGAAGGAAGCTATGAAGGCTACTTGGGATGACTCAAGCTCCAGCAAAATGGAAAACAAATGAAGTGGACAAGAGATGGCAAACATATGCTTCATGGCGAATGATGAAGAGGTAAATTCCTACTACTCTTCAACAGATTCTTGCTATAAATCTTGTGATGAGTCATGTGATAGTATGCCCTCATACAAGGAATTACAAGCTGAATTGTTTTCCCTACATAAAAGATTCATAAAAATTTCCAAAAGAAATATAACCTTAAAGGATCAAAATGAAGAACTATTGAAGCAACTTGAATCATTCAAAACCATTGAAAAAGAAAAAGACTCTTGTATTGAGAAGTTAGAGGAGGAAGTAAGTAAAGTAACTCAAGAATTAGGCAAAACTCATAAAGAAAACTTGAATAAAATGGATTTAGAAGTGAATGAACTTAAGAAATTAGTAGAGGATAAAGAAAAAATTATTTATAACTTTATAAAAGGTAAAGATAATTTTGAAAAGATGATTGGACAGTAAAGGCTACATGGGAATAAAGAAGGAATAAGTTATAATGGGAAAACAAATAAAAAGAATAAGAAATTATACATGGGATACTTTGTCAAGGAAGCCAAGCACTATGTTAGCACTTCCTCAAACAACAAACATGAACACACTACTTGTTACATGTGCAAGACTAAAGGTCACGTAATGTTTGATTGCCCACTAAAAAGGAAGTATGTTAAAGTACAAGGAGAATGGAAAGTTAATAATGGAACTAACAACAAAACAAAGAAAGTTAAAGGATTTGGGTTCCAAAGACTAACATCCATTGTAAGTATGTTTTAAGACAACATCATCAACAAACAAGTAGTACTTGGACAGCGGGTGTTCAAGATACATGACCGGCGATAAGACCAAGTTTACTTCTCTAAGAAAAAAAGGATGGAGGATATGTCACCTTCGGCGATAATGCCGAAGGTAATATCATTGGCATTGGGAGAATAGGTAAAGAACCTTCTATTACTATTGATAATGTGTTATTAGTAGAAGGATTAAAACACAATCTTTTAAGCATTAGCCAATTGAGTGACAAAGGGTTTGAAATAACCTTAAAGAAAGAAAAATGTGTTATCCAAAATCCTAAAGAAAATAAAATCTTGTTTATAGCTCATAGGATAAATAATGTTTATTGTATAAACCTTGAGAATCTAATGAATCAAAACATAATTTGTTTGGTAGCCATGAATGAAATAAGTTTGCTATGGCATATGAAAATAGGACATACTAGAATGGACCTATAATCCAAATTATCAAAGGAAAATCTTATAAAAGGACTACCAAGGACCAAATTCATAAAATACAAGATGTGTGATGCATGCCAAAAGGGAAAGCAAGTTAAAACAAGCTTTAAAAAGAAAAAAGTATATATCTACTAAAAGACCCCTAGAACTATTACACCTAGACTTATTCGGTCCAATTAGAACCTTAAGCCTAGGAGGAAAATAATACGCTTTTGTAATAGTGGATGATTATTAAAGATTCACTTGGGTATTATTCCTAGCAAATAAAGATGAAGCTTATGAAATGCTAATCACCTTATGTAAGAAATTACAAAATGAAAAAGGCTATAATGTAACAAGTTTTAGAAGTGATCAAGGTAGGGAGTTTAGAAATAAAGAGGTTGATAAATTCTATAATGAATATGGAATAAATCATAATTTTTCAGCACCTAGAACTCCACAACAAAATGGAGTTGTAAAAAGAAAAAATAGAACCCTACAAGAAATGGCAAGAACAATGACAAAAGAAAATAACCTACCTAAATACTTTTGGGCTGAAGCTGTAAATACAACATGTTATATTGTAAATAAGGTGTCTATAAGATCAAGTATAGACAAAACACGGTATGAACTATGGAAATATAGAAAACCTAATATCTCCTACTTTCATGTATTTTGATGCAAATATTTTATCCTTAACACTAAAGATGATTTAGGAAAGTTTGATGCAAAATCTGATGAAGGTATTTTTTAGGCTACTCTACAAATAGCAAAGCCTATAGGATTTATAATAGAAGAACTCTTACTATCATTGAATCAATACATATAACATTTGATGAATCAATCAATTATGAAAATAAAATTAAGATTGATGAAAAAGAAGATATTCCACAAAAAGAAGAAGATCTTGAAATAAAAGAAGAAAATAATAATGAAACTTCAAATGAAAATATTGTAAAAAATCTAGAACTACCTAAAGAATGGAGATATGCTAAAAGTCATCAAAAAGAACAAATTCTTGGAGAAACTTCAAAAGGAATAACCACTCAAGCCTTATTCAAAAATATTTGCAACCATTATGCCTTCTTATCTCAAGATGAACCCTTAAATATTGAAGAAGCCTTAAAAGATGACTCTTGGATTATAGCTATGCAAGAGGAACTAAATCAATTTGAAAGAAGTCAAGTGTGGGAACTTATACCTAAACCCAAAGACAAATCAATCATAGGAACTAAATGCGTGTTTAGAAATAAAAAGGATGAAAATGAGATAGTTATAAGAAATAAAGTTATGCTAGTTTATAATCAAGAAGAAGGTATTGATTACGATAAAACCTTTGCTCCCGTAGCAAGAATGGAAGCAATTAGGATGGTCTTAGCTTATGCAGCCTATAAGGACTTCAAATTATACCAAATGGACGTAAAAAGTGTTATCTTAAATGGATATATAAATGAAGAAGTATATGTAAAACAACCTCCAGGTTTTGAAAATTCAAAAAATCCAGATCATGTATTTAAGTTAACAAAAGCTTTATATGGATTGAAACAAGCTCCTAGAGCTTGGTATGAAAGGCTAAGTAAGTTCATGATTCAAAACAACTTTTCAAGAGGAAAAATAGATTGCACTTTATTTATAAAAACCAAAAACAAAGACATGCTTATAGTACAAATTTATGTTGATGATATTATTTTTGGAGCAACTCATGAGGATTTGTGTAATGAATTTGCTAAGTCTATGTAAAAAGAGTTTGAGATGAGCATGATGGGAGAGTTAAATTACTTTCTAGGATTACAAATCAAACAAGCAAAAAATGGAACTTTCATAAATCAAACTAAATATATTAAAGACATGTTAAAGAAATTTGATATGGAAGAAAGTAAACCTATAGGAACTCCCATGAGTACCTCAACTAGTATTGACAAGGATGAAAATGGGAAACAAGTATATACCAAGCAATACCGAGGCATGATAGGAAGCTTACTTTACTTAACAATAAGTAGACCAGATATTATGTTTAGTGTATGTATGTGTGCTAGGTTCCAATCGGCTCCTTAGGAATCACACCAAACAGCAGGCACACTTGAACTAGGCTTATGGTATCCAAAGGGAACTGAATTTGAAATGATAAGCTATTCCGATGCAGACTTTACTGGATGCAAGATAGATAGAAAAAGCACAAGTGGAACATGTCATTTTCTAGGACACTCTTTAGTCTCCTAGTCTTCAAAGAAACAAAACTTTGTAGCATTATCCACAGCAGAAACAGAATATGTAGCAGCAGGGAGTTGTTGTGCCCAAACATTGTATATGAAACAACAACTAAAAGATTTCAAAATTCAATATCAAACTATTCCAATAAAATGTGACAACACAAGTGCCATAAATATTTCAAAAAATTTGGTATCTCACTCAAGAACAAAACATATTGACATAAGACATCACTTCTTGAGAGATCATGTGCAAAACGAAGACATAATGCTAGAATTTGTAAACACAAATGACAAATTAGCAGATATATTCACAAAACCACTCTCTGAAGAGCAATTCATATTCATTAGAAGAGAATTAGGGATGATGCATATACGAGAAGCAAACTAAACAAGTTCTCTACTTGGCAAGTGACTGCCACCTAGGTGCCAGGCGACTGTCAAGCTACTGACTTTCAATTTTTTTTTTTGATAGGCGTCTGCCTTATTCTAGCAGGCGACTGCCTCATAGTGGGTATGGTTTAAAACCCTATTTGATATCTTTTTAACTTCCATCAGGCGCCTGCCACTTGTCCTCTCTCTCCAAAAATCCTCATTCCTACTATTTTCCAAACAAAATCCTCTTCCATATTAGCCTGAAACTGTGAATCAAACCTACCCTCCACATCAAATTGCATAAAAACCTAGGGTTTATTAGCCTCCCTCTTCAAAAAAATCATGCCATGGATCAAATCGGTTGGTAACAAGGGTTCTTCCTTCTCCACAAGGATCAACAATGATGAAATAGAGAAGTGGTTAGTAACTCCTCATGCTCAGCAACTCTATAGGAATCAAATCGCTTCAGCCGAACCCATCCTAGGTAAAATACTTGATGTTGTATTCTTCAAATCTGATTTTCTTGAAATCATGGACCTTTTTAAGGAAATCGGGTGGGAATGGTTTATTACGTATCAAGCAAAAGGATACTATCCAAACATGGTTCGGATTTTCTATGCTAACATGGAGAGGTTTGAAAATGGGATCAAAACAAATCTTCTAGGCCAAAATATTCATCGTACTCCCATATCTTTAGGAAAAATTCTTCGAGTCCAGCCAGGAGATTTTGAGGTTCACATTGCTGAGAAAAAGTTGATAATGTATCAAGGATTTACTCTAGTGGAATTTTTACCCCTAGTCATAACTGATACACCTATCTCCTTTGGGCATCCACCTCTTTACAAACAGCTCAATCTCCAAGCTTTAATCCTGCCCAAACTTATTACATATAATATCCTTCCACGTTCCGGTTCTCATGATCATATTTCCTTCTTAGATTGTTTTGTTATGTGGTGTATTCTTAAAGGAAAAAAGTTGGATCTTCCAAGTTTACTTCTCGAATGGATCATTATGAAAGTTGGTGGCCCTCGTGTCATTCTACCATATGCTGGGATGTTAATATGATATTTTCTCATTTCAATGTTCTCACACCATCATTTAACTTCACTAGCAAAACCCATTACAATATCTTTTCTGATACTATTATTAAGCGTATGGGATATAAGCACTCTCCTCAAGGGTGGTTTCACAAGGGACATTGTCATATCTCATTTGTACCACCACCTCAGTCTTCCATGCCAGCCCCTTCAGTACAGCTTAACCCAGAAACTCCTTCTTGGTTCGTTCAATTTTTTAATCACTATATGACCTTCCGTGATGGAATGCAATCTCGACTTGGTACACTTAGGGAAAAGGTTTCTACTATGGAAACTCATTCTTCAAGCCTCGTTTAGCATGTTGACAAGATTGAGAAACATTTGGCTAGCTCTTCCAAAGGAAAATCTCAGATGTATATCAACTCTACTCCATCTAGTGATGATGAATCTGCTGAACAATCTGGTGAACAAGAAGACAAAGAAGATGAAAGTGGGTCTATGGAAGCCTCTGATTGATGTATTTCATCTATGTGCTATTTAACACTTTTGTCTATGTATTAGTATCTCTGAGTACTTCACCGGCTAGTATTTATTTTGTGTTTGTAAGATCTACAAGTACTATGTTCTACAACACTTCACTATGTTGTTTTTGTATCGCTTTGTTTTTTTTTTTTTTTTTTTGATTGATGTCCAAAGGGGGAGAGTGTTTGAGAGAAGGAAGTGCAAAAATGAAATATGCTATGGGCTTGTAAGACTATGAATATGTATGGAAAACCTTGTATGAATTCATTGCTTGTAAGAATATGAATATATATGGGTATGGATTCATTTTGCAAGTGACATGGTTTGTATAAATATTTTTGGTATATCATGCTTGTTGAAAGGGGGAGCCATGAGCATTATTTCCCACTATTATTATTTTTGCCCTCGATTTTTCATCATCAAAAAGGGGGAGATTGTTGGCCTAACAAGGCTTACAATTCTTATTTTGATGATGATAAATCATGATATGCTTAATATGGTTTATTTCAAGTGAAAGTTTTTCAGGAAGAAGGCAATGCTTAAAGGTAGTGACAAGGCTCAAAAGGATGATAAAGTTAATGGATTCAAAAAGATCAAGAAAGAAAGATGATCAGAAGCTCAAAGATGATAGAAGAACAAGGACTTACTTGAAGATCAAAAGAATATGTTTTTAAGGATGTTTTGTATTTAAGTACTTCAAGTGAACTTCAAATATAAACTGAATTGAAACTCTCATAAAATCAAAAGAAACTTGGAAATAAAGTTTTAGTAAAACCCTAAAGTATGTTTTTCAAATAAAAAAAAAGAAGGGTTTAAAGAATAAAAGTTTTTTTAACAAAACAGAAGGGCCAGACGACTGCCTCTACATGCCAAGCTACTGCCCAAATTAAATGAATAAATTTCAAAGAGGCAGTAGGGTTTTAGGCGACTTCCTAGGCACAGCCAGGTCCCTGGATGGTCATGCCAGGTGACTGCCTGAGTTCTAGTAGGTGACTGTCAGTGTTCTATGTTTTAAATATCTTCTATGGCACGCGACTACCAGGTCGTGGCACGCGACTGCCACTCAATCATTTGTTTATAAAATTCCAACGGGAAGATTTTTTAAATAGATTTTTTGGGCACTACTATTTTGAAAAACTTGGGGATTACTTCAAGGAAACTTTGGGGGGGGGGGGGGAGCAAGGAATTACTTTTAAACATCTATAAATAGCCCCAAACGTCAAAGAATTTACACACAAAGAAATTTCCAGCAATCAAAGTTCTCTAAAAAGCTCTCAAACTCTCTTGTGTTCATCCAACTTCAACTATTGAGTTACTGCTGATACAAACTCTGAAGTAAAGCCTTTAAACTCGGAATCTTTCAATACTTGGAAGATATTTGGCGATCTAAATTCAATATTGAGTTTCAATCCTTTTTATATTTGATTTACTTTGAAGTATTCTTGTGCTGATTGTTGTACTAATCTACTCTGCCGTGAGAGTGTCTTTTGTACACAAACTATTCTCGATCTTGGTTCTTGTTTATAGATGAATCAAGGTTGTAGAATCGTTGGACCCAATGAGGGAATATCATTTGGAGAGGCGGGCTCTAGCCTAAAGGAAGGAGTGATTGTAATCGGCATTGTTCCACCCATCAACGAAACTAAACTAGTGAATCCTTTAGTGGTTTTCCAAAGGCGAGGACGTAGGCTGGGTATAAGCCGAACCTCATAAAAGCTTTGTGTCTCTCTCTCTTCCTTACTCTTTATTTTTTAGCAATAATTACAACTTGCGTGTATGCATTAAATTGTTAAATTCTGAGTGTATGATTGTTAAATAGACCGGAGGATAATTCGTTTTGGCTTGATCAGCATTGATTGCGGAAACCAAAAGGGACTACGTTGGTTGATCATCCTAAACTTATTAATCTAAAAGTTTGTTTAAAAAGTAAACACAAAGAAGAAGTGTGAGTTTGGAATAACACAGTGCTTACATATATTCAGCGTGCTTTACAATTTATTACAGCGCTATTGATATAAAGATCAAGATTTTGATTATCATGTTGATTGGTTGTGGTTGAATTGATTTTTTGTTTACTTGTTGTGATTGTTGACATAAAATAAAGTATTAAAAGGAATATAATTTCAAAAAATCCAATTCACCCCCCCCCTTTTGGGAAGCTATCCTTATTTCACATAGCGAGACCCTAGGCTCCAACACTTACACACATAGCATAAAGTATATGAGTGTGTTATAATTTTGCTTAAAATTGGACAAATCTAAGCAAGTAAAGATGAGTCGGGCGACCAAACCTTTGGAGTACAAAACTCCCCGGGCACCTGAACCTTGAAAGTCAAAATGTTGACCAGCCCTCCGATGACCGAACCCTAAATGCACACATCTTCCTCAGGTGCCTGAACCCCTTGAAAGGGACTGCTCACCAACTCGGGCGCCCTATGATTTTAGTTCAAATATATCCTTGGGCGACAAAACACTGATGTTCGAGCCACCAAAAAGTTGACCGAGCACCTGAAGTCACAAAGCTTGGCTACTAACTTTGATTCGGAATGCTAAACTTATATCCAGGCGACCGAACTTAGTTGAATAACTTTTTGAACTTTGTCTGATCAGGCGACTAAACCAAGGTTCAGCCACCCGAACCTCGCCCAGTTAAAATTAGTTTAACCGTGATAAAAGAGAGTTATTTCGGGCTAATTGGAGTTTAACCATTTGGGACTTTTTTAATAATACCTATTTTGTCCCGAACGGTTATAATTTTTCACCTTACCTATATATATGGTTTCATTTGCATGATTAGAGAGAGATTAGCAAAAAGTGATTAAGCAAAAATCCTCTCTACTGAAAAATTACCCTTTGTCCACATGCCCTCATATCTTGCATCCATTCGATAAATCTGAGAGTGTGAGAGTGTTTCTTGTGTTCATGTGATTATTGTTCATTGCTAATACTCCCATTTGTATGTGTGCTTGAAACCTTTTCTTTAAGAGTTTTAGCTTAGGTTTATCCCACAGATTTCTCTTTTATAAATCTAGTGTGGGATTAAACCAAGAAATCTTAGGATATTTGCATTCTATTGCAAGTGTCCAATAGTTTTGTTTTTTTGTGTGCAAAGATTATTCAAACAAGCAAGTGTTATTCAAACTAGTGTTGCGCATCTTTCATTGAGGAAAATCCTTTTGGAACTAGTTTGATTATCTGTTCAGTATACTTGGAATAATGATGTGCTACTGAAATATCTTGTTTAGATTCCAAGACATTGCTTGTGTTGAAAACGATTGTGCATCATACTGATTATACTGTGTTGAATACTCTTGAGCTTCATATTGAGTACACTGTATTAAGTATTGGTTGAACAAAACTAACATGACTGAGCTTACACTATATCCAGGCTATTGATGTGTATGTGATTGTGCGCATTTGGGTACAAATCTGCTTTATGTGAAAGCACTTATCTATTGTGCCATTTGATTATAAAATTTGAGTGTTTCTAGGCATGGCCTGAGGGGGCGGTAATCCAGCCTGATAAGGATTGTATGTATCAATTGAGGTCAGCCCCTGAATTGACCTGATTTGTATAGGTGCCGCTCCACCCGTTTAAGTGAGCAAGTTATAGTGGTAATCCTTGTGCTGGTTAGCCAAGGTGGGGACGTAGGCAATTGGCCAAACCTCGATAACATCTCTGTGTGTCACTTTTACTTTACTGCTTTCTGGTGCATGTGGCATTAATTAAATTGCTTTATTTAAATTCTAGAATATTTACTTTACTTCCACTAGTTTGTTCTTAAGGTTGTGAACATACTAGTGTTAGAACATTCACCTAGGGATTAAATTTAAAAATACCAATTCATCCCCCCCCCCCTCTTGGGATCACGGTAAAGCTAACATGTGATGCATATCAAATGGGTAAGCAAACAAAATCTAGCTTTAAGAAAAAGAAAAATGCTTCACTTGGCTTTTTTTGGTCCTAATTCTATGCAAAGTCGTGGTGGAAAATCTAATGCTTTTGTCATTGTTGATGACTATTCTAGGTTCACATGGGTGCTATTTCTCTCACATAAAAATGAATCATGTGACCAGTTTACTAAGCTTTGCAGGAGAATTCAAAAGGAAAAAGACTATAAGATAACTCATATAAGAAGTGATAGAGGCACTAAATTTAAAAATGAAGGCATAGAAGAATATTGTGACCCAGAGCGTATATCACACAACTTTTCTACACCTATGACCCATCAACAAAATGGCGTGGTAGAAAGAAAGAATAGGTCTTTACAAGAAATGTGTAGGCCCTTGTTAAATGAACATAAGCTACCTACATATTTTTGGGCTGAAGCCATAAATACTGCACATTATGTCATGAATAGGGTGTTAATTAGACGTTCACTAAATAAAACCCGTTATGAATTATGGAACAACCATAGACCTAATATTTCCTACTTTTATGTTTTTGGTTTTAAATGCTTTGTGCTTATGGATAATGAGCATTTAGTAAAATTTGATTCTAAATTTGATGAAGGCATTTTCTTAGGTTATTCTCTTAATAGTAAAGCATATAGAGTTTTCAATAAAAGAACATTAACTGTCATTGAATCTATTCATGTTGTATTTTGATGAATCTAATCTATTTTCTAAGAAAAATGATGAAGATGACATTAACATTAGAAAATGTATAGACAAGTTATCTATTAAAACCAATGCAAGTAAAAATTCAAAAATTAATGATAAATCATCTGTAGATAATAACAATGACAATGAAACTCAAGAGTTGCCTAGGGATTGGAAATTCATTATAAACCATCCTATAGATCAATTCATAGGTGAACCTTCTTGTGGTGTAGCCACAAGATCCTTATTGAAAAACCTAGTGAGTCATTCTGCATTCTTTTCCCAAGAAGAACCTAAAAGTATTAAAGAAGCAATAGAGGATGAGTCTTGGGTAATGTCTATGCAAGAAGAACATAATCAATTTGAAAGAAGCAAAGTGTCGACCCTAGTTCCCAGGTCTAATGATCATATAGTTATTGGACCTAAATGGGCATATAGAAATAAGAAATATGAGAATGGGGTAGTAACTAGAAAGAAGGCTATACTAGTTACCCAAGGTTATAGTCGGGAGGAGGGGATAGATTTTGATGAAACATATGCTCATGTTGCTATGATGGAAGTCATTCGTAAGCTACTTGCTCATGACGCTTTTAAAAATTTTAAATTGTTTCAAATGGATGTTAAAAGTGCTTTTCTTAATGGCTATATTAATGAAGAAGTGTATGTAGAAGAACCACCCATTTTTGAAATTCATAAATGTCCAAATCCTGTATACTGGTTGTTCAAAGCCTTGTATGGATTGAAACAAGCCCCTAGAGTTTGGTGTGAGACGTTTAGTGGTTTTTTACTAGAAAATGGGTTTACCTGTGGCAAGATTGACACTACACTTTTCATCAAATTCAAAAATGATGATATGCTCCTAGTTCAAATTTATGTTGATGATATCATTTTTGGGGCAACTAATGATGAATTGTCCAATGAGTTTGCCTAATGCATGCAAAGTGAATTTGAAATGAGCATGATGGGTGAACTTAGTTTCTTTTTAGGGCTGCAAATTAAACAAGCTAAACATGGAACTTTCATATGTCAATTTACATATGTCAGTGACATGCTAAAGAAATTTAATATGGAAGATAGTAAAATTCTTGGTAATCCTATGAGTTCTTCCTTCAAACATGATAAACATGAGCAAGGAATCCCTGATGTGAAATTGTATTGTGGCATGATTGAGAGTCTTCTATATCTTGTAGTTAGTAGGCCTAATATTATATTTAGTGTGTGCATGTGTGATAGGTTTCAAGCCACTCCTAAGGAATCTCATCTACTAGCAGTTAACTGAATCCTCAGGTATCTAGTTGGAACCATAGAGTTAGGATTATGGTATCCTAAACCTACGACTTTTGATATTGTTAGTTATACTGATGCTAACTTTGCCAGTAGTATTCTTGATAGGAAGAGTACTAGCGGCACTTGTCATTATTTAGGACAATCTCTCGTTTCTTAGTTCTCTAAGAAACAAAACTCAGTTGCCTTATCCATAGCCAAAGCATAATATATTGCAGTTGGAAGTTGTTGTGCTCAAACTCATTATATGAAACAACAACTTATGGATTTTGGATTGCACTATGATACAGTACCGATTAAATGTGATAATACTAGTGCAATCAATATTTTAAAGAATCCTATCTCACATTCACAAACTAAATACATTGAGATTAGACATCATTTCCTTCGTGATCATGTGCAGAAATGGGATATGTACTTGAGTTGTGTGCAAAAATAAACAATAGGCTAACATTCTTACTAAACCACTTCCAAAAGATTGGTTCATGCAAATTATACATGAAGTAGGCCTCATACATAGTAGAGATACTTCCTAAATATTTGATAGATTGCATAAACTTAGGGGGAGCTTTCTAAGAAATCTTAAGTCTAACAATTGATATAACAATTTGTATCTTTCATTGGTTTAAATGTTCTAAATTTGATTGTGTTTTGCAATGCATAATTCTCATATCTATTGCATGATGAAAATGTTTATGTTTATTATTTAAATATTTGATTGGATTTATGTTTTATGTCTTGATCATACTAAAACTGTTTGAACTTAAGTAGTTGTGGATAAGCTGTTAATGAAAATGTCCTATTTCAAACGACATGCTGCCAAAATTTTTTTAAAAAAAAAATTCCCAAACTTTTATCTTATGTATTAATGTATCATACCCAAGGTCTATGGCTATTTATTTCACAGCCCTGTTTCCTGTTGCCAAAAGGGGAAGATAGAGATGAGAGGCAAAAATTGGGTAGTATTTAGGACTTGAATTTGCATTGATAGTATTTAGTACTTGAATTTGCATTGATAAATTTTTCACATTATGCACATTGTCGGGGGGAGCCTTTCAAGGCTATACCCACTTTTTGCATGGTGTATTTGTCATCATCAAAAAGGGGGAGAATGTTGACCTCATAGGTTACACTCGGTTTTGATAATGACAATTACTCAAGTATTTAATGGCTATCTAGTTCATGTGCAGGTTTATATTAACAGATACACTGATGACACATGAAGTAAAACATGAAGACCCTGAAGATCATTTTATTGTATTTCAATATTATTTAATTCGGGTCTGTAATAGTAATTAGTAGAAAAAGGTCTGTAATAAATCTATGCATATCGTGCATATAGGATAAATTGTAAGCTCAATAGACCTTAGAGAGACCTTAGGTCCTAAATAGTATGCACAAATAAGTCCCCATTATTACTTGCACAATTAGGGGATTAACTTGAAATAAATGGGACAAAATAAGCATGTTTGGTCGACTGCCCCAACCAAGCTTATTTAGCTTGGTCGACCAAACTAGCCAATGGTCAACTGTTTGACCACAGTACGGTCGACTGAACCTAGCTAAGTTTATTCGGCTTGGTTGACCGAACCTCCCTAGGTCAACATATTGACACCTCAGTAGACTGACCAGGAATATATGGGCAAGGCCTTGGTCGACCGAACCCCCACGTGGGAGACTCCAACTGCCTGGTCAACCGAACTTCATAGTTCAAAATGGTCGGTTTCACCAAACCGCGTGGATTTGGAAAATCACCTTTGAAACCCTCTAGTTGGTCGACCATCTTCTCAGTTCACTTTCTCCATGGTCGACTGAACTGTGACAGTCGGTCAACTGAACCTTAAGTTCGGTTGACCAGTGCTCTCGGGTTGAATATTTTTCTACCGAGGTTAAAAGTCTTTGAACGGGGTTAAATTTACTAAATTGTTTTAAAACAATTCTAATAATTCCCTACACATCCTAAATGGTTATATTTTGGCATTTGTCTATAAATATGAGTTCATTTGTGATGATTAATAGAAACTTAAGAAAAATCATTAGCCAAAATTCTCTCAAACTCAAAATCCTATTTTGTTTATAACACTTCCAAAAACTCTCACACATCCATTCTCTTGATTCATCTGAGCTTTGCGTGCTAGTGCATATATTATTGCTCATACTCCCATTACTTTGCTTGGTTGATTGGTATTGATTTTGGGGAGTTAAGCAAGGTTTATCCCACACATTTTATTTGGTAAATCTTGTGTTGGGAAAAACCTAGTAGCTTAAGGATCTTTGCATTGTTGTTGCAAGATTCCTATAGCTATATTTTTTTGTGTAAACATTTTTATAAGTTATATTATTCTTTCAAACAACTTTTGAGCATATTTCACTGAAAAAAAAAAATATTTTTGAGTTGATTTGAATATTGTTGCAGCATCATTGAAACTCTGATTCATTTTTGAGATTTGATATAACTTGTTTCAAAGAAATAGCTTGATTAGAACACTCTTAAGCATTCTTGCGGTCATATCTTGTTGAGTGTGGCTTGCACAGAAATATGCATCACTAAGCTTGCATTTACCTATATAGTTGATGTGCATTTGATTTATTACATTTGGTACGTATCAGCCCTATGCTAATTGACCTGGTTATTTAGGTGTCACTCCACCCGTTAAGTGTGCTTATGGAGGTAATCCTTGTGCTTGTTAGCCAAGGCGGGGACGTAGGCGGTTTGCCGAACCTCGATAACATTTCTGAGTGTCATCTCTATTTATTGCTAGGTTGTGCATGCTTAACTAAATTATTTATACAGTTTAATTTTCGTTATATATTTATATTGATTTACTTATTTGCATTAGATTGACCCTAGGCTTGCGTAATACTGCTGTTAAGAAATTGACATAGGGGATAAAATTTGAAAATACCAATTCACTCCCCCTTCTTGGGATTATATTAAAACTAACAATTTCCCATCAGAACATAACCATAATTAACCAATCAGTAGGTAGTGAACCAATCTTTGTTAGGCGTCATATAATAAAAGCACGTCAAGTCTAAGATCCAAGAATTCGAGAGCTTATCTGAACCGGATGAAGCCGAGAGCATATCACCATCACTACTCCCAGAGCCTCCTTCTTCCACTACATTTCCCTTGTTTGATGAACCTTCTTTTTTTCTAGCATTCCCTTTCTCCCTTTCTGAAAAATTCGACTTTAAGTGCCCCTTCCTCCTGCACTTAAAATACTGTACGTCCTTCCTTGTCCTGGAATTGGATCGAGCTTTATTGTTACTCGGTCCACCCAAAAACTTGTTTCTCCCACGATCCTGATTACCTTTCACCCCAAACCCTTCACCTTGAGAATTCTCATCATTGACTTTCTTCCTCTGATGGAAACTCAATAGGGCACTTGTGATATCCTCTAACTCATGTCGTCCATGCCTTCTAGTAGCTTTCCATATAGTTCCTTTACCATACCTTGTTGTACCAACAAGTCCTTAACCCTCCTCTGCCAAATTCTAAAATTTCTCATTCCATCAAACTTAACAACATCAAACTTCGCTGAAGAAATCCCAATCATTACAACCAATAGCTCTAAAACCAATTTTTTGTGTAAAGTGAAGGCCAATGCATAGCGTAAACCATAAATTGAATCAGATCATGCAATGCAAGAATCAATGATGAACAACACGTAAACAATCAATCATAAAGAGAATAAAGGAAAGTAATAAATAACATAACACAAAGAATTTACGTGGTTCGACAATGTGCCTACGTCCACCCGAGCAAGCAACTGATTTTAACTATTAATTCATCAAAGCTTACATCAAAGGTTACAAAAATATTATATATATTCTAACCCTATGCGTACAGAAGAACAAAATACATCTAAACCACTTTTGTAGAAAACCTCAAAGGAAAATCCTCCAAATCTCCCAATCTACTCATCTCTTGATTCAAAATCCATATTTAGCATCGAACAATACCCTCGATGATTTCAGCACAACCATCGATGGTTTAATAGTGAGGCTGAACTTGAAGCCTAAAACCCGGCTGAAGTCATCAACGTTTATCTCTTAAGAGTAAATTGTCAACCAAACTGCCAACCCAACTATTGACAGTTTCTTCCTACAACCTACTTCCTTGCTCTTTACTTCACTATGCTTTCTCGGTGTATGCATTCCACTCAATATGAGCCACATATCTAAACATTTCCCTATTTTAATCATATATTTCTTATAATAACTTAATTAAAAATTTTGGATCTAATAAGCAAGAAAAAAGAATTTCACAATGCTATCCAAATGATCCCTTAATTCCTAAACTTTTTACAATAGTTTGGTTCCACTTAACATCAAATTCACTAGCATAATATCATAATATCATTCACACCAAAGTGAATGAATCAATTCTTTGGGTTCAAACCACTACCTCATCATCAACTCCTTTTTCTAATCAAATCTTTTTCAAATATCGCAAAATGATGTCATACCCTTTACATGAAATCCCCTTCTAATTAAAATCATAGATGCTGTATATTTTCATTCATATTACACACACACACACACACACACATGTATAATATTATGCATGTATGAATCTATGTACTGACTTGAAAATCGATCATAATTATTATGAATACTCTTACATTATATTATAGTAATTTGGAAACAAAATGACCCAAGCCAAGCCACCTTAATCCAAGTTAAATTTAGGTCCTCACATCAATGGTCTAGTTCTATTTTTTTCTTAATGAACAAAATAATGTTGATTGTAGGTAGAGGTAGGCAATAACCAACATAAATGTACCACAAACAATGTTAATCCCTTCTTATAGGTATTTTTCATTTTGTATGAGTATTATATTTTCAAGTGTCGACCCAGGTGTTACTGTCATGGTTTTGTGCTTGCAACAATCATTAATAAATTATAAATGAGGCTAAATAACTTAAGAATAACAATGCATCTATTTTCATTATAATCGGCTAATGCTTATGTTGGTTCTACCTCATGTTTTATTTTCTTAAGTTATACTTTTTTAAAATTAAGACAAAAATTGAAAACCATACCATCCTAAAAAGAGATGAGCAATGAAGATTAAAGATTAGCATCTAACCCTTTCTTTGGCACTATGATCTAATAACATCCCTCCACCCACTCATTTTTTTGGGCTAAGCTCAAAATATCTTGATCTTATTTTGTTTCTTAAAAGACAACATCTAATATGGAAGGAGAATAAAAGGGCAACACAATGTTGTAGTTTCTTATTAGAAACATAAAGCACAAACACAGTTTTCCTAAGCCAGTGCTCTATTTTCTAATCTAAACAACTTTGTTTGCATGGTTAGAAGAATATCCAAAATTCCAAGTCTATCAGAGCAGTCCCATGCCCATGCAACAACTCAGCCACATCCCATATCAGATGGACACACCTCAGATGATAATTGTTCAGGAGATTTACAAAATAGCCTCATTTATTACTGAAGTGTCTTTGTATCATTATGTAATTGTCCAAGTTGCTTAACTTGCTGTTAGAATATTCTTTGGTTGTAACAATTTGTTTCTTTTACTTCTTCCCTGTATAAAGCAACAACATTATATACAGTTCTCATACACAAAAAAATGAAATACAATCCAGAGCATTTTTTGTAGCAATTCTTCTCTCCTTCTTGCTCTATTATTCCTACATAGTATCAGAGCTAGGTTTAGTGTAAGAATTTTTTTTTTCTTTGAATGGCTGTTGAAGCTCCCAACCCATCCAAATCCCCTTTTCTGGATTTCTCCATCCTAACCAATCCTTACCGACTTGACCATGGACATAATCCATCTATTCCCTTAGTCCCTGACCTCCTCACTTTCGACAACTACACTACTTGGTCGAGAGCTATGTTAAGAGCCCTTCATGCTAAAAATAAGCATGATTTTATAAATGGCACCTTCTCTAAACCAATTCCACCTTAGACCCCCTTTTTATGCATGGGAGTTGTGCAATGACCCGGTGGTCTCCTGGTTGCATGACTCCATAAATCCATCCCTCAAATCCAGTATTACTTTGATGGATGATGCTACTCATGTCTAAAAAAAAAACTCCAAGAATGATTCACTCAATCGAATGGTCATTGCATTTTTCAACTCAAAAAGGCATTAACAGGTCCGACTCAAAACAATGATTATGTTTCTATTTATTTTGGCAAACTTAAGACTCTATAGGATGAGCTTCTTCTGTATGATCCTTTACCTGACTGTACTTGTGGCAAGTTGGTTGTTCTTCTTTATCGATATCAAAGGGATTGTGTAATCTAATTTCTTATGGGCCTTAATGATTCATTCAATGCCACCCATGATCAGATTATGATATTGGATCCATTACCTCCTATAAACAAATTTTTTTCTATGGTTTAACAACAGGAACTACAACATTTTCATGGTGCTTAATCTCCCTTCTACCGAATCTATGGTGCTTGCTGTTAACTGACCTTACTCACCATACAAACCCTTACCTAAATCTCCCCAATCATCCAAATGCAATAGACCATTTTGCACCCATTGTAAAATTCAAGGTCACACTCTTGATGTTTGCTTCAAAGCTGGAAATGCTCAACCCCAACCTGCACCCACTATCATATGACAAGATATATTGTAGCAAAGTGCTATAAACTACATGGGTATCCACCAGGCCACAAGTTTCATGGCAAAACCACACAGTACAATCCAACTACTAACATGTCCTCTCTTGACTAAGCACAATAAATTTCAGATGCCAAGATGACCCTCACCAAGGATCAATACCAGAAGTTGTTGGCTTTACTGCAACCTATGGAGGCCTCCATTACTATGCATGCGGTCAATAATGTCCGCGCAGATTGTTCACACCCACTTACCATGAATGGTATTTCTTCATCTTCACACACTCCTTGGTTAATTGACACATGAGCTACAGATCATATGATCTATAGCACTTCCTTCTTTTCTTCAATAACATCTTCTGTTTCATTTGTTGTTAAGCTACCTAATGGTCAAACAACCCTTGTTTCCCACATTGGGACTTTCCATATCAACTTGAAATTAACTTTGCACAATGTTTTATGTGTTCCTTGATTTCACTTGAATTTGATCTCTATCAAACAACTAATCAACTCTTTCCCTTGTTGTGTTCTTTTCCTTTCACAATTTTATTTTATTCAAGCCCTTTTGTCATTGACCACGATTGGCATGGGTGAGATGAAAGCCAGACTTTACAATCTAATTTGTACTCTAGTTCCTCCTGTAGCTCTTTTTGACCAATTTTCCATTTCATTACACAAAAGCATTTCTGTTTCAGCAATTTTCAAGGATGTGAATCTAATCTCTGATCTCTAGCATTGTCGATTGGGTCATACTCCCTCTTCAAAAATACATGTAATCAAAGATCCTTGCATTAGTAATCATATTTTCACCATTTTTGATAAAAATTTGTGTCGTGTTAGTCCACTTGCAAAGCATCATCGCCTCTTATTTCCTAATAGTACTCACCAGAGTAAAGCTATCTTTGAACTCATACATTGTCATATATGGGGACCCCATTCCATTACAGCATATGATGGCACGAAATATTTTTTAACAAGCGTTGATGACTATTCTCGGTGTATTTAGATATATTTGCTTAAACCAAATCTGATACCAAGAAATGTATTGAGGCCTTTTACAATCTGGTTGACACTCAATTTCAAACCAAAGTTGAAATCCTTTGCAGTGACAATGGTCTTGAATTTCAAGTGACTGAATTCTCCAACAACCAAGGCATTATTCATCAATGAACTTGTGTGGAAACTCATAACAAAATGGTAAGGTTGAACGTAAACACAAAAATTTATTAAACATAGCCCGAGCCTTAAGAATTCAATCCAACCTCCCTCTCGTGTATTGGATAGATTGTATCCTTACAACTGCTTACATTATTAATCGCATTCGATCTTAGTCCATTACTTTCAAATAAAACACCATTTGAGCTCTTGTTTAACAAACTTCCTACATGCTCTTACATGAGAATATTCAGGTGCCTTTGTTTTGCTTCCACCCTCTCCCACAATCACCACAAATTTGATCCAAGAGGTCGACATTGTGTTTTCCTCGGTAACCCCTTTGGTATAAAAGGCTACAAATTGCTTGACCTCAATACCAAGTCTATTTTATTATCTCAGGATGTTACATTCTATGAACATATCTTTCCCTTCCATCAACAATCTAGCCCTACATCCCCTCCTCTTTCCTTAAATTTACCCTTTCCTTATCCCATGCAATCTATCTCATTGCACGCTTCTTCCTCTCCTTCCATAATTCCTTCTAACCCCACATCAGACATGTCCTCCTCACCTTCATCACTTATATCTTCCTTGCCCATTTCTCCCCATCCCAATTTCCCTGCTACATTACAACCACATGCAACTTTACTTTCCATAGATCCTTCTCCCTTACCCTACCATGTTATTCCATTATGTCCGCCCCCCCCCCCCTTGAAGATCAACTCATGCCCGAACATCTCCTCATTATTTACAGGAATTTCATTGTCAACAAGTCAGTTCTATCTCATCCAACCAACTCATGATCATAGCATCAGCTCAACCAGGTATTCCTTTTCCTCTATCTTCTTCTATCTCTTATGCACGTTTATCACCTTCATTTGCTTTATTTTCTTCTAAAATTTCTTCACAAAAAGACCAACAAACCTTTTAACAAGCTTCCAAGGACCTTGATTGGTGCAAAACAATGGAAATTGAAATTGCTACCTTAGAACTCAACAAGACCTAGGTCCTTACAGATTTATCTATTGGGAAGTCTTCGATTGATTGCAAGTATGTGTATAAAAAAAAAAAATACAATTCTAATGGTACACTTGAAAGGAAAAAATCACGATTAGTTGCTTGCGATTTTACTCAACAAGAGGGGGTGGATTATCATGAAACCTTTTCCCCAGTTGCCAAAATTGTTGCAGTACGAACCTTGCTTGACTTGGTTGCCATTAAAGGATGGCATTTACAAAAGTTTGATGTTTACAATGCTTTTATTCATAGGGATTTACATGAAGAAATATATATATATATATATATATATATATACATATATATATATATATATATGAAGAAGCCCCCGGGATACACTAAAGGTCAACTTGGACAAGTATGTAGGCTGCTCAAAAGTCTTTATGGCCTAAAACAGGCCTCACGACAATGGTACGATAAGTTCTATCAATCTTTAATCAATTTTGATTTCAAGAAATTCAAGTTTGATTATATCCTCTTTACTTGTACCACTGCTACTGGTTTCACCACACTCCTTGTCTATGTCGATGACATAGTTGTTACTAGCAACTCCCTTACCTCCATTTCCTTTCTTCAAAATTTTTTGAACACCCATTTTTGCATCAAAGATCTTGGTACCCTATGGTATTTCTTAGGCATTGAAGTGGCTTGTTCTCCCATAGGAATTCATCTCTATCAATGAAAATACACCCTCGATATTTTGGCTGATACTCCTTGCTTCCAAATCTCTTAAACTCCCAATGGATGAGAAATATAAATTATCAAAAACCTTTGGAACCCCTTTGTCTGATCCCACCCCTTATTTCCAACTCAATTGGTAGATTGCTTTACCTTAACCTCACCAGACATGACATAAGCTATCCCATTCATGTCCTTTGTCAATACATGGATCGCATTTTAAGTATTCACCTTGCTGCAGCGCACAAAGTGCTATGCTATCTCAGGCATGCTACTAGCCAAGGCATCCTCTTGTCCACTGCCTCTTCTATCTAGCTCATTGGATATTCTAATTCAAACTGGACTTCTTGTCCAAACTCTCGCAAATTTGTAACTAGTTTTTGTTTTTTCTTGGGACAATCTCTCACTTCCTAGAGGCCTAAGAAACAAACTGTCGTATCACGATCCTCTGCCAACGCTGAATACCAAGCCATGACCTCCATATCTACTGAACTCATTTGGCCACAACAATTATTGACTAATCTTGCAATCCCTCGCCCTCAACCAACTGAGTTATTTGTGACAATCAAGCTGCTTTACACATTACATCTAACCCAGTCTTTCACAAAAGAACAAAACACATTGAAGTGGATGGTCATCTTATAAGGAACAAGATACAAGATGGCACTCTCTAGACTACTCATGTTACTACACAGTTGCAGATTGCTGATATATTTACCAAGTCATTGCCCTCTCATTTACTCTACTCACATATCTCCAACCTGGGAGTAGCCAACATCTACTCTCCATCTTTGGGGGGGGGGGGGGGTATCAGAGCAGTCCCATGCTTATGCAACAACTCAGCCACGCCCCCTATTAGATGGAAGCACCTTAGATGATAATTGTTTAGGAGATTTAAAAAATAGCCCCATTTATTACTGAAGTGTCTTTGTATCATTATGTAATTGTACAGGTTGTTTAGCTTGCTTTTAGAATATTCATAGGTTGTTACAATTTGTTTCTTTTGCTTCTTCCCTGTATAAAACAACAATATTATGTACAGTTTTCATACACAGAATATTGAAATACGATTCAGAGCATTGTAATCGGCTAATGCTTATGTTGGTTCTAGCTCATGTTTTATTATCTTAAGTTATATGTTTTTTAAATTAAGACAAAAATTGAAAACCATACCATCCTAAAGAGAGAGATGAGCAATATCGTGATCTTATTTTGTTTCTTAAAAGACAACATCTAATATGGAAGGAGAATAAAAGGGTAACACAATGTTGTAGTTTCTTATTAGAAACATAAAGCACAAACACAGTTTTCCCAAGCCAGGGCTCCATTTTCTAATCTAAACAACTTTGTGTGCATGGTTCGAAGAATATCCAAAATTCCAAATCTATGACCCAAAAGTAAACTACAATTTTCCATTTGAATATTTACTATAGTGTGCTATTAAATGGAACTAATCATATCTAAATGTATTTGTTTCATCAAAACTTTAGTGGGGGAGTAAAGGATCATAATTTCCAAGTCCAAGTCACATTGAAAAAAAGGTTTGATAGTATATAATTTTTTTTTAATAAACTACAATTACATTATTCATTCTTTTGGTCTATTTTTTCTTTCAATATTTTTGTGTTGCTCTTTGAATATATCTCACTTTCTCAATTTCTTTAATTCTATGGGATAAATTACAAAAATTGGAGTTGACCATAATAATGACCCG
Source organism: Malania oleifera (assembly GCF_029873635.1). Lineage (NCBI taxonomy): Eukaryota > Viridiplantae > Streptophyta > Magnoliopsida > Santalales > Ximeniaceae > Malania > Malania oleifera. The sequence continues at coordinate 46,554,668 of NC_080417.1, forward strand.
CAAGCATATCTACTATTTTAGTTTATTTGAACAAAAAAAAGGGAAAAACCTTCAAGGTCAACCTGTAGAATCTTCTAGTCTCAAACATAAAGTTGTTGTTTGTGTAGAAACATATGCATGATTGTCTTATTCAAACTTAACAAATAAGATAGGATTAGTTAATTACTATATGATCATTTCTTTCTTGCAATCCTATTTGAGCTTCCAAATGTCACAAAACTAGGATGTACCAAACATATGCCTAATATAATAGAAACGGAAGTATTTTCATTTATTTAGTAGCACTCAAAAAGCAGTAACAATCAAGCCAAAGAACTTCAATAGTTGAATTTAAATCCAACAAGCATTTTATCATAGTTTTTCCATAAAATAATAAGAGTGATAACAACTAACCTCGATGATGTGATTTGTCTCCTGAGGTACATTAAGATTAAGTCCTATATTTAATGTTTGCAAAGTAGAAGAGTTCTTTAGTAAAACAAATTGGGCAGCAGTGAGAATAATTATCCTTATCGTTTTATGAGAAAATGGAATACAAATTATTAGTGAATATAAACTCAACAAGATATTACAACAAAGTTTTGTGCTCCGAAAAGAAGATCCATGCACATTTGGAGATTCTAAATTACCATTGGTAACCATGTATTAAACTTATATTAATAATAAATACTAGTATTTAGAAACCAATATGTATACAACAATAAAGAGCTATTGAAAATATTGCATAAAGTACGAAGAATCTATAAAAAAGAATAAAGTTTTTTTTTTGAACCTATGTAACTCAATAGTTGTTTTGATTGGAGAATACCATCACCATTAGCACAACTACAACTTTTTGGGTATGTGTTAGAGTTTGTTGGTTTTCCTCATCCTTTGTGTTGACCCTATGGGTCATTCCCAGTTTTGATAATGACAAATACTCTTTGTATTTGATGGCTTTCAAGTTTGTGTTTAGGTTCTTATTGGCAAGTTAATGGCACGTGAAAGCTTGAAGCCTGAAGACCCTGAAGATTAGTTGATGTTGTAGTTTATATTATCATTCAATTTGGGTCTATAATAGTAAATAGAAAAAAGGTCTGTAATATTTAATGCATATCATGCACGTAAGAACTACAAGCTCAAGACCTTAGAAAGACCTTAAGGATTCCATCGACCGACGCCGAATTTTTGGGACTATCTCAAAAACGGCCTTAGAAAAGATCCTAGGTCTTGCACAATCACTTTGGTTCCCAATATCACTCCATGTATGAAGGGAAATTAAGTAGGAAAAATTTGGATCTTAATTGAAAAATCATGAGAGAGGTCGGATGAACGAACCATGGCGTGTAAAAAGGCTCGGGTGACCGAACAAGTCAACATGTTGACTTCACGTTTTAGGCACCTGAACCTATATTGAGCGTATCTCCCTTAGGCATCCGAACTTGTGTCAGGATCCTTTTCAACTACTCGGTCGCCCAAACGATCACGTTCAAAATGGGCTTGGGTGCCCGAATTGGCTGGTTCGGTTAACCGAACTTGGAACCGGGCACCCGAACCTACGAACATTTAGCTACTGACTTTGATTCAGCCAACCAGTCCTCAATTCAGCCACCTAAACCATTAAATAATTTTTTACGACTGAGTCTAATCAGGCACCTGAATCTCAGGCTGAGCACCCGAACCTTTTAAGTTAAAATATTTTTACTGATTATTTTAATTTGTAAACCTGTTTTAAACTTTTCTAATTATTCCCATTTAGTCCCTAACAGTCAAAAAATCCTCTTTGCCTATAAATACCTATTCATTTGTCATAATTAGTAAGGAATAGTAAACTTGATTAGGGCAAAATTCTCTCAACATCCAAAACCCTATATTAGCTCACACTACTTCGAAACACTCACATACTCCTCTTTTCTTTATCTTTTTAAGTGTTGTGAGTATCTCTAAAGCTATTGTGCTTAATCTTACTAGCTAGAACTCTCACTTGCATTATTGCTTGATTGATGGTTTTTTTTAGAGTTTAGCATTAAAGTTCTTCCACCGATTTCATTTGATAAATTGTGTGTGGGAATACTTTGAGGGTTGTGGTTCTTGCATTGTCATTGCAAAATACCCAAGCCTATATTTTTGTGTGCAAAATCTTTTTCAAAATCTTGTTTTCAAACACTCCATTGTGTTTTGTATATTGAAATATCCTGTTGAGTTTGTTTGAATCAACTTGCTTAGCATATTTGAAGCCCTGTTCTAATCTTGTGTTATTCACATATAGTGTCTCAAATCTTGCCTCGATATACACTCTAGATCTGGACTGATAATCTATACTTATTTGAGTGTTTAGCACACATTAGAGCACTGAACATATTTACATATCATGTGTGCTTGCAATATCGCTTGAGCTATATTGGTGTACATATCAACTTGTGATGAAGCGTATTTCTATGTACAAAAAATTTCATATCATTTGTTGTATTCCAGGCATGGGCTTGAAGAGGGAGACTAGCCCTACGGAATAGTCTTAGACTAACTTAGACTCGGTTAGGAAAGCTAGGTGCACCATCCTAGTAAGGCGTGTTGGTTGAGGTCAGCCCCTTGAATTGACTTTGTTGTAACCAGTGCCGCTCCACCCATTAAGTGAGCATTGGTGGAATCCTTGGGGTTGCGAGCTGGAGGCAGGAACTTAGGCAATATTGGCCGAACCTCGATAACATATCGTGCGTGTTCTTTATATTTTCGCAAATTTATTTTCCACACTTTTATTTTCAGCGCTTTTATGTTGTACACTTGATTCATTATATGTAGTACATGTGTTGATTGGATTTATAATTGCATAAAAAAGCCCTAGGTTGCGTAATACTGCTGATTTGGATAAACCTAGGTAGGAAAAAATTTTAAATACCCAACTCACCTCCCTTCTTCGGAATACACCAATGCTAACACTTTGATTCCATATAAGCTATCCTCTCTTCAAGATCTATTTTTTTTTTTTTTTTTACCCTTAAGACCTTTCAATGCATGAATCTCCTCTAACTGCTCATCAATTCCTGAGGTTGAACCACTAAACATCGAAGGAGTTAGGCTTGACCCTACGCCACAGACACAACTATGTCTTTATTTTCACATCACCTTAGCATAATCATCATACAGAGAAAATGTCGAGTTTTCATTTTAGTTTCCTTGTTTCTTTTCTTCCTATTGCATAAGCACCTCAATATTTTGTTTTGGATCATGTTATAATAAAAAGAATACATATTGTACACATAAGGAAAAAAAACAAAGTGTTAAATCTATAAATTTAGTGTAAAAAATAAGAAAAAAAAAATTGTACAATATTTTGTGTAGCTTTTGTGGTGATAGGTGTTGTTAGGACCGGAGGAGCCCAAGGGTGCACTTGATACACATGGGTGAAAACCAACTTGACCAAAAAGCTTAAGATTATTGGGTCTTGGACCCAACCATGTATATAAGCACTCATCATCCACTCAAATTTTTCAATGTGGGACAAACTCACAAGTGGAATTCTTAACAATCTCCCCCTCATTTGTGAGTTCCAACTGTTCCCCCTTGAACGGAAATTGTCTCTCTTATGGGAGTGAGCCCGATTCCCCAATAGTTATTTAAGTGGGCCTTACCACTGGTGCCTTACGTGCGTCGGATTGCATTCCACGTGCCTCCGAACCAATCCTACCTCTTACATCTTGACCCTATTCAGATCCATCCATGGCCTAGACAATCCTTATTAGCCTTGAACTGTTAGCATGTTAGGAGAATTATCTTCACGTCTAAACTTTTTATGATGTCGCTCACCCAGAGTTACAAACCATCGGCTCTGATACCACTTCTTAGGACCAGAGGAACCCATGGGTGAACACTAACTTGACCCAAAAGCTTAAGCCTATTAGGTTTTGAGCCCAACTATTTATATAAGCACCCATCATCCACACAAATTTTTTAATTTGAGACAAACTCACAAGTGGAATTCTTAACAGATGTGCCATCCTTTTTCTTATGAAGTGGGATGTAAAGCTTTGATCTTGTGGGAGCTATTCCATCCTTCTCCATCTATAGTAAAATTATAAAATGCATAACTATAATGCTAACAACAATAAAAGATTCCTCTTACATAAGCAAACGAGTAGTAAAGATTCAAATGCCATCTCTTGTGCATCTTGTTTTTTAGTTTTTAGGCCAACAACATAAAAATTATCTTGTTTCTCCCTATTGCACATCGATTCTATAATACAAAGAAGTATGACAATAACTACTCATATACATTAAGACATAACAAAAGGATATGAAAGGGAAATGTATTAAAGAAAAAAGAACACAAACACGTACCTTCATCAAAAAAGAAAGTATAAAATAAATAAAGTTGGTATACTTGCTACAATAAACGTGAGAAGTTTCCCTAGCCAAATTCTTATTCCTTAATAGTGTGGGTCAAAATACTTTGTGTTGCAACGTGCCCCCGATGGGCAGAGCATGCCCCTGGATTGGTGAGAGGTCAAAAATGTTTGTTAGCTTTACCGTGATCCCAAGAGGGAGGGTGAATTGGTATTTTTTATTTTTTTAAATCTATCCCCTAGGTATTCCTCCTAACAACAGTACGTTCACAATCCTAGGGTCGATCTAGCGCGAGTAATATCAGAAATTAAATAAAACAGTTTAATCAATAACATAAGCACCAGAAAGCAGTAAAAAGAAGGGTGACACATAGATATGTTATCGAGGTTCGGCCTACTGCCTACTTCCCCACCTTGGCTAACCAGCACAAGGATTATCATAATAACTTGCTCACTTAAACGAGTGGAGCGGCACCTATACAAACAAGGTCAATTAGCACAGGGCTGACCTCAACCTTTACACCAATCCTTACCGGGCTGGATTACCGCCCCCTCAGGCCACGCCTGGAATCAGTCAGATATAGAATCAAAAGGTACAATATAAGGGTGCTTTCATGTAAGGCAGATTTGTACCCCAAATGCGCACAATCACAAACACCACAGATGATTTAATAATGTAAGCTCAGTGTGGTCTAAATAGTTCAACTCTTAAATATATTTTCTATCAGTGTAATACATACGTGAGAGTGTCAACGACAATCTGTGTATTTCAAGATATTCAATCAAACATGCTCGCATAGAATATCAAGCAAGCCTCAAGAGTATCAATCAGTAGAATATCTCAATCACATAAATATGTATATGCTTGGACTTGCAAAATATATATGATTTTTTTTTCAGAAAAAATATATGAGTGAATGAATATTGCAACAAAGATGTTTCACCTTAAAAAAAAATATCTCTTCAAATGGTTTTCAAAATAAAGAGCAATAGATATTTGTAAATGATTTTGAAAATATTTCGTAACCAAAAGCAAATACGAGCTTCTTAAGATGTTGCAACGAATATGCAATCTCAGAAGATCTAGTAAAGTCTTCTTAGGATGAACTTATTAGCAAAGTCCCCTAAGAATTCTTTTGGTTTGGCTCTTAATAAAAATGGATCAATCTCACAACAAATAAGAGAGCAAACCTTCCTATCTAAACACTCAAGAACACTTACGGATGATTTAATGAGTTTTGAATGTAAGCTAGAGTGTATTTGGAAGAGTATGAGCAATGAGAAATATTTTTCTTGAGAGAGAATTTGATTTTCTAATCACATATTTCATTTTCCCAAATGAGAGGGTATATATAGACATACCAGAATTTTTGACCGTTTGGGACCTATTAGGGATTGTTAGAAAAGTTTAATGACGTTTAAAACATTTTAACCCTATTTAAAAAATATTTAACCGCGGTAAAAATCAGGGCAACCCGAGAGGTCCGGTCGACCAGAAATGTTTTGGTCGACTAGGATTCATATGGTTTGGTCGACCAGGGGGATTTTGAATTAAAGACTCGGTCGACCAGTAGAAGACAATTTTTCAAATCTCAAAGGTTCGGTCGACCGGACAATTTTGAACTGGCTGCTTCGGTCGACCAGACCGTTGGGATTTCTCCCGAGTACCCTCGCTCGACCAGGTAGTTGGAGTACAAAAGTGGCTCAGTCGACTAGATGGTCAAAATGTTGACCCAGGGAGGTTTCAATCGGCCGAGGCTTTTTGAAATACCTAGTTCGGTCGACCAGGACCTTGGTCAACTATTGACTCAGGTCTGGTTTGGTCAACTAGGCCAAAATGAACTATGTTGGCCGGCCGATCGAAAGTGCACCAAGTGTGCATTTCAGTCCCGTTTCGAAATATACAAACCCTATTCAAGTGTCCAACAAACATATGTGCAAATGTATGTGTCCTAGGGTCATTTATGTCGAAAATTAAGACACCGAAAAAGTCCAGTGTCGGTCGACCGAAAGGTCTTTCTACGATCACTTTTTAGTTCGTATCTGGTTTGAGCTTACAAAATAAACCATGCATATGATGTGTGTGCTTATTACAAACCAAATATCCTAATTACTATTACAGACAAAGTTCACTACTGAATATTACAATCGAAAACATGAATTTGTCTTCAAGCTTTAAGCTTTCACGTGCCAAAAATGTATCTGCTAATATAAACCTGCACATGGACTAGATATTCATTAAATACGTGAGTATTTGTCATTATCAAAACCGGGCGTGACCTATAAGGTCAACAATGTTGAAAGTTGAAATTATGTCACCACTAACCTATTATTTACCTAGGAGCGGTTAGAACACCTAATTACTACTTATTTGATTGGTCTATAGACTAATTCTAGGCCAAGGAATCAATAGTGTTGGTCTGTTTTTACCAAAGTTGAGATCAGAAGTTCAGTTATGCGAGGGTAAGGTATTGACACCCCCTACGCACCCATTCAATGAATGGTGCCTAACTAATTATGAATTATCCTGGTCTTTAATTAACTCGTTTAAAAAAAAACAAATAAATAAATAAAATTTTTTAAAAAAAAGTGAATCGAAATTATGGTGTGATTTCGGAATGTCTAATAAGACCTCCAAATGAGGGGATCTTTTTAGATAAACCCCCCCCCCCAAGAGTTAATATAGGTGGGGTCTGAAATACCCCTTTTTCCCTTTTTTTAAATCATAGGGACACACTAGGAAGAGAAATTGATAAAAATTGTTAAATTTTGGATAAAAGAGTCTTAAAAATATCCCATGATTTTTTAAAAAATTTATAAAACTTTTCTGAGATTTTTCCAAATTTTTCTAAAGTTTTTGGGATTTTTAAAAACCTTTTTCTTGTTTATTTCGACTTAAATAGCCCAAAATAGTTTTTCTTATTTTTTTGGCTTACAAAACACTTTCCCTGATTTTTCCTGATTTTTCTCTATTTTTTTCTATTTATTTATTTTAAAATCAAATTAAAATTGAATTTATAGAAAATTAAATAAATAGTAAGTTCAATAAAAAAAAACCAAAACCAAATCAGTTTGGGTGGGCCACGTGTCGAAACAGCCTTTTTTCGTTGACCGGGTGACGTCAGCCAAACGTCACCTGCCACATGTCAAGGTGATGTAAGCATGACATCACTCGCCACGTGGCCGCACCAGTGATTTTTCCTTTTTTTATCTACTGTGATAGGATGATGTCAGCATGACATCATTGACCACGTGTCAGCACACGGTTGGTCCGAAATTGCCCAGGATTGTTGATGTGGCAGAAATCTGGTCATTCAAAAAAAAAAAAGATAGATAGAACGGTCCAGATCCATTCATGTCTCTCGAGTGAGACTTGACCCAGATTGTGCCATATGTCACCACTTGGGTAGTGGTATGTGTCCCACTTTACTCTAGGTATGAAAGCTTCTTTACTCTTTCTTTCCTTATATTTTTCCTGTTCATTTTCTCTCTCCTCTCTCTTCTTCAATTCTCTTTATGCACTTCTCTACTTTCCCTTGGATTTCCTCTGTTTTTTATACCTTCTCTAACTCTAATCTACGTTTTCACCCTTAGTTTCTTTGAATTTCTCTCTACTTCTCTCCCTTCTCTAACTCCTTATCTATGTTTTCTCACTTACTTCTCTCTTTGTTTCCTTAATTTTTTCTCTATTTCTCTCCCTTTTCTAACTCCTTATTTATGTTTTCTCACTAAGCTTTCTCTTAGATTCCTATGATTTCTCTCTATTTCTCTCCCTTCTCTAACTCCTAATCTATGTTTTTAGTTTTCTCTCTGATTCCTTTGATTCTTGTTGGAGTTGGTGTATTCCCAAGAGGGGGGTGAATTGGGTATTTAAAATTTATTCCTAGGTATGTCCAAATCAGCAATAGTAATACTCAACCTAGGGTCTGTCTATATGCTCATAAACCCAAATGCGCAGATAAATGTAATATGTGGAAATGAAATCAAGCACAACATTCACACAATAACTTACATGTGTAGGAATTTAAATTTTGGAAATATAAAATAGGGCACACACGATATGTTATTGGGGTTCGACCAACTGTGCCTACGTCCCCGCCTCAGCTCACAAGCCCGAGGATTCTACTATGGCTCACTTAACGAGTGGAGCGGCACCGATTACAACCAGGTTAAATTAGCATAGCTGACCTCAACCTTTACAAGCTCTCCTCGCGGAGCGAAGAAGGCCCTACCGATCCTTACGGGTTAGATCAAACCCCCACAGGCCACGCCTGGAATACAATCAATGAATATGAATTTTCTGTACAAATCAAATTTCTTCTATCACAAGCGGATTATGTACCAATATGCACATGTAATAATCAATGCTCCTCAAACAAATAAGATCTATATTCTCAGTGCAACGATGTGTGATAACACTCAATCTAATGTCAATAGGCAATCAATTGCAATAGTGTATTTTCAAACAATCTTTGAAACAATATATCAAAGTATCTCAATTACAAGCATGGTTTCAAAGTTATCCAACAAGTGTAATAAAAAATATCTCAAAAATGATTTTCTAAAAAATCTAGCACAAGAGATATTTGTAGTATAAGCTTGTCAAATGATTTTTGTAATAACACAATACAAAACAAGCTTAATGAGTTCTGCAATAATGGTGTAAGACTCACTAGATAAAAGTTTTCCCTACTCAATGAGTTTATTAATTAAACTGCGGGGAAAAACTTTGGCCAAAACTATCAATCAAAAAATCAACAAGCAATTAAACTAATGAGAGTTTGAGTAAGTGAGAACAATGTGGAATCACTTAAGGACACTCTCACCAAGTTTGATTTAGCAAGGAAATAACAATGGGTGAGTGTATAGGATTTGTATTGGAAAAAAGGTTTCAAAAATTAAGAAAATTTTTCTCTTATTTAAATTTTTAATCACATCTTAATTGAGCAAATGAAATCCTATATATAGAAAAGCCAATAAATTTGACTATTGGGGACAAGAGGGGAATTATTAATATTGTTTTAAATGAGTTTAAGCAAATTAACCCTATTTTACCTCGTTAACTTCGATCAAAATTAGGCCAACCCGAGAGTTTTGGTCGGCTCGGTCCCTCGAACAGACACATGATAGAAAGTAACTTTTTCATGTTCAGGTGCCTGATCAAGGGTTCGATTGGCTGAGTCTAAGGTGATTTCCAACCTGCTCGAGGTTTGGTCGCCTAAGCATAAGTTCCGGCTGCCGAACTTGAACTTTTGGTCACTCGAGGGCATTTTGAACGTAAATGTTTGGGCACCTGAGTTGTTGAAAAAGTACTTAACAGGAGTTCGGTCGATGGAGGACACTATGTTCATTTCGGTTCAGTCGCCTGAAGTCAGGTCAACATTCTGACTTTTCCTTTGTTTGGTCGACCGAGATGTTTTCAACCCCAAGGTTCAGTCGCCCGAAACCTTAATATTTTAGGACCTAAGTTATATTTGTACCCCTGATTGCATATTTGAAAGTGGGGACATATTCTAAGTATCTGTGCAAGGTCCTAGGGTTAGTTTACGGTTTAGGCTTTTCAATTAAGCCTAAAAACCTAGCGTCGGTCAACCGATCCCTAAGGTCATTCAATGGTATTGAGCTTATAGTCCTTAACACGCATGATACGCAAATTATTACAGATCAATAATTATTACAAATCAATGAATTGAATATGAATTACAAAGAAATTGGACACTTTAGGTCTTCTTTTTCTTCAAGCCACTATGTGCCGTCATATGATTTTGCCAATTTGATCCTATACACAAACTCGGCAAACATTAAATACCTTGTATTTTTCATTATCAAAAGCGAGATAGGACTCAAAAAGTCAACAATTCTCTTTACTTTTCAAGTTGAAGGTGTAAAAGGGAAAGGGATTGTTTGGCCTTGAAGATTAAAGGGTCGGTTTATGCTTGGCCGCAGATAAGCTCCCTAGTCCCTTTTTCCTTTTAGTATTTGAGTATGGTTGTTTTGATCCTTCTAGATTTACCTGATTGTTTGGGGTTTTACTGGGAATTTCTTAGGAGTTACTTAGGAGTTTCTTGGGAACCAAATAGATCCGTGACCCAAGTTTAACTATGGTTTGGTTTTCATATGGCTGATTTGGGCTCTAGTTAGGGCTTGGGCAGGTCAAACCCAATTGGGCTTGACTAGGCACTCATTTTAAAACATGGGCTTGGTCTTACTTTAAAACATGGGCTTGGGCTCACTTTAAAACATGGGTTTGGGTTTTATTTAAATAGTGGCCTTCAAGGGCTTATTTTAAAACATGAGCATGGGCTCACTTTAAAACATGGGCTTGGTTTTTATTTAAACAGTGGGCTTCAAAGGCTTATTTTAAAACATTGGTCTTGGCTCACTTTAAAACATGGGTTGGGGTTTTATTTAAATGGAGGGCTTTGAGGGCTTATTTTAAAACATTGGCCTAGGCCTATTTTAAAATAAAGGGCTTCAATTTTATTTTATTTTTTACAAAAAAACCTGGGCTTAGGGCTTTTAAAACTGGGTTGATGGGCCTTTTAACACTGGACTAGTGGGTCCTTCTAGACAATGGACGTAGTGGTTTCAGGGATGAATTGCATGGGGGATAACCTTATTCCTGTTGACCATATGAAACTACAAATGTGGAAGCAAATCCTTAAGTAGATACTGAATGAAACACTTTCCTCATTTCTTCCACTCCTTCAATATTTTTATCTTAGCTTTTTGCCCTTTTAGTTGCTCCCTCTTCGGTGTCCGAGTCATGCTCAGGTACTTAGCCTCTACCCTCTTTGGTGTCTGGGTCATGCTCATATACTTAGCCTTTGCCTCTTTTGGCTGTGGGAGCCCTTCTGGCCATGGATTCCTCGGCTCTGACCCTTCCTTTGTCTTAGGAAGGATATGTTACTACTGTTAGCTTTATTGTGATCCCAATAAGGGGGGGGGTGAATTGGTATTTTTAAATTTAAGCACTAGGTCAATCACCTAACACCAGTATATTCACAACCCTAGGGTCAATCTAGTGCAAGAATGTAAATGTATAGAAGAAAGTCAATAAACCAACTTAATCAAACACACATTCACTAGAAAGCAGTAAAGTAAAGTCGATAGACAGAAATGTTATCGAGGTTCGGCCAATTGTCTACGTCCCCACCTTGGCTAACAAGCACAAGGATCACCACTATAACTTGCTTACTTAAACGGGTGGAGCAATACCTATACACACTAGGTCAATTAGCACAGGGCTGGCCTCAACCTTTACAACAATCCTTATTGGGCTGGATTACCGCCCCCTCATGCCACGCCTAGAAACACTCAAATTTTACAATCAAATGGTACAAATATGTACCCAAGCTTAGTGTGGTCTAAATAGTTAAACTCTCAAATGTATTTTCTATCAGTGTAATGAGTGCGTGAGAGTGTCAACAATCAATCTTTGTATTTCAAGATGTTCTCAATCAAGGTGCTCAAACAAAGATATCACTCAAGTTTCAAATATTCCAAAGAGTAGAATATATCAATCACGCAAATAGTGTATATGCTTAGTTTGCAAAAGATGTGCAATCTTTGTATTCAGAAAATGATGTATACTTGAATAAATATTACAACAAAGATTATTATCACAAACACAAATATCTTTTGACAAATATGTCAATGTAAATCCTACAAGATATTTGAGTAAGTTTTGAAAAAGTTTTGCAACCCAAAACAAATACAAATTTCCTAACTTATTACAAGGAAAATGAAACACTCAAACGTTCAATGCAATTCTTCTTAGGATAGCCTTATGAGCAAAGCCCCCTAAGAACACTTAGGTTTTGCTCTCGTAAAAATCGAATCACTCAAACACAAATGGGAGAGCAAACCTCTTTGCACAAACACTCAATACAATTACAGAGGATATGGAAAGTTATAGAAGGTAAGCTTGAGTGCTTTGAGAGAGAGTAGGAATAGTAGTGAGAACTTTGCTTAAGAGAAAATTTTTGGATTTTGTATGCTAATCTGGTTGCTAATTTTCCCAAATGAATGGGTATTTATAGACACCCAAGAATTATAACCATTGGGGACAAGCCTGGTATTATTAGAAAAGATTAATGATGTTTTAAATATTTTAACCCTATTTTAAAAATTAACCATGGTAAAAAATTCAGGGCAAACCGAGAGACCCGATCGACCAGAACACTTTCGGTCGACCGAAGTTCATATGGCTCGATCGACCAGGCCATTTTTTAACTTTAGGGTTGGTCGACCAAGAGAGGCGATTTTCCCAACTACCGCGGTTCGGTCGACCAGGCATATTTGAACTAGGCGATTCGGTTGACCAGACCGTTAGGACATCTCTGGAGGACCTTCGGTCGACCAGAAAGATGGATACATTTTGGGCTTAGTCGACCAGGTAGTCAAAAGTTTGACTCCTAGGAGGTTCGGTCGACCGGGTGTATTTGAACTAAACTGATTCGATTGACTGAGCTATGGTCAACTGGTTGACCCATACCGGCTTTGGTCGACTGGGGGAAGAATGAACTACATTTGCCGGTTGACTGAAAGTGCATAAAGTGTGCATTTCGGTTCTATTTTGATTCATAAACACCCTATTCTAGTGCCTAACATATATGAGTGCAAAGATGAGTGTCCTAGGGTCTTTTTAGGTCCAATTTTAGTTACGTTTTAGCTTTGAACTTACCTATTAGGCCATGCACATGGGGTGTGTGATTATTACAAGTAAAGTCCGCTAATTTACTATTACAGACCAATTCTACAAATGAAATATATATTACAACACAAATGGAATTTGGTCTTCAATCTTCACTTGCATTATGTGCATCTTGATCTAGACATTTTTAGGTTCCTGCACAAAGTCTCAAACGCCCATTAGATACAATGAGTATTTTTCATAATCAAAACCGGGCATGACCTTTAAGGTCAACATTCTCCCCCTTTTTGATGATGACAAATACAATAAGCAAAAATATAGGGTTAAGCCTAAGAAGACTCCCCCTTTCAATATGCATCCAATTTATTTTTAACAATGTCATTTTACCCATTATTTTTTCCCATTTTCATCTCCCCCTTTTGGCAACAGCAAAAAGGGTCATATGAATTTACACTCAGGCAATGGGTAAGTGTTACATTTATACATTGTGAATTTTGGAAAGATTTAAAAAAAAAATTTTGGTAGAGTGGAGTTTGTAAATCGGACTTTCCAAAATAAATTCTGTTTAAGTGTAACTTGTTTGAGTTTAAATATTTCCTAATAGTCTATCCACAACTACTCAAACAGTTCAGTATAGTCTAATCAATCAAATATAAATTTCAATATCATCATGAAGTGGACAAAAGAGTTGTGCAATACAAGTAATAATCAGTATTCATGACATCCCATAAAATCATGCTATAGAAATAAAACATGTGCACATAAGCAATAGTCAGCATTCACAAAGCTTGAGACAAGAAAACAAATCAACAATGATATTAGTTGCTAATACTTTTTTAATTTCACTTGAGAGCTCCCCCTAAATTTATGCAATTTATGAAACATCTAAGAAGCTTCTCTACTGTGCATTAAGCCTAACTCACGACTAATTTGTATGAACCTATCCTCGGGAAGTGATTTAGTCAATATATCGGCCCACTATTCATTTGTGCAAATGAACTCAAGAGCCACATCTCCTTTTTGCACATGATCACGTAGAAAGTGGTGTCTAATCTCAATGTGTTTAGTTCGTGAATGTGAGATAGGATTTTTGGAGATGTTGATAATACTAGTATTATCACTTTTAATCAGTATCATATCATAATACAATCCATAATCCATAAGTTGTTGTTTCATATAAAAAGTTTGGGGACAACAACTTCCAGCCATAATATATTCAGTTTTGGTTGTGGATAAGGCAACTGAGTTTTGTTTCTTGGAGAATTAAGAAACAAGAGATTGTCCTAAATAATGAAAAGTGCCACTAGTGCTTTTTCTATCAACCTTACTACCGGCAAAGTTAGCATCAGTGTAACTCACATTCTCAAAGGTAGTATGCTTAGGGTACCACAAGCCTAACTCTATAGTCCCAACTAGATACCTAAGGATTCGTTTGACAGCTTTTAAGTGAGATTCCTTAGAGGCAGCCTGAAACCTAGCACACATACACACACTAAACATAATATCAGGTCTACTAGCAGTGAGATATAAGAGACTCCCAATCATGCCACGATACAATTTTATGTCAATAGGAATTCCTTGCTCATCTTTATCAAGCTTAATGGAAGAGTTCATAGGATTACCAAGAATTTTGCAATCTTCCATATTAAATTTCTTTAACAAGTCCCTGATATATTTAGATTGGCATATGAAAGTTCCATCATTTGCTTGCTTAATCTATAGTCCTAAGAAGAAACTAATTTCACCCATCATGTTCATTTCAAATTCACTTTGCATGCATTTTGCAAATTCATTACACAACTCATCATTAGTTGCTCCAAAAATGATATCGTCCACATAAATTTGAACAAGGAGCATATCATCATTTTTGGATTTGATGAATAGTGTAGTGTCAATCTTGCCATGGGTAAACCCATTTTCTAGTAGAAAACCACTAAGCCTCTCATACCAAGCTTTAGGAGCTTGTTTCAATCCATATAAGGCTTTAAACAACCGGTAAACATGATCGGGATATTTATGATTTTTAAAATCGGGTGGTTGTTCTATGTATACCTCTTTATTAATGAAATCATTTAGAAAAGTTCTTTTAACATCCATTTGAAACAATTTTAAATTTTTAAAAGCAGTAAAGGCAAGTAGCATATGAATAGCTTCTAACCTAGCAGCAGGGGTATATGTTTCATCAAAGTCAATCCTTTCCTATTGGTTATACCCTTGGGCAACTAGTCTAGCTTTATTCCTAGTTACTACCCTATTCTTATCTTTCTTATTTCTATATACCCATTTAGTTCCAATGATGGTGTGCTCATTAGGCCTAGGAACTAAGGTCCATACTTTGCTTCTTTCAAATTAGTCAAGTTCTTCTTGCATGGACATCGTCCAAGACTCATCTTCTATGACTTCTTTAATATTTTTAGGTTCTTCTTGGGATAAGAAATCGAAATGATTCACTAGATTTCTCAAGGAGGATCTTGTGGCTACTCCATGGGATGGTTCGCCTATGATTTGATCTATAGGATGACTTCTAATGAATTTCCAATCTCTAGGCAACTCCGAATGTTCATTATCTTTAGATGATTTTTCATTTTCTTCTAGGTTTTCACTTGCATTAGTTTCAATAGATAGTTTGTCTAAGCATTTTCTAATATCAATATCATCTTCATCATGTTTCTTGGAAAATGGATTAGCTTCATCAAACACAACATGAATAGATTCAATCACAGTCAATGTTCTTTTGTTGAACACCCTATATGCTTTACTATTTAATGTATATCCTAGGAAAATACCTTCACCAAATTTAGAGTCATATTTTCCTAGATGCTCATTATCTCTAAGTACAAAGCATTTACAACCAAACACATGAAAGTAGGAAATATTAGGCTTATGATTGTTCCACAATTCATAAGGGGTTTTATTAATCGAATGTCTAATCAACACCCTATTCATAAAATAGCATGCAGTATTGATAGCCTCAGCCCAAAAATATTTAGGTAAGTTATGCTCATTCAACATAGTTCTACCCATTTCTTGCAGTGACCTATTCTTTCTTTCTACTACACCATTTTGTTGAGATGTGCTAGGTGCAGAGAAGTTATGTGATATGCCCTCTAAGTTACAATATTTTTCTATGCTTTCATTTTTTAATTTTGTACCTCTATCACTTCTTACGTGAGTTATTTTATATCCCTTTCCATTTTGGATTCTCCTACAAAGTTTGATGAATTGTTCACGTGTTTCATTTTTATGTGCAAGAAACAATACCCATGTGAATCTAGAAAAGTCATCTACAATTACAAAAGCATAAGATTTACCACCAAGACTTTGCACAGAATTGGGTCCAAAACAAATCTAAGTGGAGCATCTCAAGTGGTTTTGTAGTAGAGATGAATTTCTTTTTCTTGAAACTAGATTTAGTTTGCTTACCCATTTGACATGCATCACAAATTTTATCCTTTACAAAAGACATTTTAGGCAAGCCTTTTACTAGTTCTTTTCTAACAAGTTTTGACAATAAATCCATGCCTGCATGTCCTAAACTCCTATGCCATAACTAACTAGCTTCATTTATAGCATAAAAACAAAAGAGGTAGTTGTGAAGCTAAATTATCAAGAGAGGTAGTATAAACATTTTCATGTCTATCAGCAGTAAAAAACACTTTGTGATATGTTTTATTTTCTACTATGCATTTGTCATTTTCAAAAGATACTTTATATCCTATGTCACACAACTGACTTATGCTAAGCAAATTATGTTTCAACCCATCAACTAATAAAACATTATCAATAGTAAGAGAGGAATTTTTACCAACCTTACCTACCCTGATGATGAGTCCTTTGGCATTGTCTCCAAATGTCACATGGCCTCCATCATTGGGAACAATTGATGTGAATTTGCCCTTGTCACTGGTCATGTGCCTAGAGCACCCGCTATCCAAGTACCACCTGCCCTTGGAGGAGGACAACCTTAGGCATACCTATAAAATAAGCTAAGTCACTGATGCCGGTCCCCAAATTTTGTTGGGTCCACTGGGCTTAATAGCAGGATCTCCCTTAACTACCCATACCTTCCTAATTCTAGCACGCTTATTCCTAAGTGGACAATCAAATTGAATGTAACCAATTTGTTTACATTTAAAACACCTTAACCTACACTTATTCTCTTTAGGAGGAATATGAGATTTTGACTCACGTGTGAAGTGTCCTAAGTAAAGATTGGGTCGTATAACATTTTCAACACCATTAAAACTAAGACCCTCGTTACTTAAGGAGTTTCTTTGTTCACCAAGTAATTTTTCAAAATTGTCTTTGCCCTTAGTGAATTTAAAAATGATTTTGGAGCTATCCTCCAGTTTCCTCTCAAGCTCAACAATAGTAGAATTTTTTTTTTTTTTTTTTTTTAAATAGAGGCATGAGAGGTTTTTGCCATATTAAACAACTTTGACCAATTCTCACATTTCTTTTTCAAATCATTATTTTCTTTGGTCATTTTTCCTAACAATTTAGAGACACAAATATATTCAAATTGTAACTCTCTAAATGTAGGCATGCAATCAAAATCACAATCATCATATGAATAGTATGAAGATAATGAACTAGAAGACAATACCTCATCCTTGTGTGCCATTAAGCTCATACTAGCGATCTCTGCGTCACTGTGATCTGATTTTGAGTCGCTGCTACTAAGTTTGCCCTATGAAGTCCCGACCTTCATGGCTTTCTTTTTTTTCTTAGCCTCCTTTTTTAGTAGTGGGCAGTTAGGTTTGATGTGCCCCACCTTGCTGTAGTGATAGCATGTTGGAGCATTTGATTTTTCTTTTCCTTTACTGGACTCTCTCTTCTCATTAGTAGACTCTCTATATTTTTTATAGGGCTTCCTGTTCTTCCTGAAAAATCTGCTGAATTTTCTAGTTAGCATTGCCATTTCATCATCAGTGTCAGACTCACTGCACTCACTAGATGTGCTATTAGATGCTTTCAGTGCAGTCACTTTCTTAGACCTATTATGCTCATTAAGTATTTCATTTATGGACAATTCATAAGTAATCAAGGAACCTATCAATTCATCTAAAATCATGGCCTTAAGGTCTCTACCCTCAGCAATGGCCATAGCCTTGGCTTCCCAAATAGGAGGTAAGCCTCTAAGGATCTTCCTAATCATCTCATATGTGGGATATGTCTTTCCTAATGCATGCAGTGAGTTTATGATATGTGTGAATCTAGTGTACATACTCTGAATGGACTCACCTACATTCATCCTAAATGCCTCATACTCACTGCTCAACATATCTATCCTACTGTCCTTCACATCCCTAGTACCCTCATATATGACCTCTAACTTATCCCATATTTCTTTTGTAGTGAAACATGCCATAATTATGTTAAATTCATTCACATCAAGACTACAGTACAAAATATTCATGGCAGTGGCATTAAGACTAATAGCTTTCATATCATCATCATCATACTCATCCTCAGTCTTAGGAACCCTACTTGCACGCTCAGTTTTCATAGGGACATAGTTTCCCTTTGAGACAATCCTCCACACCTTCCAATCAGTATTCTGAAGGTAGATGCACATCCTCTGTTTCTAGAAAATGTAATTAACACCACTGAAAACAAGAGGTTGTGTGGAAGATGGTCCCTTAGGGAAAGGGGTCACGGAGCTATGAGCCATATGTGATCTTTTTGCAAAATGACAACTAGTCTATGCTACGTGGCTCTAATACCAATTGTTAGCTTTACCGTGATCCCAAAGGTGGGGTTGAATTGGTATTTTTAAATTTAAGCACAAGGTCAATCACCTAACACCAGCATATTCACAACCCTAGGGTCATTATAGTGCAAGAATGTAAATGTATACAAAAAAGTCAAAAAAACCAACGTAATCAAACACACATGCACCAAAAAGCAGTAAAGTAAAGTCGACACACAGAAATATTATCAAGGTTTGGCAAATAGCCTACGTCCACACCTTAACTAACAAGCACAAGGATTACCACTATAACTTGCTCACTTAAACGGGTGGAACAACACCTATACAAACCAAGTCAATTAGTACAAGACTGACCTCAACCTTTACAACAATCTTTACCAGACTGGATTACCGCCCTCTCAGGCGACACCTGGAAACACTCAGATTTTACAATCAAATTTTTAGATTTGGTGTATTCCCAAGAGGGGAGGTGAACTGGAATTTAAAACTTTTTCTCCTAGGTTAACTGGTTTTATCAACAGTACATTCATAACCTAAGTCTATCTACCTAAATGCGCAGATAAGTTTAATATGCAGAATTTAAATCATGTGCGTCATTCACACAATAACATACACGTGTGGTAAAGATAAAGTGCATAAATATAAATAGACACGATATGTTATCGGGGTTCGGCCAACTGTGCCTATGTCCTCGCCTCTAGCTCGCAAGCCCGTGGATTCCACTAATGGCTCACTTAACGGGTGGAGTGGCACCTAATACAACCAGGTCAATTAGCATAGGGCTGACCTCAACCTTTAAAAACTCTCTTTGCGAGGTGGAGAAGGCCCTAGGTCAAATTCATAGGGCTGATCCCAACCTGATCCTTCCGGGCTAGATCAAACCCCCTCAGGCCATGCTTGAAAATACAACAGTATTTTTCACAAGGTAACCGGTACAGTGATTATGCTTTAATGTAAAGCAGATATGTACCCAATACGTGCAATCACATACACATCAACAATGTAGGTAAATGTAAGCTCAGTGATGTGTATATACATGTGCAAATAACACTCAACAAGATATGATCACAATAATGTTCAAGAGTATTCAATACAAGCAATATCTTGGAATCTAAGCAAAGCACTTTAATAGAAAATCAATATTCCAAAAATATGAATCAGATAATCAAACTAGTTCAAAAGAATTTTCCTCAATAAACTAAGCATAACACTAGTTTGAAAATGTTTTTCTTATTTAAAAGAAATCTTTGCACATCCAAAATCCAAGATATTGGACACTTACAATAACAATGCAAATATCCTAAGCTTACTAGGTTATTCCAATACAAGATTTATAGTATGAAAATCTGTGGGATAAACCTAAGCTAAACTTCCCAAAAACAATATCTCAATCACATAAGCACACTGGGAGTATTAGCAATACTAGCACTACCAATATACTCTCACAATGCTAAAATGTATCAAGGGAATAGAAATTTGAGAGTATTTGGACAAAAATAGTACTTTTAAAAGAGAGGATTTTTGGCTAATTATTTTGGCTAATCTCATTTAATCTTCACTGTTGGCCTTACTAGGTTTGATACTCCACTTTGATACTAACAAACAAGTAGGATTTAACATGCTTTAGTTGAGTGTTGTGTTTTCTTAGGAATTCATATTGAAGGTACTCATGTAGCATGAATCAATAACTGATAGCATGGATCAAAGTTTAAAACCAAAAGAGCATGATGATTAAAGAAGAACAACATGAGAGCTCAAAGTTAAAAATATTTTGCGAGATCAGAGATTAAGCAACAAAGAAAGTTCAGAACAAAGGAAAATTTTTGAGAAATTAGGACAAGTCTCTGTAAGTACTTTAAGTTTATTCAAGTATGAAGTTTTCATTTTGAAGCTCATTAAACAAAGAGAATTAGAGACCATAAAAAAATAACTTGGAACATGTTTTCAAAGTTAAAACAAATTTATATTCCAAGTAAAAATGAGAGAGAAATCAAAAAGTGACTAAGAAAGAAATTTGTTCAATTGACAGACGACTGTGTGATTATAGGCAGACGACTGACTAAATTAAAGACTTAAAGTTGAAACACAGAAGCCTGACAGACGATTGTCAAGGCTCCCACAGACGACTGTCAGTGAAAGGTGAGAAGTCCATGAAAGTTTCATTAGACAACTGTCCACTTTATATGTTACTAAAAGGCTCAAAATTTCATGTGGACAGACGACTGTCATCATATGGACAGACGACTGTAACCTTATATTCTGATGACAGACGACTACCACTCAAGGGACAGACTACAGCCACCTTTCTGCCTATGAATCTTACCATTATATTAAATGGATAGACGACTGTCAGGACTTCATAGTCGTCTGCCTCGTGGCAATTTTCTGTTTTTCAACGGATATAATTTTTGAAATTCAAAAATTTGGAAACTCAAAATAAGTTTATTTTATGGAAACAAGTCTGAGTATCCTTTGGGGAACAAGTAAAGAGGTTTTATACATCTATAAATACCCCCAAGACTCATTGAATTAAACACCAAGATTATTAAGAGCTCACAATCTGCTGTTATATTCTCTCTCACTTTGAAATTTTGAAAGTGCCTCATATTGCTCTCATCCATGCTCGAAATTAAGAAGATGTTGCTGAATCTCACTGTGTTTGATTATTGAGTTGCTGATTCTTTCATTGAAAGATATCCACGGTGATAAATTTCTAAGAGCTTCATTCTGAAAATTCATATTCTAAATTTACTGAAGTGCATTAGTGTTTTAAACTTGTGCCAATCAGCTCTTTGAGGAGCAAGTTTTTGTACATGTTGTTTCTCTATCATTGTAACAGGGTTTGTTGATGATTTGAGTATTGAATTGTTGGACCAAACAAGGGAAGATTGTTTGGAGAAGGTGGGCTCTAGCCTTACCCAAGGAGTGCTTGTAATCGTTTTTGTTCCAGTTGATAAAGGAACGGTAATAGTGAATCCTTTGGCGGTTTAGCCAAGGGCGGAGGGCGTAGGCTATGTTAAAGCCGAACCTCATAAAAATCCTTGTGTTCTTCTTTCTTTACTCTATTTTTTATTCTTTAATTTTCAAAGATATAATCTGCGTGGTTGTTTTTAAATTTTAATCCTGAATATTTGGTTGTTAAATAGACTGGAAGGTAATTCATTTTGGATAAATCAACATTGATTGCGGAAACCGAAAGGGACTACGTTGGTTTATTATCCTTGACCTATTAATTTGAAAGTTTATTTAAAAACTGAACATTGGGAAGAAGAATACTTGTGATTTAGGGCTTATATTAAGAACAACAAATTTTCACATATATTGTTACTTAAAATTGAGAGTTTGATCTTGTTGTGATTGATTGTGATTGTTTCTTAAAAGAACTAATTCTAAAGAAATTTTTTTAAAAAAATTAATCCACCCCCCCCTCTTGGGAAACTATTCCTAATTTCAATTGGTATCAGAGCCAAGATATAGTAATTCCTAACAAGAAACTATAAAAAGATCAAATGGAAAATATAGGAATAGCACCGTTTGGTGAAGGCCAATCCTCAACTCGTCCACCAATTTTTTGTGGCAATAATTATACGTTTTGAAAAAAGAGAATGCAAATCTATCTCCAACACATGGATTGGAGAGCATGGGAAGTAGTTATGGATGGATACCTTATTCCCACTAAAATAGTTGATGGAAAACAGATTCCAAAAGAAAAAATGGATATGATCGATTCAGACTATAAAATGCTTCAAATCAATTCAAGCGCTATAAATGTTTTATACTGTGCCTTAGATGCTAACGAATTTAATAGGGTTATGGCATGCACGACGGCTAAAGAAATATGGGACAAATTAGAAGTGACATATGAAGGAACTATTGATGTTAGAGACAATAGGATAGACATGTTAACAAGTGAATATGAAGCATTCAAGATGAATTCTGATGAAACAATATCAAGTATGTACACCAGATTTACCCACATAATAAATTCCTTAAAGTGCCTTAGGGAAAACTTATACTACCTAAAAAATGATTAGAAAAATCCTAAGAGGTCTTCCCTCAATATGGGAACCAAAGGCTACAGCTATCACTGAACGTAGAAACCCTAAGACTACCTCTTTAGATGAACTCATAGGTTCACTACTTACCTATGAAATGGCTCTAAAAGAAAGGAATCTTGAACCAAAGCATAAAATATCTATTGCATTAAAAGCATCCAGCCGCAGCTCTAGTGAAGAGGAAAGTGAGACAAGTGACTTAGATCAAGATGAATTAGCATTCATCACTAAGAGACTAGGCAAGTTCTATAGAAGAAATAAGAGATTTCCTAGAAAGTTCAGTAAAAAGAAACCTGAAAAAGGAGAGACAAGTAGGAAGGAAAATAAAAGCAAGAATGAACCTCCAATATGTTATCATTGCAAGAAACTAGGGCATATCAGACCAGACTGTCCATTGTTCAAGAAAGACAAGAAGAAAAAGAAGGAAGCTTTGAAAGCTATGTGGGATGATTCAAGCTCCAGCGAGACAAAAAATGAATCAAGCGGACAAGAGATGGCAAACATATGTTTCATGGCAAATAATGAAGAGGTAAACTCCTACTATTCCTCTACAGAATCTCAAAATAAGTCATATGACGAGTCATGTGACAGCATGCCTTCCTATAAGGAATTGCAAGCTGAGTTGTTTTCTTTGCATAAGAGATTTATAAAAATTTCTAAAAGAAATATAACTTTAAAAGATCAAAATAAAGAACTAGCAAAGCAACTTGAATCATTCAAAGCTATTGAAGAAGAAAAAAATTCTTGTATTAAGAAGTTGGAAGAAGAAATAAATATAGCAACTCAAGAGTTGGACAAAACTCATAAAGATAATTTGAATAAAAAGGATTTAGAAGTAAATGAACTCAAAAAGGCGGTAGAGGATGAAGAAAAAATTATCCAAACTTTACCAAACGAAAAGAAAACTTTGAAAAGATGATTGGACAGCAAAGGCTTCATGGGAACAAAGAAGGTATAGGCTACAATGGTAAAACAAATAAAAAGAACAAAAAGCTATACATGGGATACTTTGTTAAGGAAGCTAAGTATTGCGCTAGCACTTCGTCAAACAACAAACATGAACACGCCACTTGCTATATGTGCAAGACTAAAGGTCATGTAATGTTTAATTGCCCACTAAAAAGAAAGTATGTTAAAGTCCAAGGAGAATGGAAAGTCAATAATGGAACTAACAACAAAACAAAGAAAATTAAAAGAATTTGTGTTCCAAAGACTAACACAAAAAATCTTCCATTGTAGGTATGCTTTAGGACAACACCGTCAACGGATAAATGGTACTTGGACAACGGGTGCTCAAGGCACATGACCGGTGACAAGACCAAGTTCACTACATTAAAACAAAAGGATGGAGGGTACGTCACCTTCGGCGATAATGCTAAAGGTAAAATTATTGGCATCGGTAAAATTGGTAAAGAACCTTCACTCACCATAGATAATGTGCTATTAGTAGAAGGATTAAAACATAACATTTTAAGTATTAGTCAACTAAGTGATAAAGGGTTTGAAATAATCTTTAAGAAAGAAAAAATGTGTTATTCAAAATCCTAAGAACAATGAAACTTTGTTTATAGCTCATAGGTTAAACAATGTTTATTGTATAAATTTTAGGAACTTAGTAAATCAAAATGTAACCTGTTTGGCAACAATGAATGAAATAAGTTGGCTATGGCATAGGAAACTAGGACATGCTACCATCGACCTATTATCCAATTTATCAAAGAAAAATCTTGTCAAAGAACTACCTAATACAAAGTTTATAAAAGACAAGATATGTGATGCATGTCAAAAGGGAAAGCAAGTTAAAACAAGTTTCAAAAAGAAAAAATACATATCTACAGAAAGACCCCTAGAATTGTTGCATCTAGACTTATTTGGTCCAACTAGAACCTCAAGTCTAGGAGGATCGAAAACAATATGCTTTTGTAATAGTAGATGATTATTCAAGATTCACTTGGGTATTATTTCTAGCAAACAAAGATGAAGCCTATGACATGCTTATTGCTTTATGTAAGAAATTACAAAATGAAAAGGGCTATAACATAACAAGATTTAGGAGTGATCAAGATAGGGAATTTTGAAACAAAAATGTTGAAAATTTCTGTAATGAATATGGAATAAACCATAATTTTTCCGCACCTAGGACTTCACAACAAAATGGAGTTGTAGAAAGAAAAAATAGAACTTTACAAGAAATGACAAGAACAATGTTAAATGAAAACAATCTACCTAAATACTTTTGGGCAAAAGCTATAAATAAAGCATGCTACATTGTAAATAGGGTATCAATAAGATCAAAAATCGACAAAACACCATATGAACTTTGGAAAGGAAGAAAACCTAATATTTCCTACTTTCATGTATTCGGATGCAAATGTTTTATTCTTAATACTAAAGATGATTTAGGAAAATTTGATGCAAAATCTGATGAAGGTATCTTCCTAGGGTACTCTATAAATAGTAAAGCCTATAGGGTTTATAATAAAAGAACCTTTACTATTATGGAATCAATGCACATAACATTTTATGAATCAAACAATCATAACAATAAAAATGAGAATGATGAAAAAGAAGATACTCCACAAAAAGAAGAAAATCTTGAAATAAAAGAAGAAATCAATAATGATGCTTCAAATGAAAACCTTACAGAAAATCTGAAGCTTCCTAAAGAATGGAGATATAATAAAAATCACCCAAAAGAACAAATTCTTGGTGAAACTTCAAAAGGAATAACTACTAGAGCCTCATTAAAATATATTTGCAATCATTATGTCTTTTTATCTCAAGATGTACCCAAAAATATTGAAGAAGCCTTAAATGATGATTCTTGGATCATAACTATGCAAAAGAAACTAAATCAATTTGAAAGAAGTCAAGTATGGAAACTTATACCTAAACCCAAAGACAAGTCAATCATAGGAACTAAATGGGTGTTTAGAAATAAAAAGGATGAAACTAGAGTAGTTCTAAGAAATAAAGTTAGGCTTGTAGCACATGGTTACAATCAAGAAGAAAGCATTGATTATGAAGAAACCTTTGCCCCTGTAGCAAGAATGGAAGCTATAAGGATGCTTCTTGCCTATGCAGCCTATACATATTTCAAATTATACCAAATGGATGTAAAAAGTGCATTTCTAAATGGCTATATAAATGAAGAAGTCTATGTTAAACAACCTCCAGGTTTTGAAGATTCTAAAAATCCAAATCATGTATTTAAGTTAACTAAAGCCCTATATGGATTGAAACAAGCTCCTAGAGCTTGGTATGATAGACTAAGCAAATTTCTACTCCAAAATAATTTTTCAAGAGGAAAGATAGACAACATTTTATTTATAAAAAACAAAGATAATAATATGCTTATAGTTTAAATTTATGTTGATGATATTATATTTGGAGCTACTCATGAAGATTTGTGTAATGAATTTGCTAAAACTATGCAGAGAGAGTTTGAAATGAGCATGATGGGAGAATTAAATTATTTTCTAGGTTTGCAAATCAAACAAGCTAAAAATGGAACTTTCATAAATCAAACTAAGTATATAAAAGACATGCTAAAGAAGTTTGATATGGAAGAAAGTAAACCTATAGGAACTCCTATGAGCACTTCAACTAGTCTAGATAAGGATGAAAAAGGGAAACAAGTTGATACCAAACATTATCGAGGTATGATAGGAAGTTTACTTTACTTAACAGCAAGTAGACCAGATATAATGTTCAGTGTGTGTATGTGTGCTAGGTTCCAATCGGCTCCTAAGGAATCACATCAAACAGCAATAAAATAAATTCTTAGATATTTGCTAGGCACACTTGATTTAGGGTCATGGTATCCAAAAGGAACTGATTTTGAAATGATGAGTTATTCAAATGCAGATTATGCAGGATGCAAAATAGATAGAAAAAGCACTAGTGGGACTTGCCACTTTTTAGGACACTCATTAGTTTCATGGTTTTCAAAGAAACAAAATTTCGTAGCACTATCTATAGAAAAAGCAGAATACATAGCAGCTGGGAGCTGTTGTGCTCAAATTTTATATATGAAACAACAATTAAAGAACTTCAAAATTCAATATCAAACAATCCCCATAAATGTGATAATACAAGTGTGATAAATATTTCAAAGAATCCAGTATCATATTCAAGAACTAAACATATTGATATACGCCACCACATTTTAAGAGATAATGAAGACAAGAAAGAAATAATTCTTGAATTTATAAATACTCATGCTCAATTTGCTGAGGATCAATTTATATTTATTCGACGAGAAATAGGCATGTATAAGAGAAGTTAACTAAAAAGGGGCAGAAGCTGAGTTTGGTCAACATATACGACTGCTAGGGAGGTGACAGACAATTAGCAGGCTACTGTCTGTGTAAAAGACAGTAGACAAACGACTACCAGGGAGCTCACAGTTGACAGGCAGGCTACTTTCTGTGGACAGACAATTGTCCAACTAGAGACAAATGACTGTCTCGCGGCGGGTAAGGTACTTTTCACTTAAAAAAATGCTTTTTAAACCCTACAAATGACTGACTATTCGTCTTCCTTCCTCTAAAACATTTTGTTGAATCAGGTGTAATCCCAAGAGGGGGGTGAACTGAAATTTAAAAATTCTTTGACACTTATTTACCGCTTAAACCCTTCTTATATATTTACCAACGAATTGTAACTCAATTACTTATGTGTAAGGCTATCCAACCTATGAATGCAATATACACAATTTAAATGTAATGCTGAAAATAAAGAGTAAAGGGAAAAGAGAAGACAAACGCAGTTTTACGAGGTTCAACCGACTTGGCCTACGTCCTCGCCTTGAGCAACCACTCAAGGATTCACTAAATCCCCACTCCTTAAATTGGGATGGAGCTTCCCTTATAATCCACTGCTTACAAGAGACACAGCTTCCTCCTACTCCGCTGCTTACAAGAGCCACAGCTCTCTCCTCACACACCGATTCACACACCGAACCGTGTATACAATATAGTCTAAAAAATAACACTCAAAAATGCTTCTAACAAAAGCGTGTGAGTACAAATCAAATTCCTAATACACTAACATATGATATAACTTGAAGCTCATGAATGTATGAAAAACGATGGAATAATTTTAATGTATGATATGCTTCAACACACAAATCCCTATTTAACCAAAACTCCCAAGTAAAGATATATTTAAAATGTTTTGGAGTATACTAGGGTTCTTGGTTCACTTTGCAAAAAGGCACAAATATATTTGAAGTGAACTTGTTAACAAAAACTTTGTCTTGAATATTAAATCAATCAAAATCACAAAGTTTTTCTTTCAAGTATTCAATCACAAACTGAGTATATTGTTTTTCATAAATTATCCCTCAATAGAATATATAGTTAAAAGTACCAAGGATATTTAATTAAACATTAATATAACTAAAATATAGTTACTTTAGAAAACACACACTTGACTCAAACCTTTCAATCAACCACACATCCTAAATCAAGTAAAGATCTTGTTTAGAATAACTATGTATATGTATAGGCACTTTCAAGATCAACCTTTTAATCAAAATAGGTTTTTCAATAATAAGCTCTATGAACAATATATAAATATATTTATATACTCTTGAATCAAGAACCAATCAACCAAGCTAAACAAGCTTTCTCAAGTAATGATCTTTTCAAAAATCAATTTTTATATGTATACGCACACTCAAGATCAAAACTTTTCTAATGATATTCTAGAACACGTAATGAGATGAGATGAGAAGTTCTTAAAAGTAATAACTTGGAAGATCAAACCTCAATACTAGATTGAAGTACAGTTGAATGAATGAATGCCTTTTGATATTCAGAATAGATTTGCCCAAAGACAATGAAGGTAGAATGACGTGCAGACAATCAGCTCAAGTTTTTCTACAATCTTGCAATACAATGTGTTCTTCTCTTGTTGTGTGTCTTCTCTTATTTTTTGTGTCTAACCTACGTTCTAGGGTTTAGATATTCAGTAGATATATTTTCTTACCCTTAGAATTGATCTTAGTCGTTGGATCAATGAAATAGCTCGTGAGTCCTTTTAATAAAAATCTGATTTTTTTAACTTTCCCGCGACTTCAGGCAACCAAATAGGGATTCAGGCTCCTGAAGTGGCAAGTTCAGGCGCCTGAGGTCCTAAGTTCAGGTGACCGAGGTGCCTTGGCCAGCTTCTGTGTTTCCCATTAATTCTTTAGGCTACTGAACTTAATCTTTAGGCAACCAAAGAAATTCTTCAGGCACTGAGGTGGAGTTCAGGCTACTGAAGTCCCCTTTTTTTTTATTTCCTTTTTCTAATTTTAAAAAATGCTTTGCTCTTTTTCTTGGGCCTTTTATAAAACATATTTTTCATGATTTCAAAAACATTTCCAAGTTCATGAAGGTTCCCTAATGATATACATGAAATGCCTAAATCCTAAAGAAATTTTAATTTATGTTAAACCTCAAATTAAATCATATGACAATGTAGGTACATAAGTTCTAAATACCCATTCCGAAGATGTTCTTGAACTTTGCCGCCTGCATCTTGATTCTCGTACTCTTTAAGTTCCATGGATCTTGCCAAGATTTGTTAGCTTTACTTGAAGGCTTCCATGACTCGTTATCTTTCCATGCATGCTTAATATAGTTCTTGTAGTTATTGTTCACAAACTCCATGCATAGTTCAAATACCAAGTGATTTGTCGTTATCAAAAATGGATTGGACTCGTAGAGTCAACAATCTCCCCCTTTTTGATGATGACAAATGGACGAGCAAAAATATATAATGGGTTACACCTAAAAAGGTCCCCCCTCATTTAATGCATCAAATAATTAATTAATGACAATATGCTCATGTTCATACACAAAGTGTTTAGCCTAAATTCAAATGAATTATGAAATATGCTCATAATAAATATGCTCATGATGTTTCAACCATGACATCAACCAATTGTTTTTCCCCCTTTAGTTCCATTGTATTATTTTTGCTTCCAAATTTTCTCCCCTTTTTGACATCAACAAAAAGGTGTAAACAAGTAAAAACATGAGTAGACGCACCCTTATGTTCTTCTCCCCTTAGAGATCTTAAGGTTTTGAATGTATCCAATGGTTGATTAATGCAATACCAAGTGATTATATCGTAAATGATGTTGCTCCCCTTGAATTATATCATCTAACATGATTTTAAGCAACCTCTCGACTATGCATGAGACCTAATTCACGCCTAATTTGGATAAACCTATCCTCCGCAAGTTGTTTCGTGAATATATCTATCCATTGTTCATCCGTGCATACAAACTCTAGTGTTACATCCCCTTTTTGCACATGGTCACAAAGAAAGTGATGTCGTATTTCTATGTGCTTAGTTCGTGAATGTAATATGGGATTCTTTGATATATTTATTGCACTCGTATTATTGCATCTTATAGGGATTGTTTCATAACTTAATCCAAAATCCTTTAGTTGTTGCTTTATGTAAAGAGTTTGAGCACAACTACCTGTCGCTATGTATTCAACCTTAGCTGTGGAAAGAGCAACTGAATTTTGTTTCTTGGAAAACCAAGAGACCAAGGAGTGTCCTAAGAAATGACAAGTACCATTAGTGCTCTTCCTATCCACTTTGCTACCCGCAAAATTAGCATCTGAATAACTAAGAATCTCAAAGGATGTGTACTTAAGAAATCATAACCCAATGTCCACGGTTCCTATCAGATATCTAAGTATTCGTTTAACAGCTAGCAAATGAGACTCTTTTGGAGCAGATTGAAATATTGCACACAAACAAACGCTAAACATTATATCTGGTCTACTGGCAGTCAGGTATAACAAGCTACCTATCATTCCACGATATAGCTTGACGTCTACAGGTATACCTTGTTCATCTTTGTCTAATTTCAATGAAGCGCTCATAGGTGTACCTAGTATTTTTCCGTCCTCCATATTAAACTTTTTGAGAAAGTCTCTAATATACTTTTATTGATTTATGAATATTCCATGATTTTCTTGTTTGATCTGAAGTCCTAGGAAGAAGTTTAGTTCACCCATCATGCTCATATCAAATTCATTTTGCATGGTATTGGCAAATTCATTACACAATTCTTTATCTGTAGCGCCAAATATGATGTCATCTACATATACTTACACTAAGAGAATATCATCTTTCTTAGACTTTATGAATAGCGTTGTATCTATCTTTCCTCTTATAAACTCATTTTCTAATAGAATACTGCTTAGTCTTTCATACCAAGCTCTAGGAGCTTGCTTTAAACCGTACAAGGCTTTCGTCAGTCTATACACGTGATCTGAATTCTTATGGTTTTCAAAACCTGGGAGTTGTTCTACATACACTTCTTCATTTATGTAGCCATTTAAAAATGTGCTTTTGACGTCCATTTGATATAGCTTGAAATCCTTAAAAGCTACATATGCTAAAAGCATTCGTATAGCTTTGATCCTAGCTACAGGGGCAAATGTTTCTTCAAAATCTATACCTTCTTCTTGATTATGTCCCTGATCTACTAATCTAGCCTTATTTCTCACAACTACTCCATGTTCATCTTTCTTATTCTTATATATCCATTTGGTCCTTATGATTGACTTACCCTCTGGTCTGGGAACTAAAGTCCACACTTTATTTCTTTCAAATTGATGTAATTCTTCTTGCATGGACAGCACCCAAGATTCATCTTCTATAGCTTCACTCACATTCTTAGGTTCTTCTTGAGATAGAAATGCAAAATGAATAACCATGTTCCTAAGAGAGGAGCGAGTGCCTACTCCACGTAATGGTTCTCCTATTATTTGATCCATGGGATGGTTCTTTATGTATTTCCATTCTTTAGGTGGTTCATTAACCTCATTTGTAGTTTGATCAATTTCAATGGATGGTTCTTTAAGTTCATTTTTCTTTTCTGAGTCATTCTCAATGGACAGTTCTTCTATTTCCTTGTT
The DNA here is from genome assembly GCF_029873635.1 of Malania oleifera. Classification (NCBI taxonomy): domain Eukaryota; kingdom Viridiplantae; phylum Streptophyta; class Magnoliopsida; order Santalales; family Ximeniaceae; genus Malania; species Malania oleifera. The sequence continues at coordinate 46,586,344 of NC_080417.1, forward strand.
TAATTCAATTTCATCTTCATCTGTTCTTTTGGAGAAGGGATTTGACTCATCGAACACTACATGAATAGATTTTATGACTGTCAATGTTCGTTTGTTATATACTCTATATGCTTTACTATCTAAAGCATACCCTAGGAAGATACCTTCATCTGATTTCACATCAAACTTTCCTAGATGCTCATTGTCTCTAAGCACAAAACACTTACAGCCAAAGACATGAAAATATGATATGTTTGGTCTATAGTCATTCCAAAATTCGTAAGGAGTCTTATTAAGTGATGGTCTAATCAAAACTTTATTTAGCATATAGCAAGCAGTATTCACTGCCTCGGCCCAGAAGTATTTAGGTAATTTATGTTTGTTAAGCATAGTTCTAGCCATTTCTTGTATATACCTATTCTTCCTTTCAACTACACCATTCTATTGTGGTGTTCTAGGAGCTGAAAAATTATGGGCAATTCCTAATATATTACAATAGTCTTCCATGCCTTAATTTTTTAATTCTCTACCCCTATCACTTCGAATTTTAGTAATTGTGTATCCCTCTTCATTTTGGACTTTCTTGCATAGGTTTATAAATTTTTCACATGCTTCATCTTTATGACTTAAGAATAGTACCCATGTGTATCTTGAAAAGTCATCAACTTTGACAAAAGCGTATGATTTACCTCCTAAAATCTAAATTGGGTTTGGTCCAAATAAGTCTAAGTGTAGCATTTGAAGTGGCCTAGTAGTGGAGATACGTTTCTTCTTCTTTGAGCTTGTTCTTGCTTGTTTTCCTAGTTAGCATGCATCACAGATTTTATCTTTCACAAATTTAGTCTTAGGTAGTCCCTTAACTAATTCTTTCTTAACTAGTTTTAAGATTAAATCAATGTTTGCGTGTCCTAGTCTCCTATTCCAAATCCAGCTTATTTCATTCATAGCAGACAAGCATGTCACACTCTATGAAGTTAAGTTATCAAATCTTGTGGTATATACGTTTTCATGATACTTAGCAATGAACAGTATCTTATTATCAGTTTTGTGTTCAACCATGCACTTGTCATGTTCAAATGATACTTTGTAGCCTTTATCACATAGTTGACTTATGCTCAATAGATTGTGCTTTAAAACTTCAACTAATAAAACGTCATCAATAGTGAGTTAGGAATCATTACCAACTTTACCGACACCTGTGATCTTTCCTTTAGCATTATCTCCAAAAGTAACAAACCCTTCATCCTTGAGAATGATGGATGTGAATTTTGCTTTATCCCCAGTCATGTGGCATGAGCATCCATTTTCCATATACCATTTATCTTTTGAGGATTCTGATCTTAAGCAAATCTCAAGGTCATCATGTGCCATTAGACACAGATTGGCAACCTCGTCGTCGTTGGATTCAAATTCTGAACTACTAGTGTTGTGTGTATCCCAGCTGACTTTCAGCGCCTTCTTCTTTTTATTTGAAGCTTTTATGAGCTTGGGGCACTCAGGCTTGATGTGTCCAACTTCTTGGCAGTTGTAGCATGTTGGTGGATCCTCCTTCTTTTGCCCTATTAAATTCATTGACATCTAATGCACAGAAAAGTAAGTTCATGGCAGTGGCATTGATTTGAACTGACTTCCAATCCTCTCTAGTATATTCATCTTCAGTCTTAGGTACATTAATCTTATCAATTATTTTCATGGGAATGTGATTTCCCTTAGTCACTATTTTCCAAACCTTCCAATCTACATTCAGTAGATATATACTCATCCTACATTTCTAATAGGTGTAATTTACACCACAGAAAATGGGTGGTCTAGTGGATGAGTGTCCCTCACCGAATGGAGTTACACCAATGTGTGCTATGTGATCATTTTACAAATTAACTACCAAGTCTATGAAAACCCGCTTTGATACCAAATGTTGAATCAGGTGTAATCCCAAGAGGGGGATGAATTGGGTATTTAAAAATTTTTTGACACTTATTTACCGCTTAAACCCTTCTTATATATTTACCAATGAATTCTTGTAACTCAATTACTTGTGTGTAAGGCTATCCAACCTAGGCATGTAATATACACAACTTAAATGCAGTGCTAAAAATCAAGAGTAAAGGGAAGAGAGAAGACAAACGCAGTTTTATGAGGTTCAGCCAACTTGCTCTAAGTCCTCGTCTGGAGCAACCACTCAAGGATTCACTAAATCCCCACTCCTTAAATTAGGACGGAGCTTCCCTTACAATCCACTGCTTATAAGAGGCACAGCTTCCTCCTACTACGCTGCTTACAAGAGATACAGCTCTCTCCTCACACACCGGTTCACACACCGAACCGTGTATACAATATAGTCTAAAAAATAACACTCAAAAATGCTTCTAACAAAAATGTGTGAGTACAAATCAAATTCCTAATACATTAACATATGATATAACTTGAAGCTCATGAATGTATGAAAAATGATGCAATCGTTTCAATGTATGATATGCTTCAACACACAAATCCCTATATAACCAAAACTCCCAAGTAAAGATATATTTAAAATGTTTTGGAGTATACTAGGGTTCTTGGTTCACTTTGCAAAAAGGCACAAATATATTTGAAGTGAACTTGTTAACAAAAACTTTGTCTTGAATATTAAATCAATCAAAATCACAAAGTTTTTCTTTCAAGTATTCAATCACAAATTGAGTATTGTTTTTCAGAAATTATCCCTCAATAGAATATATAGTTAAAAGTACCAAGGATATTTAATCGAACATTAATATAACTAAAATATAGTTCCTTTAGAAAACACACACTTGGCTCAAAACTTTCAATTAACCACACATCCTAAATCAAGTAAAGATTTTGTTTAGAATAACTATGTATATGTATAGGCACTTTCAAGATCAACCTTTTAATCAAAATAGGTTTTTCAATAATAAACTCTATGAACAACATATAAGTATATTTATATACTCTTGAATCAAGAACCAATCAACCAAGCTAAACAAGCTTTCTCAAGTAATGATCTTTTCAAAAATCAATTTTTATATGTGTACGCACACTCAAGATCAAAACTTTTCTAATGATATTCTAGAACACGTAATGAGATGAGGTGAGAAGTTCTTAAAAATAATAACTTGAAAGATCAAACCTCAATATTAGATTGAAGCACAGTTGAATAAATGAATGCCTTTTGATATTCGGAATAGATTTGCCCAAAGACAATGAAAGTAGAATGACGTGCACACAATCAGCTCAAGTTTTTCTACAATCTTCCAATACGATGTGTTCTTCTCTTTTTGTGTGTCTTCTCTTCTTTTGTGTGTCTAACCTACGTTCTAGGGTTTAGATATTCAGTATATATAATTTATTACCCTTAGAATTGATCTCAGCCGCTCGATCAATGAAATAGCTCACGAGTCCTTTTAATAAAAATCTAATTTTTTAAACTTTCCCGCAACTTCAGGCAACTGAAGTGGGGTTCAGGCTCCTGAAGTGGCAAGTTCAAGCGCCTGAGGTCCTCAATTCAGGTGACCGAAGTGCCTCGGCCAGGTTTTGTGTTTCCCATTAATTCTTCAGGCTACCAAACTTAATCTTCAGGCAACCGAAGAAATTCTTCAGGCTACTGAGGTGGACTTCAGGCTACTGAAGTCCCCCCCCCCCCTTTTTTTTCCTTTTTCTAATTTTAAAAAATGCTTTGCTCTTTTTCTTAGGCCTTTTATAAAACATATTTTCCATGATTTCAAAAAGATTTCTAAGTCCATGAAGGTTCCCTAATGATATACATGAAATTTCTAAATCCTAAAGAAATTCTAATTTATGTTGAGCCTCAAATTAAATCATATGACAATGTAGATACATGAGTTCTAAATACCCATTCCCAAGATGTTCTTGAACTTTGCCGCTTGCATCTTGATTCTCGTACTCTTTGAGTTCCATGGATCTTGCCAAGATTTGTTAGCTTTACTTGAAGGCTTCCATGAATCGTTATCTTTCCATGCATGCATAATATAGTTCATGTAGTTCCTGTTCACAAACTCCATGCACAGATCAAATACCAAGTAATTTGCCATTATCAAAAACAGATTGGACTCGTGGAGTCAACACATTTTCTCTTCTCTTTCATTCCAGTTCTTTCTCTTCCAAGCTTCACAAACCGATTATCCATCATACCCTACTCCATACATATCTAGGGTTTCTACTTGTCAAGATGGTTCGTACCAAAAATGTTGGAAAGAAGTACAAAGCTTCTCCGTCTTCTTCAAAGCCTACAAGCAACGATGATATCGAAAAATGGCTGGTCTCTTCACACGTAAAATCATTGTATCAGAATCATCTATCAGCTATTGAACCTATGTTCTATAAGATTTTAGATGTTACCATCTTTGAAGAAAATTTTCCTGAAATTTTAGATATGTTCAAAGCTATAGGATAGGACAAGTTTATCCTTTATCAAGTAAAAGAGTATTATCTAGATCAAATTAAGATTTTTTACTCTAATTTGGTTAAGAAGGCAGATGGCATTGCTTTTGAAATTTATGGTCAAAGGATAATACTTACCTCACACTCATTACGAAAAATTCTCCATATTAAGCATGAGAATTTTGAGTGTACACCAGTTGAGAAGCATTGAACCATGAAACAAGGGTTTACACCACAAGAATTTATGCCTCTTGTGATGAATGATGCACCTATGTATTTTGGACATCCTCCACAATACAAGCAGCTTAATATTCAGGCACAAATTCTGCATAAGATCATTGCATACAACATCATTCTGAGGTCTGGATTTTTTGATCATGTGTCGTATTTTGATTGTTTTGTTATGTGGTGCTTGCTCAAAGGGAAGAAACTGGACTTATCCAGTATCATACTGAAATGGACGGTGATGAAGCTTGAATCTCCTATAATTGGACTTCCATACGGTGGTATTCTTTCCTTAATCTTTGCCCATTTTCAAGTCCTCTCTCCTGCTTCGAAAATAGTAAAAAGAACCCATTTTCATGTTTTCTCATCTACTACATTGAAACGAATGGGTTACAAAACGTATACCGAGGGTTGGATGTTATGAGGCAACAGACCGGCAAGACCTACACCTAAGGCAAGGAGTCCAGCTCCTGAAGAAGCTGATATGCCACCTTGGTTTGTTCCTTTTTATCAACATTATACTAGCTTCAGTTCTGAAATGAGAGACAACTTTTCTTCTCTTCAAGATAAACTCTCCACCATTGATGACAAGCATACCTCATTAGATACTCATATTGCTAAGATAGAACATCATGTCACTAAACATGGCACTAATTCAAATAATGAGGATAGTAAAAATTCTGATGAGGAAGAAGTTGAATATGAAGAAGGTGAAGGAGAAAAAGAAAAAAAAAAGAGGCAGAAGAAGATGCAAGAGATAATGAAGCAGCAACTGAAGAAGAAGAGGAGGAGTAAGAAGAAGAAGAAGGTTCACAACAATCCAAAGGAAAAGGAATTTCTGAAGACAGTGACACTAACTCTAACATATAGATTTATGTTAGGTGTTTTTTTTTAGCTCTTTTGTATGCTTAAATTATGGACGTATTTTTGTGTTTGTTGAACAAAAAAGGGAAAATATGTAAGCTAAAGACTATGAGTCTCTAGCTCTAAAACTCTGAACTTTTTGCAATGTTTTGCTCTTAGTTTGATGTATTATAAGTTCTAATATTAATGATAATTCTGAAAACTTTGGAAGTTTTTCTTTAAATACGCTGCTTGACAGGGGGAGTATTATGAGTTCTCATTTGAACATAATTTTGAATCAATTGATGATAATACATTAACACTGGCTTCACACATACTCAAATTGCTATTTGTCCTTGATCATTATATACTCAAACTTTATTTTTTGAACGATGTCAAAGGGGGAGAAGTGTTTAGCCAAAATTTGGCTTGAAATTGATAAAAGCATGAATGATATTGAAGTTTGTTGAAATTTAAGGCTCACTCAAAATTTTTAAGTCTTGTTTGTCATCATAAAAAAGGGGGAGATTGTTGGCCTTATTAGGTTTGATACTCCATTTTGATGCTGACAAACAAGTAGGATTTAACATGCTTTAGTTGAGTGTTGTGTTTTCTCAGGAATTCATATTGAAGGAAACTCATGTAGCATGAATCAATAACTGATAGCATGGATCAAAGTTTGAAGACCATAAGAGCATGATGATTAAAGAAGAATAACATGAGAGCTCAAAGTTCAGAATATTCTGTGAGATCAGAGATTAAGCAACAAAGAAAGTTCAGAACAAAGGAGAATTTTCGAGAAATTAGGTTAAGTCTCTATAAGTACTTTAAGTTTATTCAAGTATGAAGTTTTCATTTTGAAGCTCATTAAATAAAGAGACTTAGAGACCATAATAAAATAACTTGGAACATGTTTTCAAAGTTAAAACAAATTTATATTCCAAGTAAAAATGAGAGAGAAATCAAAAAGTGACTAAGAAAGAAATTTGTTCAATTGATAGACGAATGTGTGGTTATAGGCAGATGACTGACTAAATTAAAAACTTAAAGTTGAAACACATAAGCCTGACAGACGATTGTCAAGGCTCCCACAGACAACTATCAGTGAAAGGTGAGAAGTCTGTGAAAGTTTCACCAGACGACTGTCCACCTTATATGTTACTAAAAGACTCAAAATTTCACGTGGACAGACGACTATCATCATATCAACAGACGATTGTCACCTTATATTCTGATGACAGACGACTGCCACCTTTCTGCTTATGAATCTTATCATTATATTAAATGGATAGACGACTGTTAGGACTTCACAGTCGTCTACCTCGCGGCAATTTTTTGTTTTTCAACGGATATAATTTTTGAAATTCAAAAATTTGGAAACTCAAAATAAGTTTATTTTATGGAAATAAGTCTAAGTATCCTTTGAGGAACAAGCAAAGAGGTTTTATACATCTATAAATACCCCCAAGACTCATTGAATTAAACTCCAAGATTATTAAGAGCTCACAATCTGCTGTTATACTCTCTCTTACTCTGAAATTTTGAAAGTGCCTCATATTGCCCTCATCCTTGCTCGAAATTAAAAAGATCTTGCTGAATCTCACTGTGTTTGATTATTGAGTTGCTAATTCTTTCATTGAAAGATATCCACGGTGATAAATTTCTAAGAGCTTCATTCTGAAAATTCATATTCTGAATTTACTGAAGTGCATTAGTGTTTTAAACTTGTGTTAATCAGCTCTTTGAGGAGCAAGTTTTTGTACGTGTTGTTTCTTTATCATTGTAACAGGGCTTGTTGATGATTAAAGTATTGAATCGTTGGCCCAAACAAGGGAAGATTGTTTGGAGAAGGTGGGCTCTGGCCTTACCCAAGGAGTGCTTATAATCATTTTTGTTCCAGCTGATAAAGGAATGGTAATAATGAATCCTTTGGCGGTTTGGCCAAGGGTGAGGACGTAGGCTGTGTTTAATATTTTTAGTTATCAATTCACTAATAACTATTTTAATTATTTTTAATTTAAATTTAAATATTGACTATTAAAATATAATATAAGATTATTATTTGTGTATTTATAACATATTATTGTCATATGAAATTACGAAAAAAATATTATTATTATTTAAGTTCAAAATATTAATTTATTTAATGTTGATTTAAATCAATAAGTTGTTCTTGTTTACTCATATTTGAATTATAATAACTAACATGTATTTTTAAATATATTTAAATACAAATATTAATATTTATATAATTAAAATTTTAAATGATAATTATACTAATTTTATAATATAAATTTATACATTTTCTATGAACTAAAATAACATAATATTATTTATTAATTAACTATAATCTTGTTATTAATGTATATTTATAACATACGATTATCGCATTAATTTATGTTAGAAATAATATTAATAACGATATTAAAATTTTAAGTTTTTTTATTGTTAATTTAAATTTATATATGGTTGTTTAATTCACTTTAGAATTTAATTATATTTTATTATTAATAATTAATAAGTTATAATGCATAGTAAAAATAATATTTGATTAACTTTTAATTAATAATTATGTTAACTATTATTTTTAAATTAGAATTTAAATATTTTATCAAGTAAAAATAATATAACATTATTTTTTGATTAACAATAATCTTGTTCTTAATTTATATTTATAGCATATGATTATCATATTAATATATGTTAAAATAATATTTTTATTTAAATTAGTATTTTTAATTTCAATATTAGTTTAAATTAATAGATGATTTTTCTTCTTCATTTTAGAATTGAATTATGTTTCACTATTAATTAATATATATTATCATACATAATAAAATAATATATGATTATCTTTTAATATATTTTTAAATTATAGAATAACCGCTAAATTTCTTATATTTACATAATTGACCCCACCAATGAACAGTGTCACTTATAAGGGACCAAAAAATTATCTTAATTTGCTTATCAAAATTCACTTAAATAGCTCTTAAAAAGGTGGTTATGGAAAAACGATTATTGCAATAAGTGTTTGTTGTAGTGCAAACCAAACATCATTTTTTTTTTTAAATGAGTTTATTTTAAGTGATAAGTGATATAAAAACTTTTTTTAAAGTGCTCCCAAATGGGGGCTAAAATTACTAGACTTGACTATTGGACAAGTTGAGTTGGAAAAAAATAAATACTCACATGTGACTAATTGTATATGTGTTGGAATTGGTGTGATCCCAAGAGGGGAAGTGAATTGGGTTTTAAAAATATTTTTGACTAATTTAAATATTTCGCCAATTCACCATAAATCATATCTTATTTTAATTATGGTCGTGTATGTAATATGATTAACTTATAGGTGTAAATATACACATACAACACATCTTACTTAAATAAAGGTGTGTATGCAAATAATTAAAGCCATGAATGAACAAGCATACATATGTTGAATTTAAAGCACATAAATTAAATGAGATAAGGAGAGAGTGACACATGATACTTCTTATCGAGGTTCGGCCAAACCAGCTTACATCCCCACCTTGGGCATACCCCCCAAGGATTCCACTAAATCTTCTTACTTAAACGGGTGGAGCAGAAGCCATTTACATCCTCTCCTTACGGGGTGAGGAAAACTCCAACTCAATTACTAGGCTAAGCCGAACTAGTCTTACTTACGGGGCTGAAACTCCCTAGTTCAATTTTCGAGCTGAACTGAATAGGTCTCACTTAAGGGGTTGAGACTCTCTAGTTCAATTAATGGGCTGAACCCAACCAGTATATTAAAAACATTTTTCCATACATATAAACATACTTCTTAGTACAAGTAAAGATGCACACAATAAAGCTCAATAAAACATGCATCCTCTAATATGATATGAAATTAATACTTAATAGGGACAGGGTGCTTAAATATATTTAAACCCTACTAAGAAATTTTCTCCAAAAATATATTTTAGTAATAATAAAGAAGAACCTAGGGTTTTGCTCTTCCAATAATATTTGCACAAATAATATATATATGAATGAGAAATGTGTTCTCTAACAAAGATTTTTTCTAATAAAAGTGTTTGGAGAATCTGAGGTTTTAAGCTCAAGAGTATATGTGCAATAAATGCAATTTAAAAATAAAAGCCCAAAAAGATAAGTGCTCTCTTTCAAAAATTATTTTTCAAACGTAGAGAGTGAAAGAGAGTATGAAAGATTAAAGCATTTTACCCCAAAGAATGAATTCTGCAATGAAAAATTAGTGAAACTTTTATAAAAACTAGCCCAAAAAGATTAGAGAGAAAATTTTGGCTAATCGAAGTTATTAATCTGAGTTATGGAGAGGGTACTTATAGATTTTCAAGAAATTTGACCGTTGGGGGACCCGCTCGGTATTTTGGAAAAGATTAACTTTTAATGACGTTTTAGTGCTTCAAAATATTTCCAACTCGAGAGGATCGGTTAACTGAACTTAAGGTTCAATTGACCGAGTGTCCCACGTCGATTTACCATGGAAAAATTGAACTGAAAGTATGATTGACCATCTTGAGGGTTTCAAAGGCGATTTTCCAAATCCACGCGGTTCGGTTGACTAGGTCTTTTTGAACTAGCAGGTTTAGTCAACCAGGCAGTTGGAATTTCCCATGTAGGGGTTTGGTCGACTAGGCCATTGCCCATATAATCTTGGCAGGTCGACTGAGTGATCAACATGTTGACCTAGGGAGGTTCAGTCGACCAGAATGATGGAGTACATTTCTGGTCAGTTGATCAAGCGGTAAACATGTTGACCCAAGGAGGTTCGGTCAACCAGGATAATGGAGTCCATTTCTGATCGGTCGATCGAAGAGTCAAAATGTTGACCCGATGGGGGTTCGCTCGACCAAAGATCTTAATGTAACTAAGTTCGATTGACGGAAGATACCATCCTTGGGAATTTTGATCTTTTTTCTATATTAAATTGTCCCTATTTATATATATGATGTTTATTTTCAAGACTATGGGTGATATTTTTATCCAATATTCAGGGTCCTAAGGTCAGTTTAAGGCCTTTTAGAAATAACAATAAAAATTCAACGTTGGTCGACCGAAGGGTGCCCTATGGTCATTTGGTTCCCTATGGTCAATTTAAGGCCTATCTGAGCATACAAGACATATTATGCAGATGTATGCATTATTACAGACCAAGATACAAAAACTAAATGCATATACAAATTAAAATGAACGTCTTCGTCTTTTGCTCTTCAGTCTTCATGGAATACGCTGAATAATATGATCTTTATGTTCCTCCAGGCTTCCATATGTCCTTTACCTTATGTGTGTGCTGAATCATGAACCTATTCAAAAACAATAAATGCACACATAAGATACTTATGCTTTGTCAGCATCAAAATAGGGATTGTACTCAAAAAGTCAACAATTTGAATTTGCAATCTTGTGAGAAAGTGACAACAAACTTTTAAACTGGTTGAATTAGAGGATTTGATATGTAAATGAACAATAAAATATATAAATATACTATATAAATAAAATTGAGACTTCAATGTTAAAAAGTTTTAGATTCTAACCTTGAAGGAGGTGGATAAGGCGAATGAGATAGCAGATGGACTGCCTTCCTTTGTGTAGCCCATGTCTAATTTGCTGCAGACAAAAAAAAAAAAAAAAACTATATATATAATTTCTTTTTTGGACATAAATATTACTTTGAAAAAAATTATAAACTATTTTTTTTTTTTTATTGGAAGATTGGGGCCTAGACTACACAATGTGAGATAATATGTCTCCCATCTCATATCATCCTAAAGTTCCACATTTTAATCTAATTTTTTTGACCCTTTGTTTATCTTTCCTTCACCTTTACTTCATATTTTGAAATGTAATTATTAAGTTGGAAACCAACATATGAACTAATATTTAAAAAAAAAAAAAAACTAAAAATATTATAGTAATGAACCAAAAAAAATATTGTCATGATTCAATTGTAACTTTAATGTTGAACACTTTTTAAAATAAAGAGTTTTTGATAGAGAAAAATACGTCTCAATGCGGATGTAGAAAAATTAACAGCATTTTGAAAATCCTCTTTTTGATGCTTTTCATTCCAAAAATGATTCTAACCTTTTTGAAATAATTTTTGACCTTATAAAAATATTTTCCAAGTATGTTAAAAGGTATTTAGGTTCAATAAATTAACCTAAGAGCTTCATGTTTCCATATTGAAATTATTTGAAATACTTACATGAAATTTCCTATAGACTCCTTCAAATTTCTAACTCTTGAATTCCTTGAGGTCTTTATGTTTGCTTCATCTTTCTTTGAGCTTTCATAAAGTTCTCTTTAATTCTCACGCTCTTATGATCTTTAAGCTTTATCTTTAAATATATTTTTGAATCCATGCTTCAAGCTTGATATAAATCATCATTCTTTGAAATATAAGCTTTCATGAATTCTTTAATCTTGCATTCATCATTGAGTCCTGAAAATATATCACTTAAATAAAGCATGTTAAGTTCTACTTGTTTGTTAGCATCAAAACAATATGTTAAGCTTTGTAAGGCCAACAATCTCCCCCTTTTTTATGAAGACAAACAAGAAGCAAAAATTAGAGTAAGCCTTAAAAAGGCTCCCCCTTTCAATAAGCATTATCTTAACAATATTTGCAAGATCAATATCAATTTCAAAACCTCTTTTACAATATTGCTCATCACTATCAAATACTTCTCTTTTTGATATATATTATGTTCATGCTTAGTTTTTGCAATTTGCAATACTATGCTCAATTTTTGCTTTAAAACTTCTCCCCTTTTTGACATCCATCAAAAAGGAAAAAAATGATTAAATTCAAGTAAAATCACATGTTGAACATATCATTAAACATGCATAGCAAACATATGTACACACTCAATTTTTTATTTTTCAATATAGCATGTGTAGTGTGTTATAACAACCATATCTTACTTAACAACTTTTTCCTTCTTTGACATTACTCAAGATATCAATAGTTGATTTTATGATACCGATTTAAAATTGAAGTCATGATATCTACTTAAAATTCATGATACCAATTAAGAATTGATACCAATTGAAAATTTAATTCATGATACCAATTGAAAATTCTCCGAATTAATTAATAGGGAAACAATCATAATATAAGCAATATGACATAACACTCCCCCTGAATTCAATACATTCAGTTTTGTTATCAATTTTACTTTCATCATCCTATGTATCAAAACATTGATCCACATCATGTATCAAATATTAATATCATGCCAATATCATCAATGTCATACCATGCTCACAAATATAATTATACTTGTCATGCTCAAAAGCAAATTTAACTTTTAGATTGTGATACCAAGTGAGCTTTTTAAAATTATAATACCAATTAAAAATTTTTAAAATGTGATACCAAAAATATTCATGGATACCAAAGACTTTATAGATACCAAAGTCATTATCACATTATTCACAACTCATGGATACCAATATAACCATTATATCTTCTCATAGCTCATGGATATCAATATAAAAAACAGTAAGCCTATCCATGTAATTCATCAATAGCATGCATGATTAAGAATTAATCTCATGTCAAAATTCATGCTTATACTCAATGATCTCATGCTCAAATTTTCAACATAATGAGTCATAAATTTTCAATATAAGTCAATCATATCATATCGGCATGTAAGCATATAGCATCTTATATAGTCATTCATTCTCAAACTTATCTTAAACTCATCTTTAAGTTTTTCTATTTTAACTAGTTTGTTTGTTGATCATGAATTAAGTTACTTTCTCAATTTTTAAAGGGGAATGACTTAATCCACAGAGTTTTTCACTTATGAACTAGTCTTTCATCTTGGTACCCATGCTTTCTTGGTTCCGATTGGTTTAATAAGGGATGATTCCTTAATTCTCCATACTTGTTTAATTTTCACACCCTTTCTCTTAAATGGACATTCAAACTTTATATGCCCCTTTTTCTTACATTGATAGCATATGGTGTTGGTGTAAGCATTAAAGGTTGTGCTTGCATTATCTTTGGAGGCTTTTGAGAAACAACCCATGTAAAGACTCTTTTTCTTTTTATTTTCAACTCCATTGAAACCAATGCCTTCTTTGTTTAATGACATTCTTTGTGAGCCAATCATCTTATCAAGGTTTTCCTTTCCTTTTGTAAAGTTGTAAATAATTTTATCCTTATCTTTGATTTGATTCTTGAGATCATTTAACTCTATGTATTTCTTGTTATCAACCTTCTTTAATGATTTCTCTAGCTCTAGAGATAATTTTCTTGTTCTATCCTCTAATCCAGAATTATATATATCTTTCTCATATACCATAGAGGATATGGATCGAAGGTCTTCTATCATTTGTTCATTCTTGCTTTCTAGTTTCTTGATTTTCAAGTTGTTTTCTTTTTCAGCAACAGTTTTGGATTCTATTTCTTTCATTGCAACATCATACTTATTTTCAATTTTCTTGATCCTTGAATCCTTTTCCCTTTCAGCATTTTAAAAGGATTCTAACTCTTTCATTAATCCTTCATTCTTATTTTTCAATGAAGCATTTTGTTTATTTACTTTGATGAGCATCTTATGTACTTTGAATAGATCATTTTGTAGTTCATCATAAGATGATGTACCCTCATCATTGGAATCACTAGATGAATTGCTACAAGAATTACCTAAGGGTTTAGATGAGGAGCTTTCCTCATTGTCCCAAGCGATAAAGCATGTATAAGTAACCTCTTGGTCACTTGATTCAATTTCAGAACAACTTGTACTCATCATATCCCAAGTAGTGGCTTTCATGACCTTTTTATTTTTCTTCTTAGATTCTTTCTTTAGTAGTGGACATTCCGGTTTTATATGTCCAGCTTTGTTACAATTGTAATATGTAGGAGTTTTATTCTTTGATTTCTTGCTAACTTCTTCTTCTGATTCATTTGATTCAGATTTTCGATTTCTTCTCTTGAATTTGTTTCTCCTTCTTAGTATCCTTGTTAGCTTTTTAGATATGAAGGCTTCTTCATCTTCATCCATTTCACTACTTGAGTTTTCTTTTAATGTTTTAAAGGCTATTGATTCTTGGGCTTTGATTTTTCCATTCTTTTCATTCATTGCCATTTCATATGTAAGGAGAGAACCTATAAGTTCATCTAAGGACGTGTTTTTCAAATTTCTTCCTTCGGTTATGGCTGTGGCTTTTGGTTCCTATATGGTTGGTAGCCCTCTAAAAATTTTCCTTATTATTTCATAAGTAGTGTAGGTTTTTCCTAGTGCAATTAGGGAATTGATTATGTGAGTGAACCTAGTACACATTTTTGTAATTGATCCATCCGGGTTCATCTCAAAGGCGTCATACTCGCTTGTGAGCATATCAACCCTATTATCCCTAACATTCGTTGTTCCTTTATAAGTGACTTCTAGCTTATCCCATATTTCCTTAGTTGATTTACAAGCCATTACTCGATTAAATTCATTAGCATCCAAGGCACAATATAAAGCATTTATATCACTTGAATTTGTTTGGAGCATTTTATAATCTTGATCGATCATATCTTTCTTCTCTTTTGGGATTTGTTTTCCATCTACTATCTTAGTGGGAATTTGATCTCCATCTATAACAACTTCCCATACTTTCCAATTCATCGTTTGGAGATAGATTTGCATTTTCTTTTTCCAAAATGTGTAGTTCAAACCACAAAAGATAGGAGGCCTAGTTGAAGATTGTCCCTCTCCAAAGGGAGCTACCCCTAATTGAGCCATTTAGATATTTTTATAGCTTCTAGTTAAGAGTTGCTATAACCCCGCTCTGATACCAACTGAAATTAGGAATAGCTTCCCAAGAGGGGGGGTGAATTGAATTCTAAAAATTTCTTTTAATTCCTTTTAAATTACCTTAAACTTCTTTTATTTCTTTTAACCAAATATTGACTTGTTTGTTTAATTCTTTAATCAATCAAGAACTTAGTTCTTTTATCTAATCAATAACACAATCAAACATTCAATCTTCAACCACAATTTCAAAGTAGAAACAATCAAACAATTAATCACAATTTCCAAACCAATACACTCAATTTGATTGCCAAACAAAAATTCACTTCAGCACAATAAAATTGATGTAAAATTCAAGTTTTAGCACTTTATGGAATACAAACACTATCCAATCAATCCCAATCTTTGTACCATTCAATCATAATATATCTTTTGTTGTCAGCCCTGGATATGAAATTGTAAGCCTTGTAATTGAATTATAATTTATAATTTGTTGACATAGATTTGCTTCTTCAATATGTTTTTCAACAACACATTAACACTCTTCTCAATATTCAGAACTCAACTAAACTCTCAGTTAATTTATCATTGGGCTATTAACTAAGTAACGTACTCCCGTACGGTTTCCGCAAGATATGGTATAACCAATGTACTCCCTTTCGGTTTCTGCAACCCAAATCAAAATTAAACTTCCAGTTTACTTGATTTCTATATTTCCGTAGTATATATGATTATCAATTAAACCATCCACGCAATTTAAATATGCTTGAAAATAAAGAGTAAGGGAAAGAGAGAGTGAGACGGGGATTTTTACGAGGTTCGGCTTATACCCAGCCTACGTCCTTGCCATTGGAAAACCACCAAAGGATTCACTAAACCTGTTCCGTTGACGAGTGGAACAAACCTTTACAACACTCCTTGGTTAAGGCTAGAGCCCACCTTCTCCAAACGATATCCCCTCGTCCGGTCACTTCTTACATAGGCTAGAGCCCGCCTCTCTAAGCAATATCCCCTTGCTTAGCCAACGATCCAAACAACCCTTGGAATCGTCAATATACAAGATACAAATCAAATATTTGTGTACAAAGAATTTGCTCCTAAAAGAGCTTATTAGTACAACAATTCAGAACTAGTTTACTTCAAAGTAAATAACAATATGAATATTCAAATTGAAGCTCAAGGAAGTATATCACCAATTTAATTCTTTCAATGAATGAAAGATTGAGAATTTGTAGCACAAGACTGGTGAGTAAAATCAACAAGAACTCAGTAAGCTTCGTGCAAGTTGAGAGCAAGATAGAGCCTTGAGAGTTTGAGAGCAATTTAAGAGAGATGCTGAATTTTTGCTGAATTTTAATTCTTGGTTGTTTGATTCAATAATATTTGAGGCTTATTTATAGACTTTAAAAGGTAAGTAACTTGGTCCCCAAGTGTGTTGAAATATCCCCCAAGTTTCCATAAATTTTGAGCCACAAACAACCCCATTTAAAAATTTGACCGTTATGAGAAAAATCAAAACAGTCATGTGGCAGTCGCCTGCCCAATCCTCCAGTCTCCTGCCATGTTATTTTTAAAGGAATAGCAGGGGTAGTAGCCTGGTAGTCACCTACCAGAACTAAATTAGTCGCTTGCCACGACCACCCTGGCGCCTGTCCTGGTTCAGGCAATCTGCTGGTTGTACACATGCTGCTGTCAACTTCGAGCACCCTTCTATTTTTCGGTAATAACTTTTTCTATATAACTAAGAATTTGATGATGTGTCAAATGAAAGCTAAGAGAAAATAATATAACTTTAATGTTGAACACTTTTTAAAATAAAGAGTTTTTGATAGAGAAAAATACATCTCAATGCAAATGTAGAAAAATTAATAGCATTTTGAAAATCCTTTTTTTGATGCTTTTCATTCCAAAAATGATTCTAACCTTTTTGAAATAATTTTTGACCTTATAAAAATATTTTCCAAGTATGTTAAAAGGTATTTAGGTCCAATAAATTAACCTAAGACTTTCATGTATCCATATTGAAATTATTTGAAGTACTTACATGAAATTTCCTATAAACTCCTTCAAATTTCCAATTCTTGAATTCCTTGAGGTCTTTATGCTTGCTTCATCTTTCTTTGAGCTTTCATAATAATCCTCACGCTCTCATGATCTTCAAGCTTTATCTTTAAATCCATTTTTGAATTCATGCTTCAAGCTTGATATAAATCTTCATTCTTTGAAATATAAGCTTTCAAGAATTCTTTAACCTTGCATTCATCATTGAGTCCTAAAAATACATCACTTAAACAAAGCATGTTAAGTTCTACTTGTTTGTTAGCATCAAAGCAAGATGTTAAGCCTTGTAAGGCCAACACTTCTCATTATATTTAAATTGATGAACAAAAATTTCACCATTTACATGTTCAATTTGTAGGCCAAGACAATATTTTGTCTTTCCTAAATCTTTCATTTCAAATTCAGCCATTAAATAATTAGCACCTTTAGTGAGCTCTTTAGGAGTCCCAAATAAATTCAAATCATCAATATAAACAACAATCATAGTAAATTTGGATTCTGATCTTTTAATAAAAATGCATGGACAAATTGGATCACTTATAAAACCTTCTTTCACAAGGTACTCACTTAATCGATTGTACCACATGCATCCAGATTGCTTTAGTCCGTATAAAGAATGTTGGAGTTTAATTGAATATAAACTTTTGGGATTTGCTTCAGTTAATTTAAATCCTTTAGGGATTTTTATATAAATTTCATTTTCCAACGATCCATATAGGTATGTTGTTACAACGTCCATAAGATGCATGCTCAGTCATTCAGTGACTGCTAGCCCAATTAAGAATCTGAATGTGATTTCATCGATTACAGAAGAATATGTCTCCTTATGATCAATTCCGAGTTTCTGCAAGAAATCTTGTGCCACAAGCCTTGCTTTATGCCGAGTAATTTCATTATTTTCATTTCGCTTACACACAAATACCCATTTGTATCCAATAGGTTGGACACCTTCTGGTGTCTGGACTACGGGTCCAAAAACTTCTCTTTTTGATAGAGAGTTTAATTTTGATGTGATAGTCTCTTTCCATTTTGGCCAATCACTTCTATATCGACATTCATTAACAAATTTAGGTTCAGGATCCTCACTACTTATAGTAATGTCAGTAGCTACTACATATGCAAATGTGTTGTTGACAACAACTTTAGTTCTATCCCACATTTTTCATGTGTAACAAATTGAGATCTCATTATTATTTTCAAGTACTTGTCCCTTTTCAAGGGATGTCTCTTCAAGAGTTTTCTCTTCAAAAGATTCTTCTTCGAAAAGGTTCCTCTTCAAGAGGTTTTATAATAGGGATTTCATTTTCAAGAGAAATGGGTTTGTGAATGTCGAATAGATTATCCACTTCTGTAACCTCTTTTAGAGTGTTTAAAGATTTCAATCTTCTCATGCTGGGAGTTTTTTCTTTTGCACCAACAAGCCTTCCACGCTTAACTTGTAGTTTAAATTCATTAGCCGACTGTTGTCTTTTAGGGACATCAATACGTGTTGGGATATTTGCAACAAGTATATGATATTTAATATGGCCTTGGTATCTGCAAAAGAATCTGGTAATTGATTTGGAATCCCTTGCAAATGGATAATATTCTGAACTTCAAGTTCACTTTGATTTGTGCTAGAATCTAAATGAGATAAACTCATGGCATTCCATGTGATTTCATGTTATGCTTCAGGCACTAATTTAGCTTCCCCTAATATAGGATATATTACTTCATCAAAACGACAATCTTGAAACCGTGCTTTAAAAAATAACCTGTTAAAGGTTCAATGTATCTAATAATAGAAGGGGAATCAAAACCAAAAAAATACCAAACTTATGTTAAGGGCCCATTTTAGTTCTTTGATGATGGGCAATAGGAACATATATTGCACAACCAAAAGTTATTAAATAAAAAATATCAGGTTCTTGCCTAGAAACTAATTGCATGGGTGAAAGATTATTGCAAGCACTTGGCCTTATAAGGACTAAACATGCAGCATGAAGAATAACATATCCCCAAATAGACAAAGACAATTTAGTTCTCATAATCATAGGTCTAACAATGAGTTGAAGTCTCTTAATAAAAGATCCAGTTAAACCATTTTGTGTATAGGTATGAGCAATGGGATGTTCAACATCTATTCCAAGTAACATGCAATAGTTATCAAAAGTTTGTGATGTAAATTCACCAGCATTATCCAAACAAATTGATTTAATTGGATAATCAAGAAAATGAGCTCATAATCTAATTAGTTGGGAGAGAAGTCTAGCAAATGCAATATTACGAGTAAAAAGTAGAGAAACATGTGACCATCTAATAGATGCATCAGTTAAGATCATAAAATATCTAAATGGTCCAGATGGTGGATGTATTGGTCCACATATATCACCATGAATTCTTTGTAAGAAACTAGGTGATTCAAGACTTACTTTTGAAACGGATGGTTTGACAATTAATTTCCCTTGAGAACAAGCAGTACACATGAAATCATTTGATAAAAGAATCTTCTGGTTCTTTAGTGGATGATCATGTGAATTCTCAATGATTCTTTGCATCATTACATCTTCAAGATTTCTAGAATGATCATGCCAAAGTGTAAATAACTTTGGGTCATTGCACTTCTAGTGCAAGGCATTATATGATTCAATTGCTTTAATCTTTGTATAATACAATCCATAAGATAAAGTGGGTAGCTTTTCTAAATTCTTTTTCTTTCTAGAAACAATAGAAGTAACATAAAGGAATTCTTTACTGCCTTCATTTGTAGTTTCAATGTGATATAAATTAATTATTAAATTTTTAAAGCTTAATAGATTTCTTTTAGACCTGCTAGAATATAAAGTTTCATCAATTTGTAATAAAGTACCATTGGATAACTTTACACTAGCTCTTTTGGAGCCTTCAATCAAATTTGCAGAAGCAGATATTGTATTAACATTTGTTGAATATTTATTCAAGTAATGGAAATATTTCCTATCTGGAAGAATTGTGTGTGTTGTAGCACTGTCAGCTAAACAAACTTATTTCAAAGACATTTTAGAATCGATCAAAACTTTAAGACAATTCACACTATAACAAATATTTTAAAAACTCATTACTATAATTGATAATAGTAGAAATTTATCAAAATACAATACTACTTACTGAAAGTGGAATAGTAATCCCAAGGGGGGAGGGGGCTGAATTGGGTTATTTAAAAATTTATGGTTCCTTTTAATGATTCTTAAGTTTCTTGTTTTATTAAACACGCAACTTTAGCAATTCACAAACCAAAACTAAAACACTCCACAAGTTAACAAAAACTTAACCATGCAATTTAACATAAAATAAACAATCAATCAACCACAATAATGCAACACTTTGTGCAATTTCAGTAGCCCTGTAAATGATATGCAAGCCCTAGTTTTGGAATGAATTTATTGTGCTCTCTTAATCAATATTTCCGCAAATTAACCAACGTACTCTTTTGTGGGTGACTCACTCGAAAAATGAGCAGCTCGAAAGCTATCCCAAGCATAGGAGTTACATCGTGTAATATTAAGCCCAAGCGCTAGATCGTTTCCTCAGGGAATGCGTTTTAATCTCAAAATTTACGTTTCTCCAATCGAAAACAAAAAGGTTACTGAACTCAGTTCAGATTCAGAGTTTTCAAGGTTTTTCAATTTTACTTCTAATGAATTAAATGACACGTAATTTAAAAACCCTAAAACTATCATTCACTAAATAAAAAAAAAAAGTATGGAAATCCTAATCTACTTAAGGAAATACCTAAACACACATTAATAAAGATGGCAACTACGAATAAGGAATTAAAACATGCAATGGAAACTCAATCAAACACACACACGCGCACTAAAAAACAGAACTTTAACACAGACCAAGAACTCAAATCAAAATGCAACAAATAAAAAAAAGAACGATGATAGAAAATAAAAATACGAACTTTGATAAAACCAGTCCTAACTAAACCAAACATCGAAAAAAAAATTAAATCTTGGAAAGAAAAAAATAACTAATTTAAATATGACCCCAAGCGTAATTAAATATGAACTTCCAACTAAATCTACCAATAAAATAAAATACAAAAAAAACAAATAATTAAACAATCAACTATTGCAAAGATAATAAAATATTCAAAACCCAAACTTTTAAATACCTTCAGTAAATAAAAAAAAACAATACCATCCTATATCAATATTAAAAGAGAAAAGATAAAAGAGAGAGAGAGAGAGAGAGAGAGAGAGCTCCATGGGAAGATGCTTGCTGAAGCTACTGCTAGAGAGGATGGCTCGGGTTCCAGCTGGTGTGGAGTTTGCAGCTGTGCTGGGGCTTTGGGGTTGGTTGTGTGTGATGCTCTGCTATGGAGAGAGAGGCTGCTACTGTGTGTGGTTGCTGGCAGCAGGCAGTTGCAGCAAGCTGGGCTGTGACGGGCATGGGAGGCTCATGCAGTGGTTGAGTTGTAAGACTGAAGATGCTGCCGGAGTTGGTGTAGCAGAGGAGAACTCAGAGAACAGAGGGGAAACAGAGGGTGATACAGAGCTAAGGGAAGAGAGAACAAAGTAGAAGAGGAAGAAGGAGAGGGAAAAAAACTAGAGGGAGAAGGAAGGGAGGAGAAGAGAGAACGAGAAGGAGAAAGATAGAGAGAGAGCTGAGAAGAGAGACAAGATCGAAAGAAAGAAAAAAATTAAAGAAGAAAAAGAAGAAGAGGAGCAGCTACGCTGGCCAGTTATAAAGAAGAGAGAAAAATTCCCCTACCCAGATTAGCCAACCCGACCCGGCTGAGAGATTTGACCCATTTAGAGGACCCGAATTATTATATTTTTTTTTTATTTTTTTCGTTCTCTGTTTGTCACAAATATGACTCTTCTGGAGCTAGTTTCTTGCAAAATGCAAAATACAAAAGTTGTAGATAATCCTTTCCTCTTTCTCTAGAATTTTGAATTGTCTAGATCGGAGTTTGGATGGAAAAGTTATGCATGAAATACGAACAGGTGTCGGTTTTGGTTTCCGAGATTTTTCCTAAAACAAAAAATTACCAAAACTTCATAAATAGTGCAATAAAGTTCAAGAATGATGATTTTGGCACTTTATTAAAATATTGGACAATTTTGAACATTTAGTTAAAAATATAAACCATAAAACCCGGGTTAAGATGCCCAATTACGCAGTTTTGACTCGTAATCACACCCCCCAACTAACGTTTTGCTAGTCTCTAACAAATGACGTGAATGAATTTCAAGGTAGTGCCTACAACTACAAACTCCAGTGATCATGAAATCAATGCACATGCAAGACAAGTATACCGTTTTACATACAAGAACATAACTGAATTTCACACTGGCTCGTTCATATTTAGTACACACAACTTCGAAGCATGTGACTCATGCAAGTTTCATCATTTATATGTCATTTAAGAGTAGTATACTCACATGAAGTTAATCAGTGGCATATTTAGAGTTAATGCAGTCATACAAGTTCGAGCATAAATAGGTAGACTCTCGAGGTGTGTGTGTGTGACTGAGTACACTTGGGATACCAGTGGACACTTACAGAACGGTCGCTTAGACTCGGCGTAACTGGTATACCCTCAAGAACACTCAAAGAAAATGGGTTCACTCATCATATGTGAGGAGGAGTGTCGCGATCAAACATCCCACATATTAAAAGGAACAACGCTAAGTATATGGAGTGGACTAGTCTGGAAAGGATCTAGCCTATCTATAAGGTGTCGGGTCCTTCACCTTAGCATCTTCTCACCTACTCGCCACGTCCAACCGAGACCACCCTAGATCAACTTACTCATAAAGTTGTCGTGAATACATCTGAGGCATTAATCGGTTGAAGAATCTTCATACGTGGAAAATATGTGTCGTGTCCTTGTGATATGTATTTGGACCGGCATTGACATTTCATTTCATGCGCATGTGTATTGCTTATTCTTTTTTTTCTGCTCATTCTTTATTTTCTATATTTTCTTGAGCAATTAGGACAATCATAACACTTCTTTTGTAATCTTCATACCATCAATGGGAATTGAACTCGAATAAGGGTCCATGAATTAAGTCTATCTCTAGGGGTGGCTCAGCCTTCACATTTTGAGTAGGCTAAAAGATCTAGGTTTCTATCTCCCCACTAGGTGTCACCTCTAGGCTAGCAAATCAAAAACAAAGACTAGTGTACAAGGAATCAACCAGAAAAAGAGAATTGAGTTCCATGAACTCTGATTTGATATTAATGCTCAAAAGGACGATAAATAGCTCAAGGATATCTCACAAGGTGTCATAGTTGCCACGGGTGCTCTCTTAGTGCTCACAGGAAACCCTAAGTGCAATGAATCACGTGAATGTGTTTATTCAGCCTCGTGAGATGCCGTGTAAATACAGAAAATTATATAGCCAAATTAACACAAATATACTACCAATCGATTCTTCATGGAGTCATAAAATCATATAAAGAGAAACTACCCATGATTGACTCAAGTGTGTCATTCTTAAGTTATACGCGAGTATATGAAAGGTATACGCAATGTTAAGCATAGCATAGTGCAATGTAATTCCTCAATGCTTCTCCTTCTTTCTCTCGTTCTTTTTGATTTTTTTTTTTGTAATTTTTTTTTTGTTTTTTTGTTTTTTTTTTTTTTTAAATATAAAACCCGGTACGTGTATGTGCACAGTGTCACATGCAAATGCTCACCCCCCCCCAACTAAAGTGGAACATTGTCCTCAATGTGAAAGCGTAGGGGAAATAAAATTGTGCTCGGTGAACAACTGATGGGAAATTACTACCGACTAATGCAACAGGAAGGAAAAAGGAAAGACACAAATAAAATAAATAAAACAAAAAGAGAAAAGAAAAAAAAATGATAAAGAAAGCAGTAACATAGAAAGGTCACAAGACTCCCCTAGGATCTTGCAAAAGCAAGACCGCCTTATTAGGATCGAATGGAATCATGGGAGGCTTGAGCTGCTGCTCCTTGACTTTGACATTATTATCATTCATTGGATCCACTAGTTCTACTGTGCTATGGGAACAAGCATGTTCAACGATATACGAGCCACAGCGGGGTCTCAGCTTCCATGGAAACAGACGGTATTTAGAGTTGCAGAGAGATTCTTGCTGACTTGGGAAGGGTTGTTTTTCCTTGAGTTTATGCAGCACCTTCATCTACCTCTTCTCTAAGTAGTCCTTGTCATTGGCTTTCCTTTTAGATTTTTTGAGCGCATGCACCTGCAATTTTCTCAACCCTATGGCATTATCAAGTAAAAAGTTAATTTGTGTTATGATCCAAAATATATAATGTTGAATTTTAACAGGTACATCACATGCCTTACCATAAATCAACCTGTATGGAGTCATTTTGAAATTCTCTTGATTGCAGCTTGGTAAGCCCAACGCGCATCATCCAATTCCTCGAGCCATGCTTTGTGGTTAGGACAACCCATCTTCTCAAATATAATCTTGACTTCTGAAAAGAACTGTCACTTGTCTTGTAGTAATGTTCGATTGGTAGCAAAGTAGTTCACAATATCATCAACTCGAGGGTCGTATGACATGTCGGTGATTGGATAGGTGATGTTTAACATAGTCAATTCCGGCAGTCTCCATTGCTCATCACGGATCAGTATTTCATCTATCCCTGTGGACAGCTCATCAATTACCTCAAGTTGTCCAGGAGCTTCACTTTCACATATACCATCCAGACCAACTGCTGAAAACAACTCCAATGCATCCAAGTCATCCACCATGTCTACTGCATGTACCTCTGATTCCTCACGCCCAGTCGGCGTTTTATTAAACACGTTCATTTCCTGTGTCATGTTCCCGAACGTAAGCTTGAGTACTCCGCTTCGACAGTTGATTAAAGCGTTAGAAGTTGCAAGGAATGGTTGGCCAAGGATAACAGGAGTCTGATAGATGGAGGACACAGGCTGCTGCATTTCCAGAACAACAAAATCCACTGGGTAGTAGAATTTTTCGACCTGAATCAATACATCCTCAATGATGCCTTGTGGAGCTTTTACGGATCTGTCTGCTAACTGTAGCATCATATTGGTCTTCTTCAATTCACCTAAACCCAGCTGTTTATATATCGAGAATGGGAGCAGATTCACACTACTCCCCAAGTCAAGTAAAGCTCTCTCGATGCAAGATTCACCAATCAAGATCGAAATCGTGGGAGACTCAGGGTCTCTAAGTTTCTGTGGAGTCTGACTAAGAATCAATGCACTGACCTGCTAAGTTAAGAAAGCCTTTTTCTTCACGTTCAGTTTCCTTTTTATGGTGCAGAGGTCTTTCAGGAATTTTGCATATGCAGGGATCTGCTGTATGGCATCTAAGAGTGGGATGTTGATTTTTACTTGCTTGAATATCTCTTGAATCTCCGTATGATACTTGTTGTTTTATCCAAACATCAAACGCTGAGGTATGGGACCACCGGCTGGTATTCCTTAACTGGCTCATCTTTCTTATTATCGGGCGTTGTAGAACTCGAGCTAGCCTCATCTGATTTTTTCTTTCCTTTATCTGTCTCATCTACCGCCTTAAGTGTCGGCACGGCTGGCTGTTGATCAGTAGGTAATTCAGGATGGGAAACTTTTTTTCCACTTCGCAAAGTAATAACTGCTTTTTCTGACTCATACGCATCCCCTGAAACATTGTACACTGACTGTTGTTGCTGTCTGCATACCTGGGGATTAGGCTGAGGCTGTGTAGGGAATTTTCCTTTTTCCAGGGTATTAAGCTGTGTACTCATCTTGCATTTGTCATCTTTCAATTCTCCATTGGTCGTAACTTGCATTTGTATGAATTGCTGGAGCATGGTTGCCACTTGCGCTATACTATCATCAAAAGCTTTCTTTACTAGAATGTGGGCTAACGCTGTATGGAATCCTGGGGGTGCGTAGCTCTGGGAAAACTGTTGCGGTTGATATTGCGGTTGAGGAGCTACATCTGGATTGTATGTCGGTTGCGGAGGCGATGCATATGATTGAGGTGCCTGTTGATACCATGAAGATAATGAACCAGGCTGATCATTTCTCTATTGAAGGTTTGGATGATTCCGCCACCCCGGGTTGCAAGTGTTTAAAAGTGGCTAATTCTGCGTCTTGTTGTCCCAATTTTCCGATGACACCTGATCTGATCTGCTCTCTTGCAACACAGGTAAGAATTGACAATCCTGAGGTCTACGGTCTGAAGTCTCACAAATCGTGCAAATCTCAGCT
This sequence comes from Malania oleifera, assembly GCF_029873635.1. Classification (NCBI taxonomy): domain Eukaryota; kingdom Viridiplantae; phylum Streptophyta; class Magnoliopsida; order Santalales; family Ximeniaceae; genus Malania; species Malania oleifera. The sequence goes on from NC_080417.1 coordinate 46,612,814, forward strand.
TTTGACTTTTCGGATTCCATGACTTCCAATTTCTTAGATAACGCAGCTACAAGGGCCTGTAAGCTAGTGTCCTCTTTGATCTCATATCTGCCCCCGCCACTAATTGCTCGGATAGGTTGGGCAGCTATTGACACCCGTTTAGGTCGTGCATTCCACTGCTGGGCACTTTCAGCGAGATAGTCTAAAAATGATAAGCTCTCGTCTGGTTCCTTACGGAAGAACATCCCATTGCACATAGATTGGACAAATTGTTTGCACACAGGGGTTAAAGCAGTAAAAAAATAGTTCACTAACCTCCACGATTCGAAACCATGGTGCGAGCATATGTTTATCAGGTCCTTGAATCTCTCCCAACATGCCTGGAATGTCTCGCCATCTTTTTGCATGAACTGACTGATCTGCTCCTGCAGGTATTGAGTTCTTTGAAGAGGAAAGAACTTATGTAAGAACTCACGCTGCAATTCAGCCCAGCTAGTAATAGAGTTAGGGCGCAAAGAATTAAACCAGATTTTTGCTCTGTCTTTCAGAGAAAAGGGAAACAAACGCAGTTTAATGTATTCATCAATCCCAGCCTTATTAATGAAAGTGGTGCAAACCATCTCAAAGTCTATCAAGTGTTGGTACGGACTCTCAGAGTCCATCCTGTGAAATTGGGGAATCACAGATAACATGCCATGCTTAAGAGTGAAATTCGGTGCATCTTGTGGCAACACAATGCATGAAGGTGTAGATGTGCATGCAGGTTGTAGAAAATCTTCAAGTGTACGTGGTGCATGTGCAGCCATAGCTTCTTCAAAATAATGGCCAAACAGATTATTTAACTCAAATTCAGAATCACTCGCATGACTAACAGGTGAACAGTCAGACTTGGTGCTATGTGTATCCCTACTAGTGCTAGGTGAAACTCTACACAATCGATTCGAATTATCACAAACCCAGGGCATCAAACATCACAATGGCCAGCAGAAATCCACTAACACAGCAACTAGACAAATTTTTTTTTTTTCAAATTTTCAATTTTCAATTTTTTTTTTCATTTTTTCTATTTATTTGAAAAAAAAATTAAAAAAATATTTGGGAAAACGCAAAATTTGAAATTAAAAATGGCACTCTCCGGCAACGGCGCCAAAAACTTGACTCACTCAAAAAATGAGCAGCTCGAAAGCTATCCCAAGTATAGGATTTACGTCATGTAATATTAAGCCCAAGGGCTAGATCGTCTCCTCACGGAATGCGTTTTAATCTCAAAATTTACGTTTCTCCAATCGAAAACAAAAAGGTTACTGAACTCAGTTCAGATTCAGAGTTTTCAAGGTTTTTCAATTTTACTTCTGATGAATTAAATGACACGTAATTTAAAAACCCTAAAACTAACATTCACTAAATAAAAAAAAAAGTATGGAAATCCTAATCTACTTAAGGAAATACCTAAACACACATTAATAAAGATGGCAACTACGAATAAGGAATTAAAACATGCAATGGAAACTCAATCAAACACACACACACGCACTAAAAAACAGAACTTTAACACAGACCAAGAACTCAAATCAAAATGCAACACATAAAAAAAAGAACGATGATAGAAAATAAAAATACGAACTTTGATAAAACCAGTCCTAACTAAACCAAACATCGAAAAAAAAATTAAATCTTGGAAAGAAAAAAATAACTAATTTAAATATGACTCCAAGCGTAATTAAATATGAACTTCCAACTAAATCTACCAATAAAATAAAATACAAAAAAAAACAAATAATTAAACAATCAACTATTGCAAAGATAATAAAATATTCAAAACCCAAACTTTTAAATACCTTCAGTAAATAAAAAAAAACAATACCATCCTATATCAATATTAAAAGAGAAAAGATAAAAGAGAGAGAGAGAGAGAGAGAGAGAGAGAGAGAGAGAGAGAGAGAGAGAGAGAGAGAGATCCATGGGAAGATGCTTGCTGAAGCTGCTGCTGGAGAGGATGGCTTGGGTTCCAGCTGGTGTGGAGTTTGCAGCTGTTCTAGGGCTTTGGGGTTGGTTGTGTGTGATGCTCTGCTGTGGAGAGAGAGGCTGCTACTGTGTGTGGTTGCTGGCAGCAGGCAGTTGCAGCAAGCTGGGCTGTGACGGGCATGGGAGGCTCGTGCAGTGGCTGAGTTGCAGGACTGAAGATGCTATCGGAGTTGGTGTAGCAGAGGAGAACTCAGAGAACAGAGGGGAAACAGAGGGTGAGACAGAGCCAAGGGAAGAGAGAACAAAGTAGAAAAGGAAGAAGGAGAGGGAAAAGAACTAGAGGGAGAAGGAAGGGAGGAGAAGAGAGAACGAGAAGGAGAAAGATAAAGAGAGAGCTGAGAAGAGAGACAAGATCGAAAGAAAGAAAAAAATTAAAGAAGAAGAAGAAGAAGAGGAGCGGCTGTGCTGACCAGTTATAAAGAAGAGAAAAAAATTGCCCTACCCAGATTAGCCAACCCGAACCGGCTGAGAGATTTGACCCATTTAGAGGACCCGAATTATTATATTTTTTTCATTTTTTTCATTCTATGTTCATCGCAAATCTGACTCTTTTGGAGCTAGTTTCTTGCAAAATGAAAAACACAAACGTTGTAGATAATCCTTTCCTCTTTCTTTAAAAATTTGAATTGTCTCGATCGGAGTTTGGATGGAAAAGTTATACATAAAATACGAACAGGTGTTGGTTTTGGTTTCCGAGATTTTTCCTACAACAAAAAATTACCAAAACTTCATAAATAGTGTAATAAAGTTCAAGAATGATGATTTTGGCACTTTATTAAAATATTGGACAATTTGTGACATTTAATTAAAAATATAAATCATAAAGCCTGGGTTAAGATGCCCAATTACGTAGTTTTGACGCATAATCAGTGGGTTTTCGCAAATGGTTAATTGAAACGTACTTTCTTTGTTTTAAGAATCTTCTATTTAATTTAGCAATGATCCATGTAGCTTGCACTTAGCATACACATAAACAATATAACAAGTACTAAAATTTAAAAGAGTAGGGAAAGAAGAACACCATGGTTTTATGAGATTCGGTTTATCCCCAGCATATGTCCTTGCCTTTGGCCAATACTACCAAAGGATTCCACTATGAAAGCTCCTCTCCGGGAAAACCTTTTACAAAAACCCTATTTTTCAGGAAGGGAAACCTCTCCAAGCGACCAACCCACGCTTAGTTCAACGATCCAAATCAGCCTTGATCTGTCAAAGTACAACAAGAAGAGAACAAGAATCTATGTACAAGAACACTCTCAAAATAGGGCAAGTTTGTACAAGTAAGAGTACTAAATATACTTCAATCAAATATTAAGATAGAAAGTATGAAGCTCAAGATTAGATATCACCTGAGGTTCTTTAAAAATTGACAAAAATCAATTGTAGATTAGAACCGTAGGCTTATGAATCAGTAGCAATTCAGTAGAGTTCTCCTAGCAAGAGTGTTTGAAAGAGTGAGATTTGTGAGAGATTGAGAGTAGGATGCTTGATTGCTTGATTGTTTGCTTGGTGATTTAATTCCTTGGGTTAAAGGAGTATTTATAGACTTTTTAGGATGAGTTGTTGGGAATTAACAACAAATTCCCAAAACCCGTGAGAAACAAAATGGAGAAAGAATACACTCCAAATAAAAATCAATCACATGCACAAGACAGTATTTATGTGGTTCGGCAATTTTGCCTATGTCCATGGAGTTGCAAGGATTTCACTATTACCAAGAAGAAAAAATACAGAGTGTGCGGCGGTATAATGCTCTCTCTCTCGCTCTCTCGCAAAGTGTGACCACTTACCCTAATCACCCAAAAACAATCATTTTATATGCAGCGCACAGGGTTCCGAATGGGCTACAAAACGAGCCCAATCCTTCAATCCATTGACTAAGCCTTAGGATAGAAATCTCTCATTAAAGAAAAGTCGAGTCATCATCTAGATTGAATGCAATAAGGATCCACAAAAGCCCTACAAATCTCCCACTTGAAGACTAGTTCAATCACCAATATCAACTGCAATCATCCAAATAAACAATCCCTCTTTCCTGTAACTCATCCTCCTGTCCTCAAGCTAGAAGACCAACTGAAGCTGCACACAACTTCAGTTTCTCAATAGTGACACCCTTAGTCAACATGTCTGTCAGGTTCTTAGATCCACAAATCTTCTCAAGTATTACCGGCTTATCTTCAACAAGGTAGCAGATAAAGTGGTATTTTGTTTGTATATGTTTCGACTTTGAATGAAAAGCCAAATCTTCGACAAGAAAAATTGCACTGTGATTGTCACTGTGTAGAATGCCCATCTTTTGCTTCTTACCCAATTCATCTAAGAAACCATGTAGCCAAATCATCTCCTTTCCAGATTTAGTTGCTGCAACATACTCAAGTTCTGTAGTAGACAAAGTAACAATCTTTTACATATTTGAAGCCCAAGATATAGTCGTACCACCTACAGTAAATACAAACCCAGTAGTACTCTTTCTACTATCATTATCGCCAGCAAAATCAGCATCTCCATAACCCTGCAGTTTCAAACTTGCACCTGTGAAGAAAAGACATGTATTTGATGAACCCCTTATATATCTCAGAATCCACTTGACTGCCTCCCAATGATTCTTTCTTGGCCTGCTCACGAATTTGCTCATATGTGCAATGTCTGTCCTTGTACACACCATAACATACATCAAGCTGCCAATAGCTGAGGCATAGGGCACCTTACTCATATGGTCCCTTTCTTCTTCTATCTTCGGTGACTGTTCTTTGCTTAGTTTGAAATGACTACCGAAGGGTGTGCTCACTGGTTTAGCTTCATTCATGTTGAACCTGCTGGGAATTTCCTTCATATGTATACTCTAACTGTGAAAGCTTCAATGTACCATTAGCCTTGTCTCTAATGATTCTCATTCCAAGGATTTGCTTTGCAGTTCCCAAATCCTTCATTGCAAACTATTTTGACAATTGCTTCTTTAGATTATTAATCTCCTCAATGCTAGACCCTGCAATGAGCATATCATCTACATATAACAATAAAATGATGTAAGAATTGTCAAAGAACTTAACATAACAACAATGATCAGTTTCACATCTCTTGAACCCAATTTTATGCATAAAGCTATCAAATTTCTTATACCACTGTCTTGAAGCTTGTTTTAGACCATACAAGCTCTTTCTTAGTTTGCAGACTAAATTCTCTTGTCCTTGGACAATAAACCCTTCTGGCTGAATAATGTAGATGTCTTCCTCCAAGTCACCATGAAGAAATGTCATTTTCACATCTAACTGCTCAAAATGTAGATTTTATGTAGCCACCATTCTCAGTACCAGTCTAATTGTCGACATCTTCACAACTGGAGAAAATATTTCTGTGAAGTCAATGCCCTCCTTCTTCTAGAACCCTTTGACAACTAATCTGGCTTTGTAGCGCTTGCTACCATCATGTTTGTTCTTCCTTTTGTATTCCCAATTGTTGTGCAAAGCCTTCTTCCCTATTGGCAATTCAGTCAGTTCCCATGTTTGATTCCCCAACAAGGAATCCATCTCATCCTTCATGGTTAACTCCCACATGCTTAAAATTTCATCCTGCAAGGCTTCATCATAACACTCTGGCTCACCACCATCAGTTAGCAGGAGATAATTTAGAGCAAGTGAATAATGCTATGGAGGTCCAATGGTCTTGGAAGATCTACGGAACACAGCTAAAGGTGTATTATGATTTACTTGTGATTCTAAATTCTCCTTGTCATCTTCACCCTTTTCCTGGATAGTACTTTCAGTCAACTCATCTAAGTTAACAAACTTAGATTTCTTCTTATCTATCTATGTGACATCTGACACTATAGTTGATCTGTCCTTGTACATAACTTGTTCATTAAATATCACATTTCTACTTCTGATGATTTTCCTGTTTTGTTCATCCCAAAACCAATAGCCAAATTTCTCATCACCATAGCCAATTAAATAACACATTTTGGACTTTGCATCAAGTTTACTACGAGCATCAGAATCAATATGAACATAAGAAACACAACCAAAAACTTTTAAGTGAGAAAACTTTACCTCTTTATTGCTCCAAACCTCTTCAGGAAGTCTGAACTCCATGGGAACTGAAGGTCCTTAGTTTATCAGATAAGCTGCAGTACTAACAGCATCAGCCCAGAAAGTTTTTGGTAGTCCAGCATACAACCTCATACTCGTAACACACTCATTGAGAGTTTTATTCATGCGCTCAGCCACACCATTTTGCTGTGGTGTCCCAAGAATGGTCTTTTCCATTCTGATTGCACGTGCAATACAATATTCTCTTAACCCTCCATCTATGTACTCTCCTCCATTGCCTGACCTCAAACACTTTACTTTCAAACCTGTCTCTATCTCAACTATAGCCTTCCACTTTTTAAAATTTTCAAATACATCATATTTATTTTTAAGAAAATAAACTCATACCTTTTTGGTTAAGTCATCAATGAAAGTAACGTAGTACCTTGAACTTCCAAGGGATGCAACGGGAGAAGACCTCCACAAATCTGTGTGCACTAATTCCAAATTTTCAGCTTTCGGTGTTCTGCCGCTTTAATTTTCAAGAAACTCACAATTTTTTGCTTTCTTAAGATACAACTTTCACACAAGTCAAAATCAACGAACTTCAATTCTAATAGTTTCCTTTTCGACAGCAGCATCTTCATCCCTTTCTCACTCATGTGACCAAGTCTGTGGTGCCATAAGCTTGTATCTGTACTTGCTTCAGCAATTGCAATTTTGTCTCTTGTACTTGAGGTAATGTATAGAGTACCGGATTTCTTTCCACGAGCCAATACTCTGGCTCCCTTTGTAAGCTTCCAAGTGCCACTAGCAAACAACATTGCATGCCCTTCATCATAAAGCTGTTCGACAGAAATCAAATTCCTTCTCAGGCCAGGAATATGTCGTACCTTCTCCAGTAACCAAACAAACCCATTTGGCAACGACATGAGGATGTTTCCCATACCCACAACATCCAAGGCTAAACCATCAGCCAAATACACCTTACCAAAATCTCCTGCAACATAGTTTTGTATGATTTCATGGTGTGAAGTGGTATGAAACGAAGCTCCTGAGTCCAAAATCCAATCATCAAGTGGACTGTCTACTGCAAGAAGTAATGCATCCTATACCTCTTTTGTTACAACATTAGCAGAATCATCCTCATGCTTCTTCTTAATAATTTTGCATTGTCCCCTAAAGTGACCCGTTTTCCCACAGTTCCAGCATTGTCCTTTTTGGCCAAATCTAGATTTACTTTTGTTTCGATTATAGTTTCTAGATTTTGATCTACCCCGATCTGAATTTTGGTCATTACCCTGCCTCTTGTCTTAAGGTTTAGGGCAAAACCAGATCCTAAGGTTTCACCTGCATCTCTTCTGCAAATCTCCTCAACTAGAATTAAATCTTGTATATCATTATACTTCAGTTTTTCTTTTCTAGAAGAGTTGCTAATTGCCATCCTCATTGCCTCCTAACTGTTTGGAAACAAAGATAAAACGATCAGTGCATGAATCTCATCATCAAAATCAATTTATACAAATGATAATTGATTTGCGATAGTATTAAATTCATTCAGATGTTGTGCTACTGATGCATTCTCTGCCATCTTCAAATTAAACAATTTCTTCATCAAATGTACCTTGTGATTTGCTAACGATTTTTCATACCTACCATACAAAGCCTTCATCAGATCTTCCATAGTCTTCTCCTTCACAACGTTGTGTGCAACAGACCTAGATAGAGTTATTCTTATAACTCCCAGTACCTATCTGTCAAGGAGAGTCCATTTCTTGTCCTTCATAGTAGCAGATTTTTCTCCTAGAAGCGGCAAATGTAACTTCTTCCCATAGAGATAATCCTAGATCTGCATCCTCCAAAATCCAAAGTCTGTGCCATCAAACTTTTCTATTCTAGATGCCTTTCCTGCTTCCTCTATCATTGCTCCCACTCGAACGTAACCCTAGGCTCTGATACAAGTTGTTGGGAATCAACAACAAATTCCCAAAATCTATGAGAAACAAAATAGATAAAGAATACACGCCAAAGAAAAATCAATCACATGCACAAGATAGTATTTACATGGTTCGACAATTTTGCCTACGTCCATGGAGTTGCAGGGATTTCACTATTACCAACAAGAAAAATACAGAGAGTGCCCCGGTACAATGCTCTCTCTCTTGCTCTCTCACGAAGTGTGACCACTCCTTTGTTCCATGGACTAAGCCTTAGGATAGAAATTTCTCATTAAAGCAAAGTCGGGTTATCATCCAGATTGAACGCAACTAGGCTTCACAAAAGCCCAACATCATTTGTTGTTCCTTTTTCTTTTTAATTTATTCTTTTTTCAACACTTTGTTGCACAAACTTCTACTTATGTACTAAAGAATTTGCATGAGAAATAAGAAGGAAGACATACCAAAAATGAAAAATAACATGAAAATATATCTTAATAATTTTTTAATGGTTTTAATTGTGTGGTGGTTGTCAAATAACTTAGTGCTTTTTCTTATACTTTTTTTAGTATGTTAATTGTAAGAAAATTTAAAACAACTATTTGAAAAATAAATTATAATATTAAATTTGGATCATTCCAATATGCCTTATTTAGATTTTGAATTGCATTAAGAAATGAAATTTGGAATAGCTTCCCAAGAGGGGGGGGCGTGAATTGGATTCTTTTCGTTTTTAATATTATTAATGCTTATGACACCAAAATAATAAAGTAATTAACTAACAATCACACTTCAAGATACTGAAATTTAAATTCACAAGCCAATCAACCAAATTAAACAATTCAACCAATCAAGTAAGAATTTTAGAATCTTTATCAGCTACCCTGTAGATATTCTCAACCTTCTTTGAAAAAAAACCTTTGTATGCACTTCTCTTGATTAAGATTTCCGCAAATTAACCAACGTACTCCCTTTTAGGTTTCCGCAAATGGTCAATCGAAATGTACTTTCTAAATATCAAGAGTCTTCTTTGATTCTAACTTTAGATCCCGCAATCTGCACTTTAAAACACACAACAACAGATTGTACAAAAAATAATAAGTAAAGAAGAAAGAAAGACACAAGGTTTTTACAAGGTTCGGCTTCAACACAGCCTACGTCCTCACCCTTGGAAAAACACCGAAGGGTTCCACTATAGCAGTTCTGTTACCGGGTGGAAGAACACCTATTTACAATCACTCCTTGGTTAAGGCTAGAGCCTGCCTTCTCCAAACAATAAACCCTTGTTTGGTCAATGATCTAACAACCTAGAATCATTCAAAATCTACAAGAGAAATAATCATAAGATTGTGTACAAGAAACGCTCACACAAAGAGCAGGTTAGTACAATTTATCAAGAATGAAATACACTTTTGAAGCTTTAACAAAAAATTCACAAAATTCCTTTTCTCTAGATGAGAAATCAGCAATCTAACTTCAGGAATTGATGAACAAGAATATCAGAATCACAACACTTTCAGTTTGCATGAGATGATCAAGATGAGGCTTTGAGAGCAAGAGAGCTTATGAGAGATTTTCAATGCTTGGTGTATTCTGATTTACAAAAACCATGTATTTATAGGCTTTCAAACAAGTTTTCTTATTGCTAAAGTTTCCTTAGAGAATTTCCCAAGTTGTTAGAAAATTTGGAGCCCAAGCAACTATTATTTAAAATATTAAATTTTAAAAAATTTGCCCGTTGAATAGTGTTCAGATGACTGGAGAGTCGAGTTTAGTCATCTGAAGTTCCTAAGACCCTTTAAAAATGAACTTGACACAGGGTCAGATGACCGAAGATAGGGTTCAGATGACCGAAGAGTCGGCTTCAGATGACTGAAGAGTCAAGTTCAATCATCTGAACAGCTACTTCCTGTTTCTGTTTCTTCTCAGAAAATCTTCAGACGTATGAGCTTATTCTTCAAACATCTGAAGTAATTCTTCAGACATCTGAACATGAAGTTCAGTCATCTGAAGTTACAACTTCAGTCATCTGAACAGACAAAAAGGCTGCTGAAAAATATTTTCCATAAAAAATGATTTGCTCTCTTAATCAAAACTTGTTTTAATAATCCTAAATAGGTTTTTAAGTCCTCATAATCTCTTAGAAAAGCTTCAAAACATATTTCAATCGATATTTAACTTTGAAATACTTACAATGGATTTCCTAATAACTTTATATGCCATGCTTGAGATCATTCTCATGCTTTTTGCTTTTGAAGTTCTTTGAATATGTGCTTGAACTTGCTTTATCTGCCAATGCTTTAGCTTTTCTTTGGATCACTTGTTAGTTTAACTTTCTTGATGTCCCACACTTGATCCATACTTGATCTACACTTGATCCATACTTGATCCTTGATTTCCTGAAAGAAAAACTCAACCTTTCCACATTAAAATATCCTTTGTTTGTTAGCACCAAAACTAATTGAAAGACCTTATTAGGCCAACAATCTCCCCCTTTTTGATAATGACAAACAAGGAGTAAAGATAAAAGTTTTATGTGAAATAAAGTACTCCCCCTTACTCTAGGCACTCCCCCTTACTATAGGCATTAATAAGAAAACCAAGGAACCATGTAGATAGCCATGTAGTGCATAAAAAATCCATGTTCATAATGTGTTCATATGTATCCATGTTCATAATGTGTTCATTCTTTATTTATCCAAATGGTAAGATATTGCTGACATTGCTGATATTGCTTATATATCCTTGCTTCTTATCTTTACTTAGAACACTCTCTCCCCCTTTGTCATTAGTCAAAAAGAGTAATAGGATTATGAAAATCCGTCAAGAAGTCATTCTTATAACAAGATGTAGTCGGTACAAAGGGTCATCTAGAGATGTTTCAAACAAAATTCATATGTTCCCTTACATATAGCAGAAATGTAACACAAAAAGTTTCATAGCATCATGATTACAAACATCTGAGGTACATAAGTCCTGATACTCTATTACATACAAAAAGTTTCATAGTGACCTAGGCTACGTAGTTTCTAACTATCCTATTCTTCTTCTTCAGAGCCATCTCCTTGCCCTTCTTCTTCTTCTTCTTCTTCTCTTGGGTTCCTTCTTCTTTAGTATCTACTTCATTAACTTCTTCTTCAGAATCTCCTTCATTTTCTGTAGAGTCATTATCGTCATCTCCACTTTGAGGAGCGGAGCTAATATCGATGGGATCACCTCCCCTAGAAGATCTAGCCTGGTGCTTTTTTATGTGAGTGACACACTGATCAAGAGAGGTAACCTTTTCTTTAATATTCTGAAGTCCAGTGCGTACTTTAGAGGAGAAACTGGAGAAATCCCTTTGGAATGATAAGAACCATGATGGCGTATCATGAGATGAACCAAGATCCTATGTAGAAGAAGATTGTGCTGCTACTGATACTAATGCTGAGGCTAAGGCTGAGATTGAAGTTGAACCTGAGGCTACAGCTGAGGTTGGTGCTGCAGATGCATATTAAGTCCTACTTGATTTCAAGTACCATCCTGAAATCCCCTTGTCATACCCCATTTGCTTTAGGGAGGTCTCATTGAAAAGATCATAGCGGGTTCTTTTTATAAAGAATTCAGAACTATTTGCAGCATGAAGATGGTTGAAAAGAAGAGTAAGAATCCCTCCATAGGGAAGAACAACTCGGGAGGATTCAAGTTTGGTCCACATCCATCGAATGATTAAGCTAGCTAGGTCTAGTTTCTTTCCTTTATGAAGAAACCAAAGGACAAAGCATTCAATATAGGAGAGATGATCAAAATAGCCTTGTTTAGGTAGGATATTGTTTGCAACAATTTTGTGTAGAATTTGGCCTTTTAAGCTTAATTGTTTGTATAACGGAGGACGCCCAAAATAGATAGGTTCTTTTTCCATGATTAGTGGAAGGAAAATTTCAGGAGTGAATCCTTCTTCTAGAATCCAGGATTGAGCAAACATAGGACAGTTGAAATCACCTGGAGTAATTTTGAAAATGGGAGACAATATTTTAGAATTTAGCAAATTTTTTTTCCTTTAACTTCTAAAGAAATAATCCCATTTTCATTTGTCATATTAGCATAAAATATTTTGAAAAGATGAGGATAACATTCTTTGGGTTGCTGGGTGATAAAATCAAACCAACCTATGGCATGAAATAAGGGAAGGATATTAGGAAATTCAGAATTGAAAAATGAGATATCCAAAATTTTACCTAGGATTGGATCTACTGTATTGAGTGAAGTATGATAACGAAGCCGGGCTCGAGGAGCCACAAGCCACTTGTCAAGGTTTTAAGCATCTTTCCCAAATGAAGACCCTCAGTTGGTAGTTTGCTTGATACAAGGCATGGAGATACTTGATTGTGAATGCCCTAGATTTCGTGGAGTGATTCTTTGAAGAGGGATACAAGCTTTGGATTGAGGGTTTTTTTTTAGTGAGGAGAAGAAGAAATAAAGAGGAAGATGTTCAGATGAGTTGAGCAACCAACTTCAGAAGTCTGAAATTAGGGTTTTAGTCTGTGAGTTATATTTAAAACCGACTTTAGATGACTGAAGATTAACTTTAGTCGTTTGAAGATTTTTAATTCTAGAATTTGAAGAGACAGTAGGCTCCCAGACGTCTGAAGTTCCAGGTTCAGTCATTTGAACATGTTTGCTATAGTGTTCAGTCGTCTGGGGTGTGTAGTTCAGACGACCGAAGTTCAAAGAAATGTTGTAATTCTTTTTCTAATAAACCTCTCTGCTATGGATTAGCCCAAGTTCTCTCCAAATATGTATATATCTTTCTTCACTTAGGGGTTTTGTAAAAATGTCAGCCCATTGGTCATTTGTATTTATAACTCAAGAATTTTATCCTCTTTTTGAACATGATCTCTCAAAAAATGATGCCGTATATCTATATGTTTAGTTCTTGAGTGTGAAAATGGGTTTTTAGATATATTTATGGCACTAGTGTTATCACACTTTATTGATATTGTCTTATAATTTAGATTGAAGTCTTTTAATTGTTGTTTCATGTATAAGATTTGTGTGCAACAATTTCCGGTTGCTACATACTCAGCTTCGGCGGTTGATAAGGCTATAAAGTTTTGTTTCTTTGAAAACCATGATACTAAGGAATGTCCTAGGAAGTGACATGTGCCACTAGTACTTTTTCTATCAATCTTACATCCAACATAATCAGCATCGGAGTAACTTATCATTTCAAAGTCAGTGTCCTTTGGATACCATAAACCTAGATCAAGTGTTCCTAGTAAGTACCTAAGCATTCTCTTAACGACTATTAGATGAGATTCTTTAGGTGCTGATTGAAACCTAGCACACATACACACACTAAACTTAATATCAGGTCTACTAGCAGTTAGATATAGTAAGCTACCAATAATTCCTCTATAGTGTGTTACGTTTATTTGTTTTCCTTTTTCATCTCTATCAAGGCTTGTGGATGTACTCATTGGGGTTCCTATGGGTTTACATTGTTCTATATCAAACTTTTTAAGCATATCTTCGATGTATTTAGTTTTATTTATAAATGTTCCATTTTTAACTTTTTTAATTTGTAATCCTAGAAAATAATTTAGCCCCCCGATCATACTCATTTCAAATTCTTTTTGCATACATGTGGCAAAGTCCTTGCATATATCTTCATTTGTAGCTCCAAATATAATATCGTCCACATATATTTGAACTATTGGCATATATTTGTTTTTGGATTTAATGAATAAATTACTATCAACCATTCCTCTTGTAGATTCATTTTTAAGTAGGAATTTACTTGACCTTTCATACCAAGCTCTTGGAGCTTGTTTCAAACCATAAAGAGCTTTTGTTAATTTAAATACATGGTTTGGATTTTTCAAATTTTCAAAACCTAGAGGTTGTTTCACACACACTTCTTCATTTATATATCCATTTAAGAATGCACTCTTTACATCCATTTGTTATAACTTAAAATCCTTATGGGCTGCAAAAGTTAGAAACATTCTTATTGCTTCCATTCTTACTACTGGAGCAAAGGTTTCATCGTAATCAATTTCTTCTTCTTGATTATAACCTTGTGCTACTAGCCTACCTTTATTTCTTACAACAACTCCATTTTCATCCTTTTTATTTCTAAACACCCATTTAGTTCCTATGACTGATTTATCTTTGGGTTTAGGTATAAGTTCCCACACTTGACTCCTTTCAAATTGATTTAGTTCCTCCTACATAGCTATAATCCAAGAATCATCATTTAAGGCTTTTTCAATATTTTTGGGTTCATCTTGTGCTAAAAAGGCATAATGGTTGCAAATATTTTTTAATGAGACTTTAGTGGTTATTCCATTTGATGTTTCACCAAGAATTTGTTCTCTTGGGTGATTTTTATCATATCTCCATTCTTTAGGAAGCTTCAAATTTTCTATAAGGTTTTCATTTGGAGTATTATTATTGTTTTCTTCTTTTATTTCAAGATCTTCATCTTTTTGTGGAGTATTTTCTTCTTCATCATTCTCAATTTAATTGTCATGATTGTTTGATTCATCAAATTTTATGTGTATTGTTTCCATAATAGTAAAGGTTCTTTTATTATAAACCCTATAAGCTTTGCTATTTATAGAGTAACCTAGGAAGATACCTTCATCAGATTTTGCATCAAACTTTCCTAAATCATCTTTAGTGTTAAGGATAAAACATTTGCATCCGAATACATGAAAGTAGGAAATATTAGGTTTTCTACCTTTCCAAAGTTCATATGGTGTTTTATGTATTTTTTATCTTATCGATACCCTATTTACAATGTAGCATGCTGTATTTACAGCTTCTGCCCAAAAGTATTTAGGTAGATTATTTTCATTCAACATTGTTCTTGCCATTTCTTGTAGAGTTCTATTTTTTCTTTCTACAACTTCATTTTGTTGTGGAGTTCTAGGTGCTGAAAAATTATGATTTATTCTATGTTCATTACAAAATTTATCAACTTCCTTGTTTTTCAACTCTTTTCCTTAGTCACTTTTAAAGCTTGTTACATTATAATCCTTCTCATTTTGTAATTTCTTGCATAAGGTTATTAATAGATTACAAGCTTCATTTTGTTTGCTAGAAATATTACCCAAGAAAATCTTGAATAATCATCTACTATTACAAAAGCATATTGTTTTCCTCCTAAACTAAAGGTTCTAGTTGGACCAAATAAGTCTAGGTGCAAGAGTTCTAGGGGTCTTTTGGTGGATATATATATTTTTTTCTTTTTGAAGCTTATTTTTACTTGTTTTCCTTTTTGGCATGCATCACACATCTTGCCTTTAATGAATTTTGTATTTGGTAGTCCTTTTACAAGATTTTTCTTAGATAATTTGGATAGTAGGTCCATGCTTGCATGTCCTAGTTTCCTATGCCATAACCAACTTACTTCATTCATCGTTGTCAAACAAGTTATGTTTTGATTTACTAATTTCTCAAGATTTAAGTAATAAACATTATTTATTCTATGAGCTATAAATATAGTTTATTTGTTTTTAGGATTTTGGATAACACATTTTTCTTTCATAAAGATTATTTCGAAACCTTTTTCACTTAATTGACTAATACTTAAAAGATTATGTTTTAATCCTTCTACTAATAGCACATTATCTATAGTGAGTGAAGGTTCTTTACTAATTTTTCCGATGCCAATAATTTTACCTTTGACATTGTCGCCGACGGTGACATATCCCCCATCCTTTTGTTTTAATGTAGTGAACTTGGTCTTGTCACCAGTCATGTGCCTTCAGCACCCGCTGTCCAAGTACCATTTATCTGTTGACGTTATTGTCCTAAAGCAAACCTACAATAAAGGATACTATGCGTTAGTTTTTGGAACCCAAATTCTTTTGACTTTCTTTGTTTTGTTGTTAGTTTCATTATTGGCTTTCCATTCTCCTTGAACTTTAACATACTTTCTTTTTAATGGGCAATTAAACATTACATGACCTTTAGTCTTGCACATATAGCAAGTGGTGTGTTCATATTTGTTGTTTGATGAAGTACTAGCATAGTACTTAACTTCCTTAACAAAGTTTCCCATGTATAACTTTTTGTTCCTTTTATTTGCTTTACCGTTATAGCCTATTCCTTCTTTGTTCCCATGAAGCCTTTGTTGTCTAATCATTTTTTCAAAGTTTTCTTTACCTTTGGTAAAGTTATAGATAATTTTTTCTTTATCCTCTAGTACCTTTTTGAGTTCATTTACTTCTAGATCCTTTTTATTCATATTATCTTTATGAGTTTTACTTAACTTTTGAGTTGCTATATTTATTTCTTCTTCCAACTTCTTAATACAAGATTTTTTTTCTTCTTCAATAGCTTTGAATTATTCAAGTTGCTTCACTAGTTCTTTATTTTGACCTTTCAAAGTTATATTTCTCTTGGAAATTTTTATGAATCTTTTATGTAGTGAGAATAACTCAGCTTATAATTCCTTATAAGAGGCAAACTATCACATGACTCATCATAAGACTCATTTTGAGATTCGATTGAATAGTAGTCAGAATTTACCTCTTCGTCATTCGCCATGAAGCACGTATTTGCCATCTCTTATCCATTTGTTTCATTTTTTGTTTCGCTGGAGCTTGAGTCATCCCAAGTAGCCTTCATAGCTTCCTTCCTTTTCTTCTTTTCTTTCTTGAGCAACGGACAGCTCGGTTTGATATGCCCTGGTTTCTTGCAATGATAGCATATTGGTGGTTCATTCTTACCTTTATTTTCTTTCCTACTTGTCTTTCCTTTTTCGGGTTTCTTTTTATTGAACTTTCCAGAAAACCTTTTATTCCTTCTGTAGAATTTGTCTAGTCTCTTAGTAATAAATGCTAATTCATATTGATCCAAGTCACTTGTTTCACTTTCCTCTTCACTAATGCTGTGACTAGATGCTTTTAGTGTTATGGAATTTTATGCTTTGTTTCAGGATTTCTTTCTTTTAAGGTCATTTCATAGGTAAGAAGTGAGCCTATAAGTTCATCTAAAGAAGTAGTCTTGAGGTTTCTACCTTCTGTGTTAGTTGTAGCCTTTGGTTCCCATATGGAGGGAAGGCCTCTTAGAATTTTTCTGATCATTTTGTAGGTAGTATAAGTTTTCCCCAAGGCGCTTAAGGAATTTATTATGTGGGTAAATCTGGTGTACATAATTGATATTGTTTCATCAGAATTCATCTTGAACGCTTTATATTTGCTTGTTAACATGTCTATCCTATTGTCTCTAACATCAACTGTTCCTTCATATGTTACTTCTAATTTTTCCCAAATCTCCTTAGTTGTTTTGCAAGTCATGACTCTGTTAAAATCATTAGCATCTAATGCACAGTATAACGCATTTATAGCGCTTGAATTTATTTGAAGCATTTTATAATCAAAGTTGGTCATATCTTTCTTTTCTATTGGAATCTGTTTTCCATCAACTATCTTAGTGGGAATAAGGTTTCCATCCATAACAACTTCCCATGCTTTCCAATCCATGTGTTGGAGATATATTTCCATTCTCTTTTTCTAAAAGGTATAATTGTGTCTACAAAAGATTGGTGGACGGGTTGAGGATTGGCCTTCACCGAAGGCGGTGCTACTCCAATGTTTGCCATTTGATTTTTTATAGTTTCTTGTTAGGAATTTCTATAACTTAGCTCTGATACCAATTGAAATTTGGAATAGCTTCCCAAGAGGGGGGGGTGAATTGGATTCTTTTCGTTTTTAATATTTTAAATGCTTATGACACCAAAATAATAAAGTAATTAACTAACAATCACACTTCAAGATACTGAAATTGAAATTCACAAGCCAATCAACCAAATTAAACAATTCAACCAATCAAGCAAGAACTTTAAAATCTTTATTAGCTACCCTGTAGATATTCTCAACCTTCTTTGAACAAAAACCTTTGTATGCACTTCTCTTGATTAAGATTTTCACAGATTAACCAACATACTCCATTTTAGGTTTCCGCAAATGGTCAATCGAAACGTACTTTCTAAATATCAAGAGTCTCCTTTGATTCTAACTTTAGATCCCGCAATCTACACTTTAAAACACACAACAACAGATTGTACAGAAAATAATAAGTAAAGAAGAAAGAAAGACACAAGATTTTTACGAGGTTCGGCTTCAACACAACCTATGTCCTCACCCTTGGCCAAACACTGAAGGGTTCCACTATAGCAGTTTCATTACCGGGTGGAACAACACCTGTTTACAATCACTCCTTGGCTACGGCTAGAGCCCGCCTTCTCCAAACAATATTCCCTTGTTTGGTCAACGATCCAACAACCTAGAATCATTCAAATTCTACAAGAGAAATAATCATAAGATTGTGTACAAGAAACGTTCACACAAAGAGCACGTTAGTACAATTTAAAACTATGTACTTCAAACGATAGATACCAAGAATGAAATACACTTTTGAAGCTTTAACCATAATTTTACCAAATTCCTTTTCTCTAGATGAGAAATCAGTAATCTAACTTCAGGAATTAACGAACAAGAATATCAAAATCACAGTACTTTCCATTTGCAAGAGATGATCAAGATGAGACTTTGAGAGCAAGAGAGCTTATGAGAGATTTTCAATGCTTAGTGTATTTTGATTTACAAAAGCCATGTATTTATAGGCTTTCAAACAAGTTTCCTTGTTGCTAAAGTTTCCTTAGAGAATTTCCCAAGTTGTTAGAAAATTTGGAGCCTAAGCAACTATTATTTAAAATATTAAATTTTAAAAAATTTGCCCGTTGAATGGTGTTCAGATGACTGAAGAGTCGAGTTCAGTCATCTGAAGTTCCTGAGACCCTTTAAAAAATGAATTGGACACAGGGTCAGATAACCAAAGATAGGGTTCAGATGACCGAAGAGTTGAGTTCAGATGACCAAAGAGTCAAGTTCAATCATCTAAACAGCTACTGCCTATTTCTGTTTCTTCCCAGAAAATCTTCAGATGTCTGAGCTAATTCTTCAGACGTCTGAAGTAATTCTTTAGACATCTGAACATGAAGTTCAGTCATCTGAAGTTACAACTTCAGTCTTCTAAACAGAGAGTTCAGTCATCTAACAGACAAAAAGGCTACTAAAAAATATTTTCCATAAAAAATGATTTGCTCTCTTAAATAAAACTTGTTTTAATAATCCTAAATAGGTTTTTAAGTCCTCATAATCTCTTGGAAAAGCTTCAAAACATATTTCAATCGATATTTAACTTTGAAATACTTACAATGAATTTCCTAATAACTTTATATGCCATGCTTGAGATCATTCTCATGCTTTTTGCTTTTGAAGTTCTTTGAATATGTGCTTGAATTTGCTTTATCTGCCAATGCTTTAGTTTTTCTTTGGATCACTTGTTAGTTTAACTTTCTTGATGTCCCACACTTGATCCATACTTGATCTACACTTGATCCATACTTGATCCTTGATTTCCTGAAACAAAAACTCAACCTATACACATTAAAATATTATTTGTTTGTTATCACCAAAACTGATTGAAATACCTTATTAGGCCAACAAGAAAATTACTTGTAAAAGTAGAAGTAAAAAACAAAAGCATGATATTAGCATGTAAAGGTAAATAGAATGAATTATAGAATGAACCATTGTATGTAAGAACAAAAGGAAAAAGAATAGCCCCCATGGGCATGGCGCAGTGGGAAGGCTTTAGCACGTAAGAAGGAGCATCAGGGGTTCAATTCCAAGTAGATACAATCACGAAGCTAGCGGTACCTGTGGATGGTAAAAATTTACTCTGTGAGCCAGCGGGGACCGTGGTTTGTGAGAGTTCGCTCTGTGAGCCAAAGGGGACCGTGGATGGTGAGAGTTTTTTGTGAGCCAACAGGGACCGTGGATGGCAATGGAGATGTGTCCCAGGGGGCAGATTGGCCGAACGTCCAACTGATGCACGGAAGCCATATCTGCATTCCAGACTTTACCTGATCAGCGAGACCTAGGAGGAGGATGCTGATCCGTAGGTTTGGTGCCGCACCAGGGAGTCCAGAGGCCTTGTTGGTGGCTGGAGTTCGTATGTAATAAAATATATATATATATATATATATATATATATATATTACGTGGATTGAAAAGAATCAAAAGTATTTCCATTTTATTTAAAAATTCCATTCGATGCGTGTCATCTAATGTATGGATTGAAAATTATTCAAAATTATAACGTGACAAACACAGGAGCACATACGTGTGTGTTAATAAAAAAATTTAACTATAAAACATGTTTGGTCTATAAATGATTAAATGTTAATTACTAAGTAGAAAATCATAAAATTATCCCAAAATATTTGCTTAGGAGATTAAAATTATTTAATAATAATATAATGACAAAAAAAATTATTGGGTCGCTATACACCAATCTTCTCTCTCTCTCTCTCACACACACACACAGACACACAGTATATATACATATATAAATATATATAGCATTAATTATTATTATTTTTTTAAATATAATACAAAATTTACATTAAGAATTTGTTTACTAATTCTTGTACATTCTATGATTTTAGGAGTTGGACTCCTAGGTTAGTGTATATATATACATATTTTGTGTGTGTGTGTGTGTGTGTGTGTGTGAGAGAGAGAGAGAGAGTGAGAGAGAGACTTTTATCGTAAGTAGTATGAAAATTTCAATGGCCAAAATGTCCAGAACTTTCAATATTATATATTCTATTGTAGAAGCAGTTGGGAATCTGTGAACACTGTTGAATGCTTAATTAAACATTAACATGTGATGCATGCATGCGTGATCGATGATGGACATGCTAAAACATTAGCATGATTGTCTCGCTTGCCGCTCCTGGGTCAGTTTGATGCGAGATCTCTCGAAGAAATAATAGCCTTTCTGATCCGAAGGGACCTTGGTGCAGCCTTAGATCTGGTGCCGTTTCAGCACCGTTTGGAAGCGCAAGCCCCTGAGGTTAACAAGGAGAAAGTGATTTTCTGGCTAAGCCCAACCAGAATATTTCCGGAGTGAAGTACAAATCTCTGACACCACCTGCACCAGGCACAGCTCTTGCTTGAACCCATTCATTGACCTTAATAAAATATCACTTTATACTTTGAAATCAACTAATTGATTGTTCTTGTGGATCTGCAGTCCTAATATGGAAGCTTTCATACAAAGTGAAGGACCTCGCCTTGCTCAACGCAGCAGTCGGTAAGTCTTCAGGTCTTTCCTGCATGGTTGTAATGATCCTTTTATATGTATATATATAAATGATTGCTCATTTAGTTGGTTGAATGCATACTACCACGTATACAATAAACTAAAAGTAAAACTGTTTCTGTCGGAGTCCAGTTTATTCTTTTCTCATTTCTCTTGCTATTCAGTATTATATGGGTGTTTTAACGCTTTCTGATATTCTTGGGCTCAAGCTTCTTGCTTAACCCATTTATTGACCTTAATAAAATATCATTTTTTCTCCTGAAAAAAATAAACCACATAATTAAAACAAAATTAACTTTTTTTTTTCAAAAAAATATATAATTAATTTTCCTATGAATAAAAATTAAAAAAAAAATATGCAATCATTTAAAGAAAAAAACAATTACAATGAGATTCATAATTAATTAATAGTTAAAATTAAAAAAAAAAAACTCATGTTTAATATAATTATTTAACAAACAGAATTTGGATTTTAAGTGTTAATTTAATTAGTAGTTTTAGCATATTCAATAGGTGTTAGCCTTATAAACTTTGTAGGCTAAATTTTTATAGAAAAAATAATGTATTTTTAAAACTTTTTTTGATATTATAAAATTATTTAATCAAATAATTAAGGGTCGCGATGAGAAACTACATGATGCTCAACGACCGCACATTCTAGGAAATCGCCAACATCAACGCGCAGGCTTTGAAGGGCTTGTAGCCAAAGATTAGCATCTAGTCCACCGGCGGAGCGACCACTGCGGAGGGTGCTGAGAGCAGCGGAATGAAGGACATTGCAAGTGTGTACAACATGCTGATGTCGCTGCTTGAAATAGTGCATGAGCAGATTGGGGTGCAACCACCGGCGTGTCTGGGCACACTTGCTGCCACTTCCGAGGGCTCTCCTTCCATTTTAAGTTGATGATATTGCGTTTTTAACTTGATGGTGGCAGCAAAATTTGACGACGACAACTTCACCAACCGGCAACCCACCTCTATTGAATTTGGGTAGGAGTCAGCCACCACCATTGTTGCTTATACTGTTCTAGCAATTGCTATAAATAGATGTGTGTGTGTGTGTGTAATGTAATGTGTGGTGTAGAGCGGGTGAATAACCAGTGAGCAAGAGGTTTTGAAATTTTTCCTCTGTAATTTATTTCCAGTTTATTATTGTTAGCTTTGGGGCAATCCCAAGAGGAGGGGTGAATTAGGTATTTAAAATTTATTGTCTAGGTTAACTGGTTTTACCAACAGTGTAATACGACCTAGGGTAAGTTTATGCAATCAACAAATAAACATACACGTACAGTAAATGTAAAGTGCGAGAAAAGTAAATGATGTACGCAATATGTTATCGAGATTCGACCAAGTGCCTACGTCCCCGCCTTGGCTAACAAGTACAAGAATTACCACTATAAGTTCACTTAATGAGTGGAGTGACACCTAACACAACTAGGTCAATTAGCACAAAGCTGACCTCAACCTTTACAACTAGGTCAATTAGTGGGGCTGACCTTAACCTACACGTTTTACCAAGATGGTGCACCTAACTTTTCTAATCGGGTCTAAGCCAGTCCGGGACTATTCAACAGGACTAGTCTCCCTCTTCAGACCCACACCTAGAATACAACTGATTACGCACCGAAACTGCGTAATTGGGCATCTTAACCCGAGTTTTACGGTTTATATTTTTAATTAAATGTCCAAAATTATCCAATATTTTAATAAAATGCCAAAATCATCATTCTTAAACTTTATTGCACTATTTATGAAGTTTTGGTAATCTTTTGTCGCAGGAAAATTCTCGAGAATCAAAACCGACACCTGTTCGTATATCATGCATAACTTTTCCGTCCAAGCTCCGATCGAGACGATTCAAATTTCTGGAGAAAGAGGAAAGGATTATCTACAACTTTTGTATTTTGAGTTTTGTGAGATACAGGCTCCAGAAGAGCAAAATTTGTAATGAACAGAGAACAAAAAAATATAATAATTCGGGTCCTCTAAATGGGTCGGGTCTCCTATCCGGGTCTAGGGCTTTCTTCCCCAATCTCTATTTATTCTTCTCTTCTCCTCTTTCCCAGCTGTGCCCTGTGCACCATCTCTCCCCATTCTCTTCTCCTTCTCCTTCTTCTCCTTCTTCTTCTTATTTTGAGTTTGTTTTTCTTTGTTTTTTTTAATTCTTTGCTCCTTGCTGTCTCTCCTTCAACTCTCCCTCTCGGTTCCCTCTCCCCTTATCTCCTTCTCCTCTCCCTCACCTTCTTTCTCTGTCTCTCCCTTAGCCCTCTGCATAGCACCTCGGCAATTCTAGCAGCTCCTCCACCGCCACAGCAGCAACACAGCAGCGTCCCTGTTCCGGCCACAGCAGCAACACAACAGCGCTTCTCCTCTTGGCCACTCCTCGATAGCCCAGACCCGAAGCCACAGCAGATCTCCGCCATAAACAGCAGCCCCTGTTCCTCCACAGCAGCTGCACAGCCCCAACACAGCCCCTCTTGGGTTCCTCTGCTGCAACCCGGCCATTCTCCAGCAACCACACTCTGTTTTGCTCTCTCTCTCACTCTCATCTTTTCTTTTCTTTGCTGTTTTTTTTTAAGTTGCAATGAATGATGTGTTTTTTTTATTTGTTTAAGTTTATTTGAGACTTGGGATTTGAGTATTTGTTAAGGGACTTAATTTTTTTAGTGAAGTGTAATTTTTTGTTTACTCTTATTGTTCTTAATTAAAGTTAGTATTAGATCTAACGCATTTAAGTTAGTCCTGTTTTATTTATCTTCGCTTACTTTAGATTTTGATTTTGTTTCTCAAAAAAAATAAAAAATAAATAAAATACGAAAAGAAAAAAGAGGAAGTGTTTTGTTTTTAACGAAACTAGAATAGTCATCTTTTCAAGATTTAATTTTTATTTTTCGAAACTTGATTTAGTTTAGGACCGGTTTTTATTAAAGTCTGTGTTTTTATCGTTTCTTGTTTTCGTTTAATTCATTAATAATTTAGTTTTAATTCAAGGTTCTTCTTGTTAAAGGTTCGTTTTTTTTTGTGTGTATTCATATCTAGTTAAGTTTCCTTTGCGTGTTTTAAATTTATATTCAAAGTTTCCTTCTTTAATTGACACGTGCTTTAATGTTTCCTTAGGTAGATTAGAGTTTATATTTTAGCGTGTTTTAATTCCTTATTTGTAGTTTCTATTTTTCATTAGTGCGTGTCCCAATGTTTCCTTAAGTAGACGTAGGGTTTCTATTCTTGTTTTCTTTTATTTAGTGCATGTTAGTTTTAGGATTTTTAAATTACGTGTCATTTAATTCGGCAAACGTAAAATTGAACAACTCTTGAAAAACCCGAATCTGAACTGAGTTCAGTACCTTTTTAATTTCAATTGGAAGAACGTAAAATCTGAGATTAAACGCATTCCCTGAGGAGACGATCTAGCCCTTGGGCTTAATATTACACGACGTAACTCCTATACTTGGGATAGCTTTCGAGCTGCTCTTTTTTCGAGTGAGTCAAGTTTTTGGCGCCGTTGCCGGGGAATGTTGTTCTTAGTCTCAAATTTGCATTTTTCCCGTCATCTTTATTAGTTTTAAGAAAAAGAAAAAAAAATAAGAAAACAAAAAAAGAAAAAATTTCGAGTTTTGAAAAATGACTGCACCTGCACCGCGCACGATAATGGATTTTATGCAGCTTGAATATGCCACTGCATCCTCTTCTACTATTTTGCCTTATGATGAGCTTAATTTCATGATGCAGCGTGGGAGGACGTCACTGCTACCCGAGTTCTATAGGACGGAATCTGAGTGCCCATATGAGCACTTAGCAGAGTTTGAATTAACCTGCAATATGTTTTTCTCTCATGCTAAAACTGATGACTCTATTTGACTATATTTGTTTCTTGCTACTTTGCAGGATAGGGCACTGATCTGGTTTCATTCCTTGAGACCTCACTCTATCTTTAATTGGGTTGATATGGAGCGTGAATTCCTGCATGCATTTTGTCCCTCACAGAAAACTCAATTTCTGTAGGAACAGATTCTTAATTTTGTGCAGCAAGATGAAGAGACATTTAGGGCTTGCTGGGAGCGATTCAAGGATTTACTACGCACTTGTCAACATCACGGGTTCGACTCATGGAGGTTAGGTGATTATTTTTATACTACTTTTACCCTTGATTGCAACTGTTTTGTTCAGACTATGTCTAATGGAGAGCCCGTCAGCGAGGATCCAGATCAAGTATTATCATTCTTTGATTACTTAGCTGACAATGTCCCACAGTGCAACACACGATACACTCAGGCATCCATGACTGCACACCCTATCAGCACAATTAGTGGTGGTGATGCATATGAACCACCAAAATACCCAGATACTCCTCCGCCTCATTACCAGCCACAACAGATCCCTCAGAGCCGTACTTCGTCAGACCTTTTCGAGGATAGCATAACACAGATGGCGAACATGCTCCAACAATTCATGCAAACTCAAGTTAATCATAATAATGAATTGCGGGACACCATTAATGCGATAAGCACACAGTTGGACATCTTAGAAAACAAGGAAACACTCGCAGAACTTCAGCCTAGTTCTCAAGAGTACCAGCAACCGTAACAACATATACATGATGTTTCTCTTGAGACAGGAGAGGCCACCATCACCTTCAGTAGCGAGAAAGATGATCCCCAATCTGAAATGCTCATCGCTGAGCAAATAGTTGTCCCAACACCAGAAGTTACGGCTGAAATAGATGAATTCAAAGAAAAATCAGAGGAAACGAGCCCAAAAGCGGAGCATTTAGTTGATGAGGAGACTGATACGAAGTACCAACCTGTGGTACCTAATACTCCAAGCTCAGAAACCATGAAACTGTCACTCCTGCCTGAATCAGATGTTAAGGAGCCTAATGTGGACGCAGAATCTTGCAGTGGTATGATGATGTGTATACCCGATAAAGAGGGTGACCGATCTGGTGGGCATATAATTTTCAAAGAACTAGGTAAAACCTTTAATGTTAATGCTTCTGAAGAACTACAGGTAATTTTTCCGATAACTTCCTATCACACATTAGTTCGTAAAGAAGCAAATTTCCTAGAAATGATGCTGAATAAAGACCCTTTCTTGTCAACACAAAAGGGTCAACCTGCACACATTTTGTTTGGTATTTTGACATGCACTAATTTATCTGGGGTTGATTTTCGTGCAGGTTTGAAGATTGATCGATTTTGGCGGCTCAAATTTGGAGAACCGCCATTGCAATTTATATACCTGCGGCCACCAGACGAAATTCCTCCAGAGCCTCCACCAAGACAATTGTGATGTTTTTCTTTTCATTCTTGTCCTTTTATTTTATCTTATTTTATTTTTAGTTAGTTTTTAGGTCTATTTTCTCATAGTTCGATCTTTGTTTTCCATTATTTCGCCACTCAGGTACGCCTTACTTTTCCCGTGCACAGTATTTTCTATTTCCCCTATGCTTTCACATTGAGGACAATGTTCCACTTTAGTTGGGGGGGATGAGCATTCGCATATGACACTGTACACGTACACGTACTGGGTTTTAAAAAAAAAGACAAAAAAACAAAAAAATCAAAATCAAAAAGAGAGAGAAAGAAAGGAGGAGTACTGATGAATTACATTGCATTATGCCATGCTTAACACTGACTCATACCTTTCGCATACTTGCATATAACTTAAGAATGACACACTTAAGTCAATCATGCGTAGTTTCTCTCTATATGATCTTATGACTCCATGAAGAATCGATTGGTAGTACATTCGTGTTAATTTGGCTATATAATTTCCTGTATCTACATGCACCTCACGAGGCTAAATAAACACATTCACGTGATTCATTGCACTTAGGGTTTCTTGTGAGCACTGAGAGAACACCCGTGGCGACTATGACACCTTGTGAGATATCCTTGAGCTATTTATCGTCCTTTTGAGCGTTAATATCAAATCAGAGTTCATAGAACTCAATTCTCTTTTTCTAGATGATTCCTTGTACACTAGTCTCTGTTTTTGATTTGCTAGCCTAGAGGTGACACCTAGTGGGGAGATAGAAACCTAGGTCTTGTAGCCTACTCAAAATGTGAAGGCTGAGCCACCCCTAAAGATAGACTTAATTCATGAACTTCTATTCGAGCTCAATTCCCATTGATGGTATGAAGATTACAAAAGAAGTGTTAATATTGTCCTTATTGATCAAGAAAAGTTAGAAAATGAAGAATGAGCAAAATAAAGAATAAGCAATACACATGCGCATGAAATGAAAAGTCAATGCTGGCCCAATTACATATAACAACAAGTCAAGGACGACACATATTTTCCACGTATAAAGATTCTTCAACCGATTAATGCCTTAGATGTATTCACGACAAGTTTGTGAATGAGTTGATCTAGGGTGGTCTCAGTTGGATATGGCGAGTAGGTGAGAAGATGCTAGGGTGAAGGACCCGACACCTCATAGATAGGCTAGCTCCTTTCCTGACTAGTCCACTCCATATACTTAGCGTTGTTCCTTTTAATATGTGGGATGTTTGATCGCGACACTCCTCCTCACATATGATGAGTGAAACCATTTTCTTTGAGTGTTCTTGAGGGTATGCCAGTTAGGCCGAGTCAAAGCGACCGTTATGTAGGTGTCCACTGGCGTCCTAGGTGTACTGAGTCACACACATCACACACACCTCGAGAGTTTACCTGTTTATACTCAAACTTATATGATTGCATTAACTCTGAATGTGCCACTAATTAACTTCATGTGAGTATACTGCTTTCAAATCACATATAAATGATGAAACTTGCATGAGTGACGTGCTTTGGAGTCATGTGCATTGAATATGAACGAGCTTGTGTGAAATTCAGTATGTTCTTGTATGTGAAGTGGTATAGTTATATCGCATGTGCATTGATTTCATGATTATTGGAGTACGTAGTTGTAGATACCACCCTGAGATTCATTCACATCATTTGCTAGAGACTAGCAAAACGTTAGTTGGGGGGTGTGATTACGCACCAAAACTACGTAATTGGGCATCTTAACCCGAGCTTTACGGTTTATATTTTTAATTAAATGTCCAAAATTATCCAATATTTTAATAAAATGCCAAAATCATCATTCTTGAACTTTATTGCACTATTTATGAAGTTTTGGTAATTTTTTGTCGCAGGAAAATTCTCGAGAATCAAAACCAACACCTGTTCGTATTTCATACATAACTTTTTCGTCTAAGCTCCGATCGAGACGATTCAAATTTTTGGAGAAATATAAAAGGATTATCTACAACTTTCATGTCTTGAGTTTTATGAGATACGGGCTCCAGAAGAGCATAATTTGCAATGAACAGAGAAAAAAAATATATAATAATTCGGGTCCTCTAAATGGGTCGGGTCTCCTATCCGGGTCTAGGGCTTTCTTCCCCAATCTCTATTTATTCTTCTCTTCTCCTCTTTCCCAGCTGTGCCCTACGCACCATCTCTCCCCATTCTCTTCTCCTTCTTCTTCTTCTCCTTCTTCTCCTTCTTCTTATTTTTAGTTTGTTTTTCTTTGTTTTTTTTTAATTCTTTGCTCCTTGCTGTCTCTCCTTCAACTCTCCCTCTCGGTTCCCTCTCCCCTTATCTCCTTCTCGTCTCCCTCACCTTCTTTCTCTGTCTCTCCCTTAGCCCTCTGCACAGCACCTCGGCAATTCTAGCAGCTCCTCCACGGCCACAGCAACAACACAGCAGCGTCCCTGTTCCGGCCACAGCAGCAACACAGCAGCGCTTCTCCTCTTAGCCACTCCTCGACAGCCCAGACCTGAAGCCACAGCAGATCTCCGCCATAAACAGCAGCCCCTGTTCCTCCACAGCAGCTGCACAGCTCCAACACAGCCCCTCTTGGGTTCCTCTGCTGCAACCCGGTCATTCTCCAGCAACCACACTCTGTTTTGCTCTCTCTCTCACTCTCATCTTTTCTTTTCTTTGCTGTTTTTTTTTAAGTTGCAATGAATGATGTGTTTTTTTTATTTGTTTAAGTTTATTTGAGACTTGGGATTTGAGTATTTGTTAAGGGACTTAATTTTTTTAGTGAAGTGTAATTTTTTGTTTACTCTTATTGTTCTTAATTAAAGTTAGTATTAGATCTAACGCATTTAAGTTAGTCCTGTTTTATTTATCTTCGCTTACTTTAGATTTTGATTTTGTTTCTTAAAAAAAAATAAAAAATAAATAAAATACGAAAAGAAAAAAGAGGAAGTGTTTTGTTTTTAACGAAACTAGAATAGTCATCTTTTCAAGATTTAATTTTTATTTTTCGAAACTTGATTTAGTTTAGGGCCGGTTTTTATTAAAGTCTGTGTTTTTATCGTGTCTTGTTTTTGTTTAATTAATTAATAATTTAGTTTTAATTCAAGGTTCTTCTTGTTAAAGGTTCGTTTTTTTTTTTTGTGTATTCATATCTCGTTAAGTTTCCTTTGCGTGTTTTAAATTTATATTCAAAGTTTCCTTCTTTAATTGACACGTGCTTTAATGTTTCCTTAGGTAGATTAGAGTTTATATTTTAGCGTGTTTTAATTCCTTATTTGTAGTTTCTATTTTTCATTAGTGCGTGTCCCAATGTTTCCTTAAGTAGACGTAGGGTTTCTATTCTTGTTTTCTTTTATTTAGTGCATGTTAGTTTTAGGGTTTTTAAATTACGTGTCATTTAATTCGGCAAACGTAAAATTGAACAACTCTTGAAAAACCCGAATCTGAACTGAATTCAGTACCTTTTTAATTTCGATTGGAAGAATGTAAAATCTGAGATTAAACGCATTCCCTGAGGAGACGATCTAGCCCTTAGGCTTAATATTACACGACGTAACTCCTATACTTGGGATAGCTTTCGAGCTGCTCATTTTTCGAGTGAGTCAACAACCAATGTGTACAAAATTTGTACACAGAAATACTCTTCTAGACAAGCAAATGTGTGCACCAATACAGCTCAGTCAATATTACAAGCACGAATGATATGTAAATATGCTCAGTGCTCTAATATATGCTAAACACTCAATCAAGTATGATAATCAGTCCAAATCTAGAGTGTATATCCAAGCAAGATTTGAAACACAATATGTGAATAACACAAAATCAAATCAGGGTTTCATATATGCTAAGCAAGTTAAATCAAACAAACTCAATAGGATATTTCAATATACAAAGCACAGTGGAGTTGTTTGAAGGACTAGCTTTTTGAAATGGATTTTTGCACACCAAAAACTAGGTTTAGGTATCTTGCAATGACAATGCAAGAACCACAACCCTCAAAGTCTTTCCACACAAGATTTATCAAATGAAATCGGTGGAAGAACTTTAATGCTAAACTCTAAAATAAAATCAATCAAGCAATAATACAAGTGAGAGTTCTAGCTAGAGAGATTAAGCACAACAACCTTAGAGACACTCATAATGGTTAAAGAGATCAAGAGTGTGGAGTATGTGAGTGTTTGGAAGTAGTATTGGCTATAAAATGATTTTTGGATTTGAGAGAATTTTAGCCTTAATGATCTTTCTAATCTCCTACTAAATATTTCAAATGAAGGGGTATATATAGACTTCCCCAAAAATATGACCGTTAAGGACACAAATGGAATCTGAAATTAGGAATAACTTCCCAAAAGGGGGGTGAATTGGAATCTTTTTATATTTTGATGATTTTTTTATCTTTTTCCTTAGATACTGAATAGAGGACAACAGATAATTTATAAACACTCCTTAGAATACTTGTAATTTAAACAAACAAGATAATCAATAAAGCTAAAACAATTTAATCACTCAATCAAGGATGATATTGCTTTTGTTGATTTCCCTGTGAATATGTATCACCTGCTTTGAATTAACTTTTAGTATGTGCCTCTCTTGATTAAGATTTCCGCAGATTAACTAACATACTCCCTTTTGGGTTTCCACAAACGGTTAATCGAAACGTACTTTCTAAATACCAAGAATCTTTATTTCTTTCTCTTTGAAACTTGTTACCTGCACTTTGAAGTCATACAACACAGCAAGCAAAGTATATAAAATAAAGAGAAAGACACAATTTTTTCACAAGGTTCGGCTTCAACATAGCCTACGTCCTCGCCCTTGGCAAAATACCAAAGGTTTCCACTATAGCAATTATGTTACCCTGTGGAACAACGCCTGTTTACAATCACTCCTTTGGTCAAGGATAGAGCCCGCCTTCTCCAAACAATATGCCCTTATTTGGTCAACATTCCAACAGCCTGGAATCGTTCAAAATCTACTAGAGAAATATCAAAACCTGATGTACAAGAGAAGCTCACTCAAAGAGCAGATTAGTACAGATAAGAACTATGTACTTCAGAAGATAAAATATCAAGAATGAAATAAACTTTTGAAGCTTTTCAAGAAATTCACCAAAATCCTTTTCTCCAGATGAGAACTTAGTAGTTCTTCAAGATTTGATGAACAAAAAATCAGAACAACAATAGTTTCAGCTTTGCAAGAGATTGAGTAAGAGATTTTTAGAGCAAGAGAGCTTTGAGAGAGTTTCAATGCTTGGATTCATTAATTTTGATTCACAAGAACCATGTATTTATAGGATTTCAAGTAGGTTCCCTTGTTGTAAGAGTTTCCTTAAAGAGTTTCCCAAGTTATTAGAAAATTTGGGTTTCAAACGGCTATAATTTTAAAAATAAGAATTTTAAAATTTTTACCCGTTGAACAGTGTTCAATCATTTGAAGTGTCATGGTCAGTCAACTGAAGTTCCTTAAACCCTTAAAAAATTCAACTGGATACAGGATCAGTAAACTGAAGTTAGAGTTCAGATGACTGATGTCGCAGGCTCAGCTGACTGAAAATACAAGTTCAGTCATCTAAAGTTTCTTACACCCTTAAAAAATAGAACTGGATACAGGGTCAGTCAACTGAAGTTAGAGTTCAAATGTCTGATGTCGCAGGTTCAATTGACTGACGTCACAAGTTCAGTCGTCTGAACTCACTGCTGCAACTCTTTGCCTGTTCTGAAAATTCTTCAGTCATCTGGACTTATTCTTCAGACGTCTGAAGTTATTCTTTAGATGTCTGAACTTAATGTTCAGTCAACTGAAGTCTCTACTTTAGTCATCTAAACTAAAAGTTCAGTCAACTAATCTTACGGAAATCTGTTTTATAAAAAAGGCTTTCTTTAAAACTGTTTTGCTCTCTCATGAATTTAGTAAAAACTTAAATAAATAAATCTTTGAACCTTGATAATCTCTTAGAAAAAGCTTCAAAATATATTTCAAATATATTTTGCCTTTTGAAATACTTACAAATATGTTTCCTAGGCCTTCAAGCTTGAGTTCTCTTAGCTCTTGAGATGTTTTGAACAATTTTCTTAAGCTTCAAATATATCAAACCGTCTTTGAATCTTTGAGAAGATATCTTCATACTTGACTTATACTTATTCTTCTTTTAAACCATACTTGATCTAAATTTGAGCTTTGCTTTGAACCACACTTGATCCATATTTCCTGAAACATCAAAACTCAACCTTTTTCAAGTTAAATCATCCTTTGTTTGTTATCACCAAAATCAATTGAAAGACCTTGTTAGGTCAACAATCTCCCCCTTTTTGATGATGACAAACAAGGAGTAAAGATAAAATGTAAAATGAATTACTCCCTCTTACTATGAACATTAATAAGCAAGTAAAAAGAACTCCCCCCTGCTAAAAGCCATAGAAATTTTAAGTTCATATATTTATGTAATTCATATATCCATGTAATTCATATGTATAACAAAGAATCAGATTCACAAGATATGTTGTAGATTCATCAAGATCAAAATCACAAATATGATTGCAGTTTATGTACTTTTACATAATCCAGATTTACATAATTCTGATTGCTGTTCAAGTTCACATATACTCAAGTTCACATATATGATTGCATAATCCATTTACTTGCAGGATTTTCAGGAGGTTTTATGTTTTATCTTTGCTATCTTTCTCCCCCTTTGGCATTAATAAAAAAGAATAAGCCAATTATAAAGAGCCAAACAAAAATGTGCTGAGAAGATAATATATATATATATATATATATATATATATATATATGTGTGTGTGTGTGTGTGTGTGTGTCCCATTCATCAAAAAGTTACATTGAAGCAGGAATACATAAGCTGTGATTCTTTTAAAAACAAAAAGTTACATAGAAACCTAAACTAGAGAACATCGAGCTATCCTAGTCTTCTTCTACATAATCATCTCCTTTTTCTGCTTCTTATCCTCCTTCTTCTTGAGTCCCTTCTTCTTCAGTGTTTTCTTCATCACCTTCATTTTTAGAATTTCCTTCATCATCATCATTTGCATCATCATTATCACTACCATCATCATCACCATCATCATCATCTCCATCATCATCATTTGTACTCTGATGAGCAGAGCTAATGTCCATGGGATCACTGCTCTTAGAAGTTTTGGCATGATATTGCTCTATAAGAGTGACCCGTTTATCAAGTGATGTGACTTTGGCCTTGATATTCTGAAGACCAGTGCATACTTCAGAAGAAAAACTAGAAAAATCTTGTTGAAAGGATAAAAACCAAGAAGGTGCTTCTGAAGATTAGCCAAGTTCTTGTGTCGAAGAGGATTGAGCTGCTGTTGATACTGGAGCAGAGGCTGAGGCTGAAGCTGAAGCTGCTGTAGATGCAGGTGATGCTTGTATAGACTTAGCAGCTTTCAAATACCATCTAGTACTTCCCTTATCATAGCCCATTTGTTTAAGAGAAGTTTCATTAAAAAAATCATATTGAGTCCTTTTTATGAAAAACTCAGAAACATTGGTAACATTAAGTTGAGTAAAGAGAAGTGTAAGAAGTCCTCCATAAGGAAGAATAACTCGATTTGATTCCAACTTAGTCCACATCCAACGAACAATCAAACTAGCCAAATCTAATTTCTTACCTTTAAGTAGACACCAAAGAACAAAGCATTCGATATAAGAGAGATGATCAAAAGAACCTTGTTTTGGTAAGATATTAGTGGAAATGATCTTATGAAGAGTTTGGCTTTTTAAATTCAATTGCTTGCAAAGTGGAGGATGTGCAAAATAAATAGGCTCACGTTCCATAATCATAGGAAGAAATTCTGCAGGAGTGAATCCTCGTTCTAAGATCCAAGACTGAGTAAACGCAGGACAATTAAAATCTCCTGGAGCAATTTTGAAAATAGGAGATAATATTTCAGAATTCAACAAAATTTTTGTTCCTTTAACTTTGGAAGTGTAAATCCCATGTTCATATTGCATATTTGCATAGAAGATTTTGACTAAATGAGGAAAACAACCCTTAGGTTGTTGAATGATAAATTCATACCATCCAATAGCACGAAACAAGTTAAGAATATTAGGAAATTCAGTGACAAAGAATGATACATCTAGAACTTTACCTAAGATAGTTTCTATAGAACTCAAGGAATTTTGATAATGGATTTGAGCTCGAGGAGCAACTAACCACTTATCAATATTTTGGATTTCTCTGCCTGAAGAAGAACCTTTGTTCGCATTCTGCTTGGTTCGAGGCATGGAGATATAGATATGTAGAAACCAGGGTAGAAATGATGAAGTGAAGAGAAAGTGAGGGAAAATAAAGAGTTTGGAGTTCGGAAGAATGAGGCAAAGAACTTCAGAAGTCTGAACTTAGGGTTTAGTGCAATTGAAAATATATATATCCTGCGACTTCAGATGACTGAGGTTAAGTACAGACGACTGAAGTCTGAGAAACCTGAAAGTTTAAAAGTTAGTATGAGTTCAGTCGTCTGAAGCCCTAGGTTCAATCATCTGAACTCTTCTGCTACTGTGTTCAGACGTCTGGGGTGTGAACATCAGACATCTAAAGTGTATAATTTTACTCTTAAGTCACTTCTCTGCTGTGAATTAAGCCAAGTTCCCTCCTATTATGTATAAATCTATCTTCACATAGATGTTTTGTAAAAATATCATCCCATTGATCACTTGTACTTATAAATTCAAGAATTATATCTTCCTTTTGAACATGATCTCTCAAAAAATGATGTCTTATGTCTATATGCTTAGTTCTTGAGTGTGAAATTGGATTCTTAGATATATTTATGGCACTTGTATTATCACACTTTATCGGAATTGTTTTATATTCTGTTGACCTTATAGGTCACGCCTAATTTTGATAATGACAAATATTCCTGTATCTAATGAGTATCTAGTTCATGTGCAGGTTTATATTAGCAGACACATTGATGGCATGTGAAAAGCTTAAAGCTTGAAGACCAGTTTGTGTTTTTCAAGTTGTAATATATTTAGTGGTCTATTTGGTCTATAATAGTAATTAGGACATTTGGTTTGTAATAAGCACACACAACACATGCATGATTTATCTTGTAAGCTCAAAGCAAATCATAATGCAAAATGACCTTAGCATGACCTTAAGGTTCAGTCGACCGACACCAGACTTTTTCGGTGTCTACAAATTGGACCTCAAGTGACCCTAAGACACACACATTAACACATATATTTGTTAGGCACTTCATTAGGGTTTGTATGCTTCAAGACGGGACTGAAATGCACACTTGGTGCACTTTCGGTTGACCAGCCAAGTCAGTTCATTTTGACCTGATCGACCAAAACCAGGCCTGGGTCAACAGTTGACCAAGGCCCTGGTCGACCGAACTAGGTAGTTCAAAAGGCCCTGATCAACTGAAACCCCCTAGGTTCAAAAGTTTGACCATCTGGTTGACCGACCCTTTTTGTACTCCAACTACCTAGTCAACCGGAGAGTCCTCGGGAGAAATCTCAATGGTCTGGTCGACCGAACCAGCTAGTTCAAAATGGCCTGGTCAACCGAGACATCGATTCAAAAGTCCCCTGGTCGACCGAACCATATGAGTCCTAGTCGACCGAACTTGTTCTGGTCGACCGAACCTCTCGGGTTGCACCTATTTTTACCGCAGTTAAATATTTTTTAAACAGGGTTAAAATAGGGTAAATGTCATTAAACTTTTCTAATAATCCCTAATAGGTCCCCAACGATCAAAAAACCTATTATGTCTATATATATTCTTTCATTTTGGAGAATCAAGTACTGATTAGCAAAAATAGAAAATCAAATTTTCTCTTAAAGAAAAATATTTCTCATTGCTTATACTCTTCCAAATACACTCTAACTTACCTTCAAAAGTTGTTAAATCATCTCTAAGTATTCTTGAGTGTTTAGATTGAAAGGTTTGCTCTCTTTTTGCTGTGAGATTGTTTCATTTTGTTGAGAGCCAAACCTAAAAAGATTCTTAGGGGACTTTGCTGATAAGTTCATCCTAAGAAGACTTTACTAGAGCTTCTAAGATTGCATATTCGTTGCAACATCTTGAGAAGCTCGCATTTGCTTTTGGTTGCAAAATATTTTCAAAATCATTTTCAAATATCTATCACTCTTTATTTTGAAAATCATTTGAGGAGATATTTATTTTTGAGGTGACACATCTTTGTTGCAATATTTACTCATTCATACATTTTTACTGAAAACAAAGATCATATATATTTTGCAAGTCCAAGCATATACATATTTATGTGATTGAGATACTCTATTCATTGACATTCTTGAGGCTTGTTTGATATTCCGTGTAAACATGTTTGATTGAATATTTTGAAATACACAGATTATTATTTGCACTCTCACGCATTGAATACATTGATAGAAAATATATTTTAGAGTTGACATATTAAACCACACTGAGCTTACATTTTAAATCATTTGTGGTGTTTGTGATTGTGCGCATTTATGGTACAAATTTGCTTTACATGAAAGCACCCCTATATTGTACCTTTGATTGTATATCTGAGAGATTCCATGCGTGGCCTGAGGGGGCGGTAATCCAGCCCGGTAAGGATTGGTGTAAAGGTTGAGGTTAGCCCTGTGTTAATTTGACCTGGTTTGTATAGGTGCTGCTCCACCCGTTTAAGTGAGCAAGTTATTGTGATAATCCTTGTACTAGTTAGCCAAGGTGGGGACGTAGGCAGTTGGCCGAACCTCGATAACATATCTTGTGTCACTTTTACTTTACTGCTTTTTGGTGCATAGGGTTTTGATTCAATATGCTTTACTTAATTTCTGGCATATTTACTTTACTTGCACTAGACTGTCCTTAAGGTTGTGAACATACTAGTGTTAGGAGAAATACCTAGGGGTTTAAATTTTAAAATACCAATTCATCCCCCCCCCCCTCCTTGGGTTCACGGTAAAGCTAACATACTCTAAATTAAAATCCTTTAATTGTTGTTTCATATATAGGATTTGTACACAACAACTTCCTGCAGCTATATATTCAGCTTCGGCAGTAGATAAAGCTATAGAATTTTGTTTCTTTGAAAACCATGACACCAATGAAACTTGCATGATAGAGTTACTTCAGAGTTATGTAAATTGTGTATGAATGAGCTTGTGTGTAATCTGGTGATATTCCTGTATGTGAAATGGTATATTTGTGTTGCATGTGCATTTATTTAATATTCATTGGAATTGGTGTTTGTGGGTGTCGCCATGGAAACCCTCACGAGACTACAACTTGTCCACTATGATCGACCTAGGGGTTTAAAGCCTAATTGTATTTGGTAAATGCAACCATGTTTCCCGCGAAAAAGGAGGCAGATAGGATTTGGTAGTTTTTTTAGTTTTTTTTTTTTGCTAGGGACTAGCAAAACTTTAGTTGGGGGGTGTGATTACGTGTCAAATTTTTGTAATTAGGTGCTTAAATTCATGCATTAAGGATTATAATTTTAATTAAATGCCTAATTATGTTCAATATTTTAACATTGTACCCAATTTATAATATTTGGAATTTTATTCAATAATTTATAGATTTTTGTGTTTTATTATTGCAAGAAAAATTCTAGAAATGTTCGATTGTTTAGTTGGTGTTTAATTTTATGGTTGAATGCTTCACTTAATTAATAAAGTTTTGATCTTTAGGCTTTTGTCCGAAATTTCATATGTAGGATTTATTTATTGTCCAAATAGGATTTACTTACCATCATTCATTTTTTGTTATTCTAAGCATATTATGTTCTTATTTTACTTTTTAATTTTAAGTTCATAAATAAAAGTTCACGTTCTTTTAATTTCATCACAAAATCTCAAACATCCCAGGAAACTGAATCTAAACAATGTTCAGTAAAACTTTCTTTTCTTATTTTCTTTTGGGATTACATGAATTTTGGAATTAAACTGCATTCCCTGAGGAGATGATCTGGCCTTTGGG
Source organism: Malania oleifera (assembly GCF_029873635.1). Classification (NCBI taxonomy): domain Eukaryota; kingdom Viridiplantae; phylum Streptophyta; class Magnoliopsida; order Santalales; family Ximeniaceae; genus Malania; species Malania oleifera. Next base: position 46,651,166 of record NC_080417.1, read on the forward strand.
CTAATTATTACACGATTGAACTCTTATACTTTGGATAGCTTCCGAACTGCTCATTTTTCTAGTGAATCAAGTTTTTGACACAATTGCCGAGGAATGTCAGTTTTAATTTCAAACTAGTGTTTTTCCCATTATTTTAATTTTTCTCATGAAAAAAAAAAGTGTTTTGAAGAAAAAATGGTTGCACCTACACCACGCACGCTTATAGGTTTTTTATAGCCCACACAAACCACACAACCATCTTGCATCATATTGTCTGAGAATGCATAGAACTTTACATTAAGCCTAGGATGAAATCTATAATGCCTCAATTTTATGAGATGGAGTGTGAAAATCTCCATCAACATTTAACAGATTTTGAGCTTGCATGTGTTGCCTTCATAGATGGGGATGCTACTAATCAGGAAATTAGATTGTATCTATTTCCTTTCTCATTGAAAGATAAGGCTAAAATGTGGTTTAATTTTCTTAGGCCTAATTCTATCTCTAGTTGGGCTGATATGCAAAAAACAATTCTGCATAATTTTTTTCCGTTACAGAGAATTCAATTTTTGCTGGAACAGATCAGTCGATTCAAGCAAGGAGTAGACGAGACATTTCATGAAATCTAGGAGAGATTTAGAGATCTAGTTAACATTTTTCCCCACCATGGATTTGAATAATGGTGTCTGGCTAACTATTTCTACACTACGTTGACTTCTGAATCGAAACAGTTCGTTTATACCATGTGCTCAGGATATTTCTTCAACAAAGAGCCTGATGAGGCATTGGATTTTATGAATCATTTAGCTGACTAGCCTCAGCAATGGAATACTATGATTGACAGAAGATCAATTGCAGCTTAACCATTGAGAGTAATACATGGTGGAGAGTGGGATGAATTGAAAGATGATTTTGATGGTGAGGCGTGTCTAGAAGAACTGACTAGAAGAGTGGAGGCTATGGAGATGGAAAAGAAGAATAGTATAGAGCAACTTTGGAATCAACTTTCTCATTCTTATGCAACCCCTTATCAGCCGTCATATCATCAGAATAGCTTTCAAAATCAGTATCAGCCACAACAGATCTCTCAAAGCTATGCACCTTCAGGATTTCAGTCTAATGCAGCACCTGCTCCATCAGAGAAGTCTCTTGAGGATGCTCTTTAGCAGTTCATGTAAATTAATACTCATACCATGAATGAATTGCGGGACACCATTAATGAGATGAGCATGCAGTTGAATATCTTAGAAAAAAGGGAATTTCTAGTAGAACCTTAGGCTAATCCTCAAGAATTCCAGCACCAACAGCAACAAATACATAATGTTTATCTTGAGACAGCAGAGGCCATTATTACTTCGAGAAGTGGAAAAGAAGTTTCCCAACCTGAGATACTCATCGACATACCAATAGTTGTCCCGACATCTAAAGTTACAATTGAGATAGATGAGGATAAAGAAAAATGAAACGAAGCGAGCCCAGAATTGAAGAAGTCAGTTAACGTGAAGACCGAGACCAGTAAGGAGTACCAACCTGTGGTACCTTACCCTCAGAGATTGACAATCGTGGAACCATCATTCCCTACTGGGATAAATGTCAAGGAGTACAATGCCGAAACAAATCCCCGCAGTGGTACGGTGATAGGTACACCCGATAAAGAAGGTGAGCAGAATGGTGAACGTTTAATTTTCAAGGAACTAGGTGAAAATTTTAATGTTGATGCTTTTGAAGAACCAAAGGTAACTACTCTGAAAACTTTGCCTCAAAGATTGATTATTAAAGAAGTGAATTTCCTAGAAAATATACTAAATAAAGATCCTTTCTTGTTAAAACAAGGAAGACAGTCTGCACATGTTTTGTCTAGTACCTTAGAATGTATTGATTTATTTGAGGCTAACTTTTGTGTAGGTAACAAGACAGATTCATTGTGGCGACTCAAATTTAGAGACTCGCCGGTTCAATTTATGGACCTGCATCCACCAGATGAAATTCTTGTAAAGCCTTCGTCAGACAGAATGTGATGTTTTTCTTTCCATTCTTTTCATTTTTTTTTTACTTACTTTATTTTTAGTTTATTTTCAAGTACATTTTTCTGTAGTTTCAGTTTTTCTTTTCCATTACTTCTCCACCCAGGCACGCTCTACGTCCTCTATGCTTTCACATTGAGGACAATGTTCCACTTTAGTTTTGGGGGGGGGGGGATGAGACATTACAAAAAAAAAATTGAATATGGATGATTAGACCATGATTAACACTAAATTATACCCTTTACATACTTGCATATAACCTAAGAGTTACATACTTAAGTTGTATAGTGGGTTATTTATGTGTAGTTTCTCTTTATATGGTTTATCTAGAAATTGCAACTCCATGATGGTTCAATGGTAGTTCATTCGTGTTAATCTTGCTATATAAGCTCTTGTATATACATGGTATCTCATGAAGCTGAAAATATACGTTCACATGACTTGTAACACTTAGGGTTCCTTATGAGCACGGAGAGAGCGCCCGTGGTGACTATGACACCTTGTGAGGTACTCTTGAGCCATTTATCATTCTTTTGAGTTTTTGACGTCAGGTTAGAATTCATGAAACTCAACTTTCCCTTCTTTTTTGGATACTCTTTGTACACTAGTCTCTGTTTTTTACTTGCTAGCCTAGAGGTGACATCTAGTGGGGAGATAGAAACCTAGGTCTTGTAGCCTACTCAAAATGTGAAGGCTGAGCCACCCCTAAAGATGGACTTATTTCATGGACTACTGTTCGAACTTAATTCCCATTAGTGGTATGAAGACAATAAAAGAAGTGTAATGATTGTCCTAATTGATAATGAAAAAATAAAAATTGAAGAATGAGCAGAAGAAAGAATAAGGAAAATAGAAATGCACATGAAATTAAAGGTTAATACCTGCTCCACATAAATACCATACAAAGTCAAGTACACGACATAAGTTCTCCACATATGAAGACTCTTTAACCGCTTAATGCTTCAAATGTATTCACGCCAAGTTTGTGAATAAGTTGATCTAGGGTGGTCTTGGTTGGATGATGAGAAGATGCTAGAGTGAAGGACCCGACACCTCACAAATAGGTTGGATCCTTTTTAAAGTAGTCCACTTCATACATTTAGCGTTTGTTCCTTGCAATATGTGGGATGTTTGATCGTGACACTTCTCCTTACATATGATGAGTGAACCTATCCTTTTTTGAGTGTTTTTTAGAGTATACCAGTTAGGCTGAATCTAAACGACCGATCTGTAGGTGTCCACTAACATCCTTGGTGTAACGAGTCGTACACATTACACATACCTCGAGATTTCGCCTGTTTATACTCGAATTTATATGGCTACATTAACTCTGAATTGTAATTGTTGGTTGATTCTATGTGAGCATACTGTTTTTAATGGTTATCTAATGGTGAAACTTGCATGAGTGAGTTACTTCAGAGTTACGTAAATTGTGTATGAATGAGCTTGTGTGTAATCTGGGGATATTCCAGTATATGAAATGGTATATTTATGTTGCATATGCATTCATTTAATATTCATTGGAATTAGTGTTTGTGGGTGTCGCCCTGAAAATCCTCACGAGACTACAACTTGTCCACTAGGATCGACCTAGGGGTTTAAAGTCTTATTACATTTTGTAAATGCAACTGTGTTTCCCGCAAAAGAGGAGGTAGATAGGGTTTCATAGTTTTCTTAGTTTTTTTTTTTTTTTTGACTAGGTGCTAGAAAAACTTTAGTTGGGGGGTGTGATTACGCGTCAAAGTTGTGTAATTAGGCTTTTAAATTCATGCATTAAGGATTATAATTCTAATTAAATGCCTAATTATGTTCAATATTTTAACATTGTACCTATTGGTCTTATAAGACTTAATATCCTATTTTGATGCTAACAAACAAGTGGATCTTAACATGCTATGTTAAGTGATGTATTTTCATGACTAAATGAAGAATGCAAGGTTAAAGAGTTCATGAGAGCTTGTACCTTAGATAAGGATGATTATATCAAGTTTGAAGCATGGATTTAAAGTTTAAAGCTTGAAGATCATGTGAGCATTGATATTAAAGAAATAGGTTCAAAGAATGAAAGCCCAAGTGATCAATATTGAAAGCTCAAAGAAAGATGAAACAAGTATAAAGGCCTTAAGTACTTCAAAGAATTTCAATATGGATGCATGAAACTCTTAGGTAAATTTATTGGACCTACATACCTTTGAAAATACTTGGAAAATATTTTTATAAGGTCAAATATTGTTTCAAAAAGGATAGAATCAGTTTTGGAATGAAAAGCACCAAAAAGAGGATTTCTCAAATGCTGTCAATTTTTCTGCATCTACATTGATGTACATTTTTCTCCATCAAAATATATTTATTTTAAAATGTCTTCAACATAAAAGTTTTAATATTTTCTCTTAGATTTCATTTGACACCAAGAACGTGAAATTTTGAGTTATACAGAAAAAGTTATAACCAAAATAATGAAGGGTGCTTGAAGTTGACAACATGACAGACAACTGTCAAAAACTTGACAGACGACTGCTAGTGCACTTTGAGGCATCTGTGTGGATTTGGATAGATGACTACTACCTTTATGCCCCTTTGTTTTAATTGGAAAGACGACTGTCACAAATGGGCAGTCTACTGCCAGGCGGCTGTTTTGAATTTTTTTCATAACGGTCAAATTTTTAAATGAGGTTGCTTGGGGCTCAAAACTTATGGAAACTTGGGGAACACTTCAAGCCACTTGGGGATCAAGTTATATACATTTTAAATTCTATAAATAAGCCTCAAAGATCATTGAATCAATGGAACCAAGAATTCAAATTCTAAAAAAAATTCAATGTCTCTCTCAAATTGCTCTCAAATTCTCAAGGCTCTCTCTTGCTCTCAAGCTCACATATTGTGCACAAATTCAACTAAGTTTTAGCTGATCTTCTTCCACTGGAATTGTGCTAAAAATTTTAAATCTTTCAACCATTGAAAGAATTAATCGGTGATACTCCCTTGGGCTTCAAGTTATATTCCATATTGTGATTTACTTTGAAGTATATTAGTTGTGCTGTAATTGTTGTACTAACTAGCTCTTTGAAGAGCAAGTTTGTTTTACACATCTATTTGATTTTTATCTTGTATACTAACGAATCCAAGGATTGTTTGGATTGTTGGCTAAGCAAGGGAATATTGCTTAGAGAGGCGGGCTCTAGCCTAGTTAAGGAGTGACCAAGCAAGGGTACATCATTTGGAGAGGCGGGATCTAGCCTAGTTAAGGAGTGACCAAACAAGGGGATATCGTTTGGAGAAGGCGAGCTCTAGCCTTACCCAAGGATTATTGTAAAGGTTTGTTCCGCCCGTTAAAGGAACAAGTTTAGTGAATCCTTCGGTGGTTTACCAAAGGCGAGGACGTAGGCTGGGTATAAGCCGAACCTCGTAAAAATCTCTGTCTCACTCTCCATTTCCCTATTCTTTATTTTCAGTACATATTTAAATTGCGTGGATGGTTTAAATTTGAAAATCATATAAACTACGTATATTTGGAAATCAAGTAAACCTTAAAGTTTGATTTTGATTTGGGTTGCGGAAACCAAAAGGGAGTACGTTGGTTAAACCATATTTTGCGAAAACAATATGAGAGTACATTACTTGGTTAAACATCCCAAAGATAAATTAACTAAGAGTTTATTTGGATTGTGAATATTGGGAAGAGTGTTTGATTCTATATTACACATCGTATTAAAGCAAATCCATTCATATAGGGCTTTATATCAGCAAGCATAACATTTCATATATATATATATATAGGGCTTAATTCAATTTTATATCCAAGGCTGATAACATAAGCTATATTATGATTGAATGGTTTAAAGTTTGATATTGGGTGGTTTGTGTTTATATTCCAAAGAGTGTTTAATCTTCTATTAATCAAATAGTGCTACAGTTAACTTATACTTGACAAATCATTTGGTTGTTTTGTTTAAACATTGTGCTTGATTGGTTTGGTTGAATGATTGATTACTTGTTTGGCTAAACAACAGTGTTGTTGATTGGATAAAAAGAATTTAAGTTCTTTTGTGATTAAAGAGTTAAACAAACAAGTTAAGAATTGGTTAAAAGAAATAAAAGAAGTTTAAGAATTCTTAAAAGGAATTAAAAGAAAGTTTTTAAATCCAATTCACCCCCCCCCCCCTGGGAAGCTATTCTAATTTCAGTACCCAATTTATAATATTTGGAATTTTATTCAATAATTTATGGATTTTTGTATTTTATTATTGCAGGAAAAATTTTGGGAAGGTTCGATTATTTAGTTGGTGTCTAATTTTATGGTTGAATGCTTCAATTAATTAATGAAGTTTTGATCTTTAGGCTTTTGTCCAGAATTTCATATGTAGGATTTATTTATTGTATAAATAGGATTTAATTATCATCATTTGTTTTTTTTTTTATTCTAACCGTATTAAGTTCTTATTTTATGTTTTAATTTTAAGTTCATAAATAAAAGCTCACGTTGTTTTAATTTCATCACAAAATCTCAAACATCCCAGGAAACCAAATCTGAATTATGTTCAGTAAAACTTTCTTTTCTTATTTTGTTTTGGAATTATATGAAATTTGGAATTTCCCTGAGGAGATGATCTGGCCCTTAGGCTAATTATTATACGACTGAACTCCTATACTTGGGATAGCTTCTGAACTGCTCATTTTTTGAGTGAGTCAAGTTTTTGGCGCCGTTATCGGGGAATGTCAGTTTTAATTTCAAACTAGTGTTTTTCTCATTATTTTAATTTTTCTTATGAAAAAAAAATGAAAAAAAAAATGAGTTTTGAAGAAAAAATGGTTGCACCTGCACCACGTATGCTTATGAATTTTTTACAACCCACACAAACCACACAACCATCTTGCATCATATTGTCTGAGAATACACAGAACTTTAACATTAAGCCTGAGATGATATCTGTGATACCTCAAATTTATGGGATGGAGTGTGAAAATTTGTATCAGCATTTAACTGATTTTGAGCTTGCATGTGTTACGGTCATAGATGAGGATGCTACTAATCAGGTAGTTAGATTGTATCTATTTCCTTTCTCATTGAAAAACAACGCTAAGACGTCGTTTAATTCTCTTAGTCCTAATTCTATCTCTAGTGTGGCTGATATGCAAAACAAATTTCTGCATAAACTTTTTCCCTTACAGAGAACTTAATTTTTGCAAGAACAGATCAGTTGATTCATGCAAGGAGCTGATGAGACATTTCGTGAAAGTTGGGAGAGATTTAGAAATATAGTTAACATGTGTTTCCACCATGGATTTGAATCATGGCGTCTGGTCAACTATTTCTACACTGCATTGAATCTTGAATCGAAACAGTTCATTCATACTATGTGTTTATGATATTTCTTCGACATGGAACCTGATAAGGCATTGGATTTTTTGAATCATTTAGCTGATTATGCTCAACAGTGGAACACTAGGATTGACAGAAGACCAATTGCAGCTCAACCATTAAGAGTAAATACATAGTGGAGAGTGGTATAAATTGAAAGATGATTTTGATGTTGAGGCATGTCTGGCTGAACTCACCAGAAAAGTTGAGGCTATGAAGATGGAAAAGGAGAATAGTACAGAGCAACTTTGAAATCAACCTTCCCAGTCCTATGCACCCCCTTATCAGTCATCATATCATCAGACTACCTTTCAGCATCAGTATCAGCCACAACAGTTCTCTTAGAGCTATGCATCTTCAGGATTTCAATCTAATGCACCTACTCCACCAGAGAAGTCTCTTGAGGATGCTCTTCAACAGTTTATATAGATTAATACTCAGACCATGAATGAATTGCAGAACGCAATTAATGAGATGAGCACGCAATTGAATATCTTAGAAAAAAGAGAATTTCTAGTAAAACCTCAACCTAATCCTCAAGAATGCCAACAGCAACAACAACAAATACATAATGTTTCTCTTGAGACAGTAGAGGTCGTTATTACTTCGAGAAGTGAAAAAGAAGTTTCCCAACTTGAGATACTCATTGACATACCAACAGTTGTCCCGACACCTGAAGTTACAATTGAGATAGATGAGGTTAAAGAAAAATGAGAGGAAGCGAGCTTAGAATTGAAGAAGTCAATTAACGTGGAGACCAAGACCAGTAAGGAGTACTAACCTGTGGTACCTTACCCTCAGAGATTGATAGTTGTGGGACCATAATTCCCTATTGGGGTAAATGTCAAGGAGTGCAATACCAAAACAAATTCCTGCAGGGGTACAGTGATGGGTACACCCAATAAAAAGGGTGAGCAGAATGGTGAACATTTTATTTTCAAGAAACTAGGTAAAAATTTTAATGTTGATGCTTCTAAAGAACCAAAGGTAACTGCTCTAACAACTTTACGTCAAAGACAGGTTCTTAAAGAAGTGAATTTCTTGAAAAATACACTGAATAAATATCATTTCTTGTTAAAACAAGGGAGACAGTCTGCACATGTTTTGTCTGGTACCTTAGAATGTATTGATTTATTTGAGGCTAACTTTTTTGCAGGTAACAAGACAGATTCATTGTGGCCACCAAAATTTGGAGACTCGCCGATTGAATTTGTGGACTTGCACACACCAAATTAAATTCCTCTAATGCCCCTGCTAGACAGACTGTCATGTTTTTCTTTCCCTTCTTTTTATTTTGTGTTACCTTGCTTTATTTTTAGATTATTTTTAGGTACATTTTTCTGTAGTTTCAGTTTTTCTTTTCCATTACTTCTCCACCCAGGTATGCTTTACTTCCCCTATGCTTTCACATTAAGGACAATGTTCCACTTTAGTTAAGGGGATGAGACATTACAAAAAAAAAAAAATGAATAAGGATGATTAGGCCATGATTAACACTGACTTATGCCTTTTACATACTTGTATATAACCTAGGAGTTATACACTTATGCTGTATAGTGAGCTATTTATGTGTAGTTTCCCTTTATATGGTTTTTCTAGGAATTGCAACTCCATGAAGGTTGACTAGTAGTTCATTCGTGTTAATATGGCTATATAAACTCTTGTATTTACATGGTATCTCATGAGGCTAAAAATACACGTTCATGTGACTTATAGCACTTAGGGTTCCTTGTGAGTACTAAAAGAGCGCCCATGGCGACTATGACACCTTGCGAGGTACTTTTGAGCCATTTATTGTTCTTTTAAATTTTTGACGTCACCTCATAGTTCATGAAACTCAACTTTCTTTTCTCTTCTTGATACTCTTTGTGCACTAGTCTCTGGTTTTGACTTGTTAGCCTAGAGGTGACATCTAGTGGGGAGATAGAAACCTAGGTCTTGTAGCCTACTTAAGATGTAAAGGCTGAGTCACCCCTAGAGATAGACTTATTTTACGGATTACTATTTGAGCTTAATTCTCATTGGTGGTATGAAGACAATTGTTGGCCTTACAAGGCTTAACATCTTATTTTGATGCTAACAAACAAGAGAAACTTAACATATTTGGTTGAGTAGTGATATTTCAGGGTTTAAGAAAGAGAATGTGCTAAAAGCTTATATTTCAGAGAAGGTCGATCATATGAAGCTTAAAGCATGGATTTCAAGATGATATTTTAAAACTTGAAGTATATGAGAGGGAGCTTGAAAGTATATCAAAGGTTGAAGAAAAACAAGAGAGGCAAAAAGAAATTAAAGCAAGAGAGCTCAAAGAAAAGACAAGAATGATGACTTAAGGGCCAAGAATGTTCAAAGTCCTAGAAGTCTTTATGCGAGTGCTTCATATTTTAAATATCTTTTGGAATATTGTTGAAGCTCTTTTAGGGTTGAATATGGACTTACGTATTTTAAAAATCGAAAAAATGTTTTATGAAAGATCAAAGCAAGTAAGCAAAACTAATTTTGAAAAATGAGCTGGTCAGCCGACTGACAGGAACACAATAGTTAAATAAACTGCCCAGCCAACTAACCAAATGAATGGACCTTACTCAGCTGACTGACAATATCTAGCCAACTGACATTTTTTAACGTGGTTGAGTCAATCGACTAATATTTTAATGGAATTAATTTCTGGCAGACAGAAAGGTCTCAGTCGCCTGTCCAATCGACTGACCCTGTGAAAATTGCTTACCCAGTCGCCTATCCAGTCAACTGACTCTACGGAAATTTGAATTTTTGAACTTAACGGGAAATTTCTAAAAATTAGTTTTTCAAATATGAACGTTATAAAAATTTGGTGGATACTCCAAACAATGTGGGAAACAAGGAAACTCTTCCTAAAACCTCTATAAATACATGATTTTACAAATCAAATTATACCAAGAGTCAAGGAATCTGCTGAAAGCAATCTTGCAAACCGGTTGTTCTCTCTTGCTCAAATCTTTACCCAGCTGATATTCCTAAATTTCTGAAAGAGCTAATCTTCCTAATATATTCCTACTGCTAATCCTTATCTAGCAAGAATATTGGTGATCTCTACACTTGAGCTTCAATTCTATTTCATATTTGATATTTAAACTGTTAAAATACATAGTGTTGAATTTGTACTAATCTATTATGTTTGAGAGTGTTCTTGTACGTAACTACTCTTTTGTATTCTTGTAGTATTTTTGATGATTCCAAGGTGTTTGGATCGTTGGCTAAGTGTGGGGTATCGCTTAGAGAGGTGTAGCTCTAGCCTAATTGAAGGAGTGACCGAGTAAGGGGATATCACTTGGAGAGGCAGGCTCTAGCCTACTGAAAGAGTGTGTAACGGTGTTGTTCCGCCCAGAAAGGGAACTGGTTTTTAGTAAATCCTTTGGTGGTTTGCCAAAAGTGAGGACGTAGGCTGGGATAAGCCAAACCTCGTAAAAATCTGATGTCTCTCTCTTTCCCTTACTCTCTTTATTTCCAGCATACATATAAATTGCATGGATATTTTAAATTCTTAATCATATACACTACGTGGATTAGATATTAAATAAATTTAAGCTTAATTTTTTTTGGGATTGCGAAAACCAATAGGGAGTACATTGGTTGATCCATACTTTGCAGAAACCGTAAGGGAGTATGTTGATTGGTGAAACACCCAAAGACTCTTTAACTGAAAGTTTATTTAACATCTAAGCTTTTGGAAAGAGTATTGGATTTTATATTGAACTTCATTTTTCGAAAGCAAAATTATCACAGGGCTTGCATTTAACCACAGGGCTTGAATCAAACTTTCATATATACAGGGCTGCAAACAAACAAAATCTGAATCTTATATCTTAGTTTGGATATTGTGGTTGTTGAAAAATTGATTGGTGTGGTTGATTGATTGGTTACTTGATTGTTTAAGTACTTGTGATGTGGTTGTGAATTGAATTTGGTTTTAAGTATTTATTGTGTATTTGATAAATCAACAAAAAGTCAAGAATTCATTAAAAAGAAATAAAAAGGGTTAAGGATTCTTGAATAGAAATAAAAAAAAATTTTAAATCTAATTCACCCCTATCTCTTGGGACTACACCTTAGTTTTCAATTGGTATTAGAACGAGGTTATAACAAATCCTAACAAATAGTTATATAATGATCTTAATGGCCCACATAGGCGTAGCTCCCTTTGGAGAGGGCCAATTCTCAACTAGGTCACCCATCTACAAACTATGGATTGGAAAGCTTTGAAGGTTGTCACACATGGTGACTTAATTCCTACTAAAATAGTAGATGGTAAGGAAATACCCAAAGAAGAAAAAGAATGGACTGACCAAGACCATAGGATGTTGCAAGTAAATTCAAGTGCTATGAATGCATTGTGTTGTGCCCTTGACATGAATGAATTCAATAGGGTCATGGCTTGCAAATCAGCCAAGGAGATTTGGGAAAAATTAGAAGTTACTTATAAAGGAACCATTGATGTAAAAGATAGTAGAATAGACATGCTCATAAGCAAGTATGAAGCTTTCAAGATGAACCCAGATGAATCAATTACAAATATGTGCACAAGGTTCGCCCACATAATTAACTCACTCAATGCCTTAGGAAAGACATACACCACTTATGAAATGATTAGAAAAATTCTTAGAAGGTTGCCGACTATATGAGAACCAAAAGCCACTGCAATAACCGATGGAAGAAATTTGAAAAACACCTCCTCAGATGAACTTATAGGTTCTCTCCTCACATATGAAATGTCAATGAATGAAAGGAATGAAAAAACTAAAGCACAAGAATCTACAGCTTTTAAAACTTCAAACAAAAACTCTAGTGATGAGGAAAAAAATGAAATGGATGAAGATGAATTAGCTTATATATCCAAGAAGCTAGCAAGAATTCTTAGAAAAAAGAACAAGTTCAAAACAAAACTCTGAACCAGATGAAGAAGAAACCAATATAAAGAAATCAAAGAATAAAATCCCCACATGTTATAACTGCAAGAAAGACGGACACATAAAACCAGAATGCTCACTACTTAAGAAAGATTCTAAGAAGAAAAAGAAAAAGACAATGAATGCCACTACTTGGGACAATTTGAGTACAAGTAGTTCATAAAAAGAATTAAGTGACTAAGAAGTTGCTTATACTTGTTATATAGCTTGGGACGATGAGGAAAGCTCCTTATCCAAGTCCTTAAATAGTTCTTGTAGTGACTCATCTAATGAATCCAATAATGAATGTTTGTCATCTTACGAAGAACTTCAAAATGATTTATTCAGGTGCATAAGATGTTAGTTAATGTGACTAAACGATACACATCATTGAAAAACAAGAATGAATGAATTATGAAAGAGTTAGAATCTAAAAATCTTACTAAAAAAGAAAAAGATTTGAAAATCAAGAAGTTAGAGAGCAAGAATAAAAAATTGATGAAAGAATTAGAAGACTTAAGATCCCAATACTCTATGGAAAATGAGAAAGACTTATATATTTCTAAATTAGAGGATAAAATTACTAAGATGTCTAAAAATCAAGAAAAGGGTAAAAATGTAGAAAATTCTGAAATTTACGATCTTAAGAAAGAAATTGATGATCAAGCATTTACAATTTCACTAAAGGAAAAGAAAAGTTTGGTAAAATCATTGGCTCACAAAGAATTTCTCTAAATAAAGAAGGCATAGGGTTCAATGGAATTGAAAATACAAGGAAAAAGAATCTCTACATGGGATACTTCACAAAAGCCTCTAAAGACTATGCTAGCACCTCCTCAAATGCCTACACACATACCACATGTTTCCTATGTAATCAAAAGGGGCATGTTAAGTTTAAATGTCCATTAAAGAAGAAAGGTGTAAAAACAAAATAAGTTTGGAAAATTAAAGAAACATCCCTTGTTAAACCATCCGGACCCAAGAAAGCATGGGTACCAAGATGAAATACTTAATCCTTCAACTTCGATTGATATCAAATCTATAGAAAATCATACAAAGATATTGAACAAAACGAAATAGAGAATAAGGATAAAATTATTCAAGCTTATTGATGCTTATCTTATTGAAACTCATGAAAATTGATGGACTCGATCAATGAATAAATCATGCAAGGCTTAAATTAGAAAACATTAAGATACATAAAGTTTGGATGTCTATATGAAATCAAAATAAAATAATATCTGAATCAAAATAGAACTTGTTGCATAAGTAGTTTGATAAAGAAGAATGCTTGACAGAAAAATTGTGAAGGTCAGCCGACTAGACATAAGCTCAGCCGACTGACTGAAGATAAAATTTTTAAACAAGTTTGAAATGAAATACTTGAGCAACATAAGAACAAATCAAGCAAAAGTATAGTACAATGCACATGATTATGATGTACTCCATGCTTATGTATGTCTTGAAATTGGTATTTTGAAATTTCTAAAGACAATGAAAATATTGATGATTTATGGCTCACTGTATTTTGAAAATCTGAGCATAAAGTTATTAAGCATGATTTAGAAACATGAATTTTGATATGACTTAATTAATTCTTGACCATGTATGCTTATGATGGATCACATGGATAAATAGATAAATTTGCATTTAAATAATTGAGTATTCATGAGATGTGCATAATGTGACATTAGCATTGGTATCTATAAAGTATATTAGTATCCATGAATATATAAATTGGAATTTGAGCATGACAAGTATAATTATATCCATGAGTATGTTGTGATATTGATATGATATTGGTATTTGATATTCATGAGCATATACATAATATGAATCAAATGTTTGAAACATGGGCGATAAATTTAGAAAGCATAATTGGTATCAAATATGAATGTATTAAATTCAGGGGGAGCATTATGACTCATTGCTTGATTTTTTCCTAATTTTTAAAATGGGTATCGTGAATTATTTTTTTAATTGGTATTATAATGTTTCAATTAGTATATTAAAAAAATTCAAAAGTTCAATTGGAATTAGAATTAATGAAAATTTCAATTGGTATCCACATGTTTGATATTCATATGCTCAAAATATGATTTATTTTTCAAAAGGGGAAGAAATTTTGAGCAAAAAATGGTGTTGATATTGAGCTTGGTATTGAAAAATTTTAAAATTTTTGTGGCAAAAGGGGGAAACGTATTTTACAAAGGGGGAGAAGTATTTGAAATTGAATGATCTTAAACTTAATATGATGTAATGAGCATGATATTGAAATTGGTGCTGATATTGATCCTGAAATTACAAATATTGTTAAGATGCTGTTTATTGTAAGGAGGAGTCTTTTTAAGGCTTACTCAAATTTTTGCTCCTTGTTTGTCATCATAAAAAATGGAGAGATTGTTGGTCTTACAAGCATTAACATCTTGTTTTGATGCTAACAAATAAGAGAAACTTAACATATTTGGTTGAGCAATGATATTTTTAGCATTTTAAGAAAAAGAATGTGCTAAAATCTTATATTTCAAACAAGGTTGATCACATGAAGTTTAAAGTATGGATTTCAAAATGATATTTTAAAGCTTGAAGTATATGAGAGAGAGCTTGAAAGTATATCAAAGCTTGATGAAAAACAAGAGAGGCAAAAAGAAAGCAAAGCAAGAGAGCTCAAAGAAAAGACAAGCATGAAGACTCAAGTGCTAAGAATGTTTAAAGTCCTAGAAGTCTTTATGTAAGTACTTCATATTTTAAATATCTTTTGAAATATTGTTGAAACACTTTTAGGGTTGAATATGGACTTAGAGACCTATTTTAAAAACCCAAAAAATGTTTTATGAAATATCAAAGCAAGAGAATAAACTAATTTTAAAAACAAAAAATGAAAAACCAGAAAAATGAACTGGTCAATCGACTAACCATATTACACTAGGATTACTCAACGGACTAACAGGAACACAACGGTTAAATAAATTGCCCAGCCGACTGACCAAATGAACTGACCTTACTCATCCGACTGGCAATATCCAACAAATTGACATTTTTTAACGTGGTTGAGTCAGCTGATTGATGTTTTAATAGAATTAATTTTTAGCAGACAGAAAGGCCTCAGTCGCTTATCCAATCGACTAACCTTGTGAAAATAGCTTACCTAGTCGTCTGTTCTATAACACCCCGACCCCGAGGGGCCTGGGATATTAACTTTTTACTACTAATTTACAGCGGAAGCAAAATACACTCAATTTTTATTAAACCAGAGCGCTAATTATTCATGTTACAATCACTTATTTCAAAAGAAGAAAATTATACAAACGTAAATATCTGAAATCATACTAATGTTTCTAATTAATCTTTATTTTTCTAATCCCCACCCGCATGCTTGCTAAGCCTGATTTCCGACATGTCCTTCAGAGTTATCTGAAATAAAATATGATTGGGGTGAGACGACGCTCAGTAAGTAAATAAGATTATTATTAGTGTGTGGCCAAAATGAGTTTTTAAAGAATTTCGTAAAACAATAAAGAATACTATAACTTCAAAATTTCTTTTAGAATAAACATAAATTTAACAATTTCTGCATAAAACTTTTGTCATCAATTTCAACAGTAAATTTTTAAATCATATACTATAACTGCTAAATTAAACTTTTAACTTTAAAACTGTAAAAATATTTAATGATAAACATACATATACTTTTCCTTATACGTTTTCCTTAGATCGTCATATAAGCACCAAAATGATCCTTTTCACGTAAACTTACACTTTTCCTTCAAATTATCAGTAACTTTGTACACGTAATTAAATATGTATAAACATATATTGTAAAAACCACCCTTAGGCCTGTTTGCCGTAAGTCATGTTTACCCCCATGACTGGGTTGTGCGGTCCGAAGACTGGACTTAGCTGGCTGGCCGACCAAACTAAATCAACGTACGTAAACTTTAAGTGAGATTTTCCTTATTAAGTCCTGGACTTAAACCAGGTGTGCACTCAGGAGAAATCCACTAACATAAATAACCACTCTGTAAACAGTGTGGGTGCACTCTGATCCGTATAAACTTTAAGCTGCGGTACCGAGCATCTGTAACTTTGAACTTTCGTTGCCATAAGGGGTTTGAAAATCATCTTATTATAATTTATGCAATTTAAAATAATATCGTGAAAATCTCATCTTTACTCATATTTACATAAAAAAAATGTAACGTAGAAATAAACTCATGCCACACAATTTTTGTGTTAAAAATATATATAATTTTATTTTTGAATAGAAAGAAATGCTGAAAATTTACCCGAAGGGATTGGAACATTTCTTAACCCAAAAATAGATGCAAGTATATTAAAGATAGAACTGGTATAATTAAATATGCGTAAAAATAAACTCATGGAAATTTTGTGGAACTAAGTAACATAATTAAAATTTACGTACAAAATAAGCTCGGGTATGAATTTAAAATAAAAAGAAACTAACATAATCAAAATTTACTTACCTTCTTCTTTTACCGTGTGCTACGAACACAATAATTATCTTTAAGAAATGAGATCGGAAAAAGTGGGTGATTGAGAATTTATTCAAAAATTCTCTCTCCACCACAAATTCTTTCACTCACTAATCCTTCTCTTCCTTGGAAAATTGTTGTGAAAAATGAAGGTTGAGAGCTCCCTATTTATAGGAAAATTTTGGGGAAGAAATAGAATTTATAAAAGTGTGGGGAGATGGGTGAAATTATAATTTTAAAAATTAAAGAATGGGCAAAGGATGGGCAAGGTATGGGTTGAGTATGGGATGGGGATGGAGGCCATGTGGGAGTGCTTGCCACCATTCCCATTAAATAAATTTTTAATTAATCACTTATCTAATTAATTAATCAATTAGTTAATTAATTATTTTTTTTTTCTAATCATTATTATCATTATTATTATCATTGTTATTAATTTTAAACTACTTTTAGTATTTATTTATTTTATTATTTATTTTTTGAATAAGAATAAAATTTGAATTTTGAAAACTCATGTGGGCCCCACACAACTTCGAGACCCGAATGGATCCTACGTAACTCGAATAACTCTTATACGATTTTATGCATCCTACATAACTTTGAGACTTGTGAAAACCTCCATACGGCTTCGGGACTCATGTGGGCCCCACACAGTCTTGTGGGCCCCGCATAGGATACCTATATTATTATTATTTTATCATATATTTCTACAAATTATATCAGTTAAAACATTATTTTATGTACTTATTTACGTATATAAACAGTGTCTTGTGGCTCCGGGACTCATGTGGACCCCACATAGTCTTGTGGGCCCCACATATGATACCTATATTATTATTATCTTATTATGTATTTCTACAAATTATGTCTGTCAAAACACTATTTTATGTATATATACTTATTTACGTGTACAAATAGTGTCTATCCTGTTTATCCTATGAAATTCCATTTTGACCAGGCTGACCTCCAGGGAGCGACTGAGCCGCAATGGTCTCTAAGCACTCGCTAAGACAAGGTCTTTCTTAGGCATCAAACATGGAATCAAGGATCCTACAGAAAAACACTTCTGTATTGATATTAACTTAATGACTATTTTTATTATTTTATTATTATTGTACTTTAATCATATATATATATTTTTGGGTCATCACATGTTCAGTCAACTGACTCTACGGAAATTTGAATTTTTGAACTTAACGAGAAATTCCTAAAAATCAGTTTTTCTAATATGAATGTTATAAAAACTTGGTGGACACTCCAAGCAACGCAGGGAATAAGGAAACTCTTCCTAAAACCTTTATAAATACATGTTTTACAAATCAAATAATACTGAAAGCTATCTTGCAAATCGGATGTTCTCTCTTGCTCAAATCTTTGCCCAATTGATATTGCTGAATTTCTGAAAGAATTGATCTTCCTAAAGGTGGATGATTGGTTTATTTTGAAATGTAAATAGATGTAGAAAACTCTGGTATTATATTGGTTGAGGATTCTAGTTATGTTTCCCGTTGTGTAATTGTAAATGGAATAACAGGTACAGGAAAATGGATTACGTGCCCCCCGGGTCCTACCAGGCGGGTTCGGGGCGCCACAAAGCATGATTTAAGTAGAATAACGCGTCGGACCCTATTTTCGGGTTTGGGGTGTTACACACACACACACACACACACACACACACACACACACACATATATATATATATATATATATATATATATGCATGTGTATGTCACCACTTTGTCAATTAAGAAAAATATTTTAAAAACTAATTAAATTAATAAGCAAACCAAACATCATATTATTTCCTAGACTAAAGTGATCCCATTAATCAAGTTGATTTACGTCAATCGTATCAATTAGGATAACACAATTTTATATGAAAATAGATTAGTATATAGATAAAAATACTATTAAATTAAAAATATTTAAAAATTATAATGCTACAAAAATTTGTTGAATATAGTTTTCATGTTAATTAGATGATTAAATACATTTTAAAACAAGAAAAACATAGTTCAATATTTTTAAATCGTAACAATATAATAAACATAGTCACAAGAAAAAACATAATTAAAATTTCAAAACTCATATTTTTAAAATAAATTTATAAAGTTGAATAATAGTGCTCCTATGCTTAAAATGTAAATTCTAAATGAACAAAAAAAAAACCTTTCGAGAATGATTAATTAACATATTTAAAAGCATCATAATCCAATCGAAATAAGGAAAAGCATGTAATTAAATAAATTTGAACTGTGTTCAACTAAATATAAATTTGACCTGACCAGTCAAAGGTCAAGCAATGAGTTATTTTAAGTAAATAATTCTTGAAAGGATAATCAAGAGTTGCATTCTTAGCATGTTTTTGGGAGTCCTAAGGTGAGAATGATTTCTATTTTTTGCAGGGTTATACAATATTTAAAACTAGGTAAGTAAATAGGTATAAGAATTGAAGTCTTGATCAGTCAATTTTGAAAGTTATCCTAGGCTAATCAAGTACCATCCTCTAGACGGGTATGAAGGGTGTTAATACCTTCCCTTTGCATAAGTATACTCCTAAATCTAAAGCTAGTGATGCGGACCATTAACTACTGGCTTCCTCGAGTCTGAATGCTCAATGAACTAGTGGTATGTTAAATATGTGTTCTAATCATACCTAGAATAAATAAGTTAGTGGTAACTCAATTATTTTTAAAGTAACCATGTCTCAGTCCCATATATTACACTAGGTTTCATATTCCATAATATTGTGTTTCTTACTCGGTTGAAGTGATTCAAAATTTTGACCTCGCCTATTTCCCAGGGTCAGCCCTTCGAGATGTTGCGACAATCTCTATTAACAATTAGCTAATGAGAAACCACTAGCGCACTAAACTCAAATAATTATGCTTACTCGTTGATTAGACATTAAACTGGGCATATATAATTAATATTTATAAGACTAATTGATTTACATTGCTACTATAGTAAGTAGTGGTAGTGGCAGAGGTAGATATGTCGTTAGGATTGAAAATTCTCAGGCATTAAAATATATATGCAATAGAAATGAATTTCTTAGTAAATTTTGATGTTTAAAACAAGCAGAAAAATATGAATGTATTTTTTTAGCATTGATATTTATTGTCATTAATAACTAAAATTATATAAATATATAAAGAATTTAATTTTTTTTGTAATGAAATTTATATCACCTGCAATTAGGAATGTAAGATGGATTTGGAGCGAGAGGAGCAGAATCCAAATCTACCGACCTACTGCCTGTAGTCGTTCTCGCGCAATTATTTATATCCTTATTTCAGTTTCATCATTAGGGGATCCACCACTTGATGGGGATCCAAATTTGCCCTCTCAATTTTAATTAAAAACATAAACAATTTTGAAAAAAAAAATTATGTCTTTACATTATGAAAATAGTAGAACTTATTTTATTTATAATGTAATATTACTAATAACATAATGTTTGTAGTAGAAAAATAAAAAATAAAAAATAAAAAATATTTAAAATTATGAATTGAATGAAATTATATACTACATCTATACACAGTCTCACAAATCCACATTTATTTATTTATTTATTTATTTATATTAGGGGCGATTTTTGGTTAAGCATATCGGTATTCAAAGCAGGGAAGATTTGGGGGGAAGGTGGAGCAGCGTGATGGTGGTGCTGGTTTCAAGAGGAGCCGTTTTGGGTGGGAACAATAATGGAGAAGGGCTAATTCACACATGGTCACTTAACATTCTCATACTTTTCAAATCATTGTAGTTGACGTCACTTACAATTTTATTTTGTTCCTCTATAATAATAATAATTTTTTTTTTTGAGAATAGTAGACCAAGAACATATAGTTTTAGTTTATACATAGATGTTCTTTTCAATTGTATATGTTTGTATTTAGATTTTCACATAAGATAATATATGGAATGTTCAATGTATATGGAAGGATATGAATGCCTTTGAGGTGATTTTAATCACGACTTAAATGATTTACAGGTGGTTCTTCAAGGAAGGCCAAAGGATGTTGGTGAGTTTTGTCTATGCCAAATGTTCTTATGTTGAAAGAAAATAATTATGGCGGCAACTAGAGAAGTGCCAAATTTCGGATTTTCCTTAGTTGGTCCTAAGTGATTTTAATGTTATTTGAACGGATGCCGAAAGAATTGATAGAAATCCAAGACCACTCTTACCTAAGGTGGAGTTTAATGATTGTTTACATCATTGTGGTCTTTTTGATTTATCAAACACATGCCCTCGTATGTCATAGTGCAATGGCCATGAAGGGGTGGCTCGTAACTGGGCTAAGCTTGATCGAGTTCTCATTAATAATGCTTTTTCCAACTTCTATGGTTCGACTCAATTCAAATATCTAAGTCGAAAATCCTCATATCATAATCCCATGGTGGTTTATATGAATACGTCAATCTCTTTGTATAGCCCTAGTACTCCATATCGGTTCCTTAATATGTGGAGCCCGCATGATTTGTTTTTGTTGTGTGTTAAAGATGTTTGAATCAGGAATGACTCAGCCTCGAGTCTCTTGAAACTTGCTATTTGTCTTAAAAGAACTATATTTGTTTTACGTGCATGAAATAAAAATGTCTTTGGGAGAGTGGGAGAAAACCTATAAGCTCTTGAGGAAAGGATGGAATATCTAGAAAATCAGCTGCAATTAGGTTTTTCTGAGGAGGTTGAAGCCGATTACTTGACTACTAAGTTGGAGATTCAGGTGTGGGGGGAATACGGAAGCATCTCACCTAGGACAAATTGCGAAAAAAAAAAAATGGTTGATTGAGGGGGATAAAAACTCTAAATTCTTCCATTCAGTTATCAATCAGAGGCGGAATAAGGGCTGTATAGACCATATGGTTATGAACAACGGGAGGATATTGGATGGTGCGGAAGTAATACATAATAAAGTCGTTGCTTTTGTTTCAGAATTTCTTCTCAAAGTCTTCGGTGGTTGAACCTTGTGATCTGTCCAAGTTAAGTCAAAGGCATATTTCAGATGCTAATAATAATTTTCTCTGCACCAATCTGAGGGAAGAAGAAGTTAAAATAGCGGTGTTCTCTATTCCCAAAGAAAGCAGTCTGGGACCAGATGGATTTGGCTCTGAATTTCGGCCTATTAGTTTATGCTTTGTGGCTTACAAATTTTTTTCCAAGATTATTTTTTTTTGACTTAATTGAGATTTTTGATAAGTTGGTCTCGCATTAGCAAGATGTTTTTATTCCCGAATGTAGTATTTTTGAGAATATTATGCTTGCACAAGAAATGATTCATTCTTTGCACAAGTAAATGGCTGGCAGCAATGTAATGGTAAAACTGGATATGGTTAAGGTTTATGACATAGTGAATTGGAATTTTCTTCTAGAGTTTCTTAAGGCTTTTGGCTTCTCTGAGAGGTTTTGCAAGCTCATAAAAAATTTTGTGGAGTCCCCATGATTTTTCGTTATGATGAATGAAACCTTTAAAGGGTTTTTTCAATCGATTAGAGGCTTGAGGCAACGGGATCCACTTTCTCCTTATTTATTCATCACAATGGAAGAGGTTTTGACAAGGTCGCTTAGGAAAAACTATGAGACAAGTCGTATTGGACAATTTAATCATCTAATTGGGGACCCTTTGGTTTCGCATTTGCTTTATGAGGATGATATTCATATTTTTACAAATGGTGGGAAAAGGTCTATTAGAAATTTGGTTTACACTCTTGAGATGTATGAGAAGTGTTCGGGTCAAAAAATCAGCAAGACAAAGTTTGCGTTATTCCTTTCGAAATATATTACTTCTGCTCGGAAACATGGTTTATTGAGAATCACAAGTTTCATGGAAGGTAAATTCCCAATTACATATTTGGGTGTGTCTTTGGTTTCAGAAAAAATTATCTTCCAGGATCTTGGAGCCTCTTATGGAGAAGATTAGGAGGAAAATTGCAAGGTGGAAATTTAAGTTTCTCTTGCAAGGTGGAAGATTGATTTTATTAAGGCATGTGTTGTCTAGCATGTCGATACATTTGATGTTGGTTATTAATGTTTCGTAGGTCACATTTTTTTTTGCATCAACTATCTTCTTCCTAATTTTTTATGGGGAGAGATGAAAGGTAAAAGGAAAATTCATTGGCGCTCTTGGGAGAAAATTTGTAAACTTACCTCGGAAGAGGGTATGAGCTTGAGAGATCTTAAAGAAGTCCAAAAATCTATTCTCATGAAATTTTCCTTCAGATTGCTCACTTCTAACGATCTATGGTCATGTTTTTTCAGAGCTAAATATTGCAGAAATGATCATTTATTAATAAGGAATGAGAGACCAAATGACTTTCGGTTCTGGAAATCAATGATTACCACCATTCCAAAAGTTATGGATTATGTTAAAATTTTGGTAAGAGATGGGAACTCTTCTTTTTGGTTTGATAGGTGTCTTACATCAGACTTGTTAGCTGTATGCACTGAGGATATTTCAAACAAGAAGTTATGTATTAAGAATTGCTAACTGAATACCAACTAGAACTCTGATTTATTATTAGAATTATTTAGGGCGGACAGAACAATGGAAATCTTGCATGATGTGTCAGCTGGTAAAAGTGGTCTAGATATATTTATCTGGAAGCCTACCCCTGATGGCAATTTCTCTAAAAAAAAGGGCATGGGAGGCAGTGAGGAGCAGAAGTGATAATTTTGAGTGGAATGAATGGTTTTGGCATTCTTTATTTCCTAGAAGAATCTCAATATGTTTATAGAAAGCCTAGTTTAGATGCTTGTTAGTAGATGATAGAATTCAGACCAAAAGAATATCGATGGCTTCAGCTTGTGATTGCTGCATGTAGAGAAGCCAAGGAACACTAATCGCACTCTTTCTTTAGGTGAGATGGTTTTGAAGGTTTGGTGTCAAGCTAGTGTGGTGTTGGGGATTCCTTTCCAATGGTTCCTTCCCTGAAAAAAACAGAATTGCAAACTGGTTTCACTATACTCAAAAATAATCTATTAAAGGTATTTTAATCGGTCTGATTCCGTGTTTGATTACGTGGTGCCTCTGGAATCGAAGATGCAAAGCGAGAATGGAAGGAGTTTATCAAAGTGCGGATCAGACGTGGAGAAGTGTTCGATACTGGGTTAGTTTTTTAGCTTAGAGTTTTAATTCTTTTCAAAAATTGAAGATATCGGATATTACAATTTTGAAAGAGTTTTAAATTCAGCATCAGGATGTTTGCATCAAGCTTGGAAAAATTATTTCGTGGGTTAAACCCCTAGCAAGGTGGATAAAACTCAATTGTGATGGGAGCTGTAGGGGCAATACGAGTACTTCAGGAGGTGGAGGAATTATTTGGGACTGCCATGGCATGGTGAAAGTGGCTTTTTTCAAGCTATTTTGCCAATGTTACAAGCAATAGTGCAAAATTAAAAGCAATTTTGAAAGGAATTCGTTTATGCAAACGACTTCATTATTTTAATGAGATTATTGAAAGTACTCGCGAATTGTTGTTGATTGGCTTTGGAAAGGTGGATGTACCTTGTGGCATCTTTGGGATTTTTGGGAGGATCTCGTGGCGGAGTTAGAAGGAGTGAACTTTATGGTTATTTATCAATATAGGAAAGATAATAGTGCAATTGATTTTCTTGATAGAGAAGGAGAAATGAGAAATAATGTCATCTACGAAGAACAACATCTTTTACCATGTTCACTAAAAGGTATCTTTTAATGAATAAGTTTGGTCTCACTTCCTTTCATCATTAGTTCAGTCTCTCGATTTTTGTTTGGTAGGTTTTGATTTTTTGATTTATTTTATTTTATTATTTTTATTTTTGTTAGGCCTGTTTAGATTTGTTTCTTATTTAACTTTATAATCCTGTTTTGGTTGATTGTTAGTGTTGTTTTTAGGAGGCCTTTAATTTTTTTTATCTATAATCTTCCAATGCTTGTCTTATAACCACGGTATTCTTTCGCCAAAAATGAGAGCATATCAATAAATAAATGAAGGTGTCGCCTTCCTTTAGTAAAAAAAAAAAAAAGGCAAAAAAGGGGAAAAAAAACTGTATACGAGTGATGCTTTTGAAATTTTGAAAACAAAAAACCAAATCACTAACTCAAATTAAAAATTTAATACCCACAACGAAAAAATTTTGAATTTTTAATATTATCTTATTGTTTAATGATATATATTATTTAAAACATCTTCATTAAATCATATTACATGCATTAGTGTGTGCACACACCACACACAAATGTCTAAAGGTTAAAATTTTATGGGAGTTTTGTTGACAATATAGTAAAAATCTTGCCTAAGGTTGAAAGTGAATTAATTAAAACAATTCAAAAATTATGTAAATCTAATATTCTTATTTATTTTTCAAATAGTTGCTCTCACGTTTCTTTTTAAAAAATATCAGAATAAAAAAAAGTTTAAAAGCACAAAGAATTTGAAAGTTAAATATCCCTTAATAAGTAATTTATTTTTTATTTTTCTTAGTGTATGTTTTTTCTTTAATATCTCTCTTGCAGATTCTTTAACATAAATCAAGAAGCATATGCAATATAGCATAAAGAATAGAAAATATAAAGCAAAAGGAATTACGGAGGATTTACCTTACCTCCCTGTAATGCATGTGCCCCAGATGATTCCGTTACAACCACAATCTGCAGTCCAACCATTGCACGACCAATAAGTAAACATAACATTGTTTTGTTGAGGAAAACATTCATCGCTAGAAAGAAAATGCAAATGAATACAAATTAAAACACCTTTTTAAAAAAAAAAGAAAAGAAATCAATTGTAATTATTTTTTAGTTATTGTAATTTATTCATTTTTTGTTTTTTTTAATTTGTAATTTTCATAAATTTGAAAAATCTAAAGATATTTCAGTTCAATTTTATTTAAAATTCATATAGATACGAAAAAACAATTTTAAATCTTCGCTAAAGAATTATAAACACTTAAATTAATATGCAATATTAACATTTTGATGTTAAGTTACTTTTGATTTTCAACAATTTCATGGAAGCTAATAAATAGATAATAAAAACTAGCTATTGCTTCCTGTTACTCTCCTCAAGAATAGAATAAATAAATAAATAAATAGGTCATCCCAGTCGACCCCTTTATTACATAATAAAGATAATTTGAACCATAATTTCTATCTATCCCTCCCCATTTTCTAAGGTTTAGTTTTAATTAAAAGGTCATACTCCCTAAACTTTGAATCCTAATATCTAAATAGAAAAATCCTAAATTTATCAATCAAGCTATCATCAGGAGGCATTTTTCTTTATATTAATATATGAAACTTAGGGCTTCAACTATAATATGGAGTTGACACGCCAATTTCACATTGACGAGAAGTGCATCTGTGTATTATTAAGTTTGTTTATAGAATAACATTTCATATTCTCAAAAGATTAATATTTTTTTTTTTTTTGGCTAGGGATGGAGTGTGTGTGTGTGTGTGTAATATAAATTATATCAATTAGGCCATAATAATAATAATAATAGTTTGACTGAATATAAGAAGAGTAATTTTTAAAATGAGCCAGATAAGCTTTTAAAAAAAATAAATAATCCTCTTGGGACAATAAATATGGTATTTTTTTTGTTCATTAATTAGAAGTTGACTTTGCTTTTTAAACTATACAGCGGGATTTAGTACTTCCCCATTTTATGTCCCTTATCCCATTCTTTCAAATTCTCACAATGAAAAAATATAATTGTAATGTAGAATTATCCTATTATTAAATTACTAAAATCATTACAAATCTTTTTAAATCCCTAAGGTCACCCATCACATAAATTAGATCTTCTACACTTTTCATCATCTTTCATGTGTGGGAAGTGTGAAAGTACTTTGCCATTTAAAATAATTATGTAGTTAGGTTATGAAGAAAAAAAATATAATTATAATGAGATTCATCCAATGTTAAAAGATTATAACTATTATGAATTTTTTTTAATCATAAGTGTGATTCATTATATAAATTTACGTATCCTCTTACACCTTTCATTATCTTTCATATATGGTAACTATGAATTTTTTTTTTTTTTTTTTCATTCATTGTACCCGTTCAACTAGGTTAAAACGGATCCAACATCTTACATAATATATATATATATATATATATATATATATATATATATATATAATTGTAATGAGATTTTTCTAAAGTTAAATGACGAATCTTTTTTAAAATTAAATGTGATTTATTTCCTAAACTTAATGTTCTAATATATTTTTCATTATCTTTCATATATGGCAACCGTGAAAGGAACCTTTATTAATTAGGTAACCATTCAGTACATGCATGTGAGGTGTCTTGCTATAAATATAATATACAAATATGTAATATGCTGCATCATTGTGGGTACTTGCTGAAAAAAAAAGATAGAAATAGTAATTATGGTTAAACTTTTATTGTTGAATGGGGAAATAAGTTCTTGCTAGAAGATAATGGATGCAGTCCTTGTCCCAACTGCGATGCATGCAGGTTAATAAATTAAAACGAGAATTAATTATGCCGTCTAAACCCCTAACTATTAAAACCCTAGCCTACTCCCTAAGTAGATCCCATCTTAATTTGCTGTTATTAGCAAGATGGTGTTGTGCATTTGCTTTGATTTTCGTTGCAAACACACACATACACACAAAATTAATGAGATAAAATTGAATGTACTGTATATATTTATGGTATTGCATGGCTAACATAATGTCATGGCTAGCATTGTTATGGTATTATAATTAATTGCTTTTCTAAGATGATATATATTGTTTGTGTATCATTAAAGCAATTCCTTGTTAGTAATTTATCTGTTGTCATCTATGTGGATGTTATTTCTTAAACCGTGCATTTTTAAACAATTTTATAATTTTTTTACAAGAATGGTAGACCAAGAAGGTAACGAATAAAGTGGTATTTTGTCTGTATATGTTTCGACTTTTAATGAAAAATCGAATTTTTAGTAAGAAAAATTGCACTATGACTATCACTGTGTAGAATGCCCATCTTCTGCCTCTTACCCAATTTGTCTAAAAAACCATGTAACCAAATCATCTCCTTTCCAGTTTCAGTTGCTGCAACATATTCAACTTCTGTAGTAGACAAAGTAATAATCTTTTGTAGATTTGAAACCTAAGATATAGCTGTACCACCCAGAGTAAATACAAACCCAATAGTACTCTTTTTACTATCATTATCACTAGCAAAAAAAGTGTCTACATAACCCTACAGTTTCAAACTTGCACTTGTGAAGCAAAGACATGTATCTGATAAACCCCTCATATATCTCAAAATTCATTTGATTGCCTCCCAATGCTGCTTCCCTGGCCTACTCGTGAATCTGCTCACAACTCTCATTGCATGTGCAATGTTTGGCTACACCATAGCATGCATCAAGCTGCCAATAGCTGAGGCATAGGGCACCTCGCTCATATGGTCCCTTTCTTTTCTTTTTCTTCGGTGACTATTCTTTGCTTAGTTTGAAATGACTACTCAAGTGTGTGCTCACTGGTTTAGCTTCATTTATGTTGAACCTGCTGAGAATTTTCTTCACACACTCTAACTGTGAAAGCTTCAATGTACCATTAGCCTTGTTTCTAATGATTCTCATTCTAAGGATTTGCTTTGCAGCTCCCAAATCCTTCATTACAAACTGTTTTGACAATTGCTTCTTCAGATTATTAATATCCTCAATGCTAGACCTTGCAATGAGCATATCATCTACATATGACAGTAAAATGATGTAAGAATTGTCAAAGAACTTAACATAACAACAGTGATCAGTTTCACATCTCTTGAACACAATTTTATGCATAAAATTGTCGAATTTCTTATACCACTGTTTTGGAGCATGTTTTAGACCATACAAACTCTTTTTCAATTTGCATACTAAACTCTCTTGTCCCTGGACAATGAACCCTTCTGACTGAATCATGTGGATGTCTTCCTCCAAGTCACCATGAAGGTCGTTTTCACATCTAACTACTCAAGATGTAGATTTTCTGCGGCCACCATTCCCAGTACCATTCTAATTATCGACATCCTCACAACTAAAGAAAATATTTTTGTGAAGTCAATGCCCTCCTTCTGCTGGAACCCTTTGACAACTAATCTGACTTTGTAATTCTTGCTACCATCATGTTCATTCTTTATTCTACATACCCACTTTTTGTGCAAAACCTTCTTCCCTACTGGCAATTCAGTCAGTTCCCATTATGTCTAATTCCCCAACAAGGAATCCATCTCATCCTTCATGACTAACTCCCACTTGCATGAATTTTCATCCTGCATGTAGGATCCCAGACCCGGAAAATAAAATAAAATGAATATAAAAGAGAGAAATAAAGGGAAAAAAAAAAGGAAGGAATTGAGCTGAGAGGACCAAAACTGTAGATGGTTTTCCAGAGTAGAAGAAAATCGTCACCGATTTTGGGTCAATTGGGTGAGTCAACCACAAAACCGGCGATGGTTTTGTGGGAATGGAGGAAATCGGTGCCGATTTTCCTCTAGGTTGTTCTCTTATAAATAGGTTTGAGCTCATTTTTTCTTAGAGAATTTCAATTCTTTCTTTTCTCTCTCGTAGGGTTTCAAAACTTTTTCACTATAAAGCTCTTCCAAGCACTCCCTTGCTTCGCCGTTGTCTCCCTTATCCATCGTCTAGCAAATACTCATGTTTTCACGAGTTAAAATTCTAGGATTTTGTCGTTTCGAACCGTTCCGGTTTGTTTTTCCTAAAAAAGTAAGGGGACTTGTTTACATCAGTTATTTTTGAAATCTAAATCGATAGAACTGTAGTTTATGGTATTATGTACGACATGAATGCTTATTTGGAAAATTTCACTAGGTGGAATTGCTAGCTTTTCGAGTTTATGGTTTTGGGGAAAATTAAGGTTTTGGGGTATGGTCTCCATTTTTCTTAAAATTCATTTATTTGTATTAAACCTAAAGTAGGAGATGCTTAAACCCCTTGTTTTCAATTTAAATTGTATTTTTTCAAACCCTTTACTACACTATTGCTCTTACTAAACCAAATAGGTGTGGTATGAGGTACTAAATGGAAATGTTTATAACTTGAGAAATATTGGTATGAGATATGGGAACTGGAGTTCCAAATTGTTATGAGGAAATGTAGAAAAGGGATGCCAGTTAAATATCGAGAGCTATATGTGCTAATGTTAAACCGAGAGCTATTTGTGCTAGTTGATACCAAAGAATGAATGAATTTGTGAAAAATACAGGAATTTCTTAAATGTTTTATGGAATGAAAACAGATTATAGTGCTTTCGTTATAAATTGTACATATGTTATATGAACAACTTGAGAAACTTGTTACCAAGAGAGCACGATACTGTTGCTAGAGAGAGACAGAGATAATGCAACCACACATTATTATTGAGTGTGGGTATCTAGATAGTCGTTTGATATGAAGGGCCACTAGTGTATGGACCATGGTGGTGTAGGTCAAGTAGGACAGGAGAGAGAGTGACTAGCCTAGTGGCTGCCAGAGCTAGATCCGGGTCTACGAACTGCACAACTCGTATAATGGGGAAAGTAAATAGTGTAGATATCATGTTTCAAAGGCGGGATGAGTTCATTATGCATATACATAATTTTCGTGAGTTATTGTAAGTACTCGTGTAAGTTCTGGAGTTTAGCCAGGTTGTCTTTTTAGGGATTGCAATAGCAGGTTATGTTTTAGTTATGTATGGATATATATGAGAAATAGTTAGAAACTTTAGTAAATGTTAGATGACGTATATATTTCCATTGTGTATGTTTATACAGATTTTTATGGAACACCCGTTTTCCCCTTATTTGGGTGGGTTGTATTTATATGGTATCAGAGACATGTATGTTATATATGTATAGTAGCACTCCGAGCCCACCTAAAGGGTCAAGGCATTAAAGTTGGTATCAAAGCTTTAACTAGTCGGAAGTGTGATGATATTCACATCGCTTGGTTATGAAAATGTTCAGAGCTTAGGTTGTTAGATTCTGCAGACTAGGTTGGATGAGTTTACCAAAGTATAGGATGAGGATAGGACTTTCGAGTTTTGCTTCATAGACCTAGAGACAAAAATCCATTGATGGACTTCTGTGTTTTCCTGTATCAGTCTACAGGTTCAGAAAATCACGACAATCCATCAAAGGGGTGGAACTTGAGCTAGAATGAGAATATCAAGTTAGTAGAGTATGTCATTATTAGGAATGTTAATTCATTGAAATGAGTCTTATAGTATTGTTGTTGTAGCGGATATGTAGAGTACTAAGATTCTAATCAATTTTCTTAATTTTTTCTTCAAGATGGAGTCTAGGGATAATACTGCTAACATTAAAGGCAGTAGTAGTGAAGGGGCTGGCCATGAGGCTAGCAGTGACTCCACAGTAGTATTATGGGACTTCGCTCAGCATCTTATGGCTAAAGTTGTGCGAACTTCTAGGGGGCAGAACCGTCCCATAACTAAGATGGGATGTTCTATTGATCAGTTCACCCAACTAAAGCCTCCTACCTTCGTAGGAAGTGTAGACCTGATCCAAGTATAGAATTGGATTTAGGAGATCAAGAAGATCTTGGCTGTTCTGCATTGTATGAAGAAGAATAAGGTGGCCTATGCAACATTTAAATTTACTAGAGAAGCTGAGAAATGGTGGGAATTGATAAGGATGTTGGAGGAGTATCGACTCGTACTAGTGGTGATGATGTGGGACCATTTCAGAGGGGTGTTCTTTGAGTAGTACTTTCCAGCCACTATCAAGAATGCAAAGATGGAAGAGTTTATAATCCTGACTCAAGGGCAGCAGACAGTTCAGTAGTATCTGCCCGATTCATAGAGTTATCACGCTTTGTTCCATTTATGATACTAGATGAGGCAAGGAAAGCTTAAAAGTTTGAGAGGGGTCTAAAGAAGGAGATTAGGAAGCAGACGGTGATACCACAGATATAGGACTTCTCGAATTTGATGGATAAAGCCATTGTGGTAGAGGAGAGCCTGTAGGAGGACACAGAGGTTCAGATCCTAAGTAAAAGGCTAGCGCCTTCTAGTTCTTATTCAAGTACGAGGTAGAGCACTTGAAAGAAATATGCCAACAGTGACAGACTAGTGATGGTACATTTTAGGGTACCACATCTTCCTCAGCTTGTTCTACATGTGGCAAGCAGCACCCGAAGAAGTGTCTGTGGGGATCAAGTGTTTGCTATCAGTGTGGTAAGTTAGGGCATCTAGCACACGATTGTGGCACGCCAAGGAGAAACACACCCCCACAGTAGCCATAATGAGGAAGCTATTAGGCATCACGTGGTGGATACTAGAGGGGTACAACCTAGGCAAGGGTGAATTCCCTAACTCCTGGAGATGTAGAGAGCACCAAAGATATGGTGACAAGTAATATTTATATGCTTTCGAATAAAGCTGTTGTGCTTTTTGATTTAGGAGTGACACATTCCTTTATTTCCTAGGGATTCATCAAACTATGTGTGTTAGAGGTACAATTATTAGATGATGAATTAGTAGTGGCTACACCGTCAAGATCAGTGGTCGTATGTAGTAGGGTGATTCGGGATTTCCTAGTAGTGATTTAGGGGAGAGTATTACTAGCTAGTTTAATTGTGTTTGATATGCACAGCATCGATATCATTCTAAGGATGGACTGGCTAGCAACTAGTTATGCCAACATTGATTGCCACAGGAGAGAAGTAATATTCGGGCCTCCTAAGGAGTAGTAATTCAAATTCATAGGGTCGTGTGTGCTTTCTGAATCACGTATCCTTTCAGCTATTTAGGTTAGGAAGTTAATTATGGAGGGATGCCAAGGGTTCCTGGCATTTGTGAAATAAGCATTGAGAGAATAACTTAAGCTGAAAGAGATTCTCGTAGTAAGTGAGTTCCCAGATGTGTTCTCAAAGGACTTGATGGGATTGCCTTCGAATCGTGAGGTGGAGTTCACTCTAAAGTTGAATTTATGGATGAGGCCAATATCGAAAGCTCTGTATCGAATGGCTCCAATAGAACCGAGGGAATTGAATGAGCCACTACAAGAGCTACTAAATAAGAGTTACATCCGACCGAGTGTTTCACCTTGGGGAGCACTGGTGTTATTTGTGAAGAAGAAGGATAGGTTGATGAGGATGTGCATAGATTATAAAGAGAGTAACAAGGTGAAAGTGAAGAATAAATACCCATTACCCAAAATTGATGATTTGTTTGACCAGCTACAGGGCACATAGGTCTTCTCTAAGATCGATCTACGAACCACATATCATCAATGTTGGCCTTAGAAGGCTTAACATCTTGTTTTGATGCTAATAAACAAGTAGAACTTAACATTCTTTGTTTAAGTGATGTATTTTCAGGACTCAATGATGAATGCAAGGTTAAAGAATTCATGAAAGCTTGTACTTCAAAGAAGGATGATTATATAAAACTTGAAGCATAGATTAAAACATGAAGATCATGAGAGCATTGATATTAAAGAAAAAGCTTCAAAGAATGAAAGCCCAAGTGATCAACATGGAAATCTCGAAGAAAATGAAACAAGTACAAAGGCCTTAAGGAATTCAAGAATTGAAAAAGTCTAGGAAATTTCATGTAAGTACTTCAAAGAATTTCAATATGGATGCATGAAACTCTTAGGTAAATTTATTGAACCTAGATACCTTTGAACATACTTGAAAAATATTTTTATAAGGTCAAAAATTGTTTCAAAAAGGTTAGAATCATTTTTGGAATGAAAAGCACCAAAAAAATGATTTTCCAAATGCTGTCAATTTTTCTACATCTGCATTGATGTACATTTTTCTCCATCAAAAAATATTTATTTTAAAATGTGTTCAAATTAAAAGTTGTATTATTTTCTCTTAGCTTTTAGTTGACACCAAGATTATCAAATTTGGAGTTACACAAAAAATGTTATGACAAAAATACTGAAGGGTGCTTGAAGTTGACAGCTTGGTGTTGCACTAACAGACGCCTGTCCGTTTTCAAATAGGCAACTACCACCCTACTGTGTCTATAATTTAACTGGACAGACGACTACCCAAAATGGATAGTCTACTGCCATGTGGTTGTTTTGATTTTTTTCATAACGGTCAAATTTTTAAAAGAGGTTGCTTGGGGCTCAAAATTTGTAAAAGACTTTGGGAATACTCCAATACATTTGGGGATCAAGTTATACACTTTTTAAAGTATATAAATAAGCCTCAAAGATCATTGAATCAAGGCACAAAGAATTCAATTTAGCCAAAATTCAAAATCTCTCTCAATTGCTCTCAAATTCTCAAGGCCGTCTCTTACTCTTAAGCTCACATATTGTGCACGAATTCAACTGAGTTTTGCTGATCTTCTTCCACCGGAATTGTGTTACAAATTCTAAATCTTTCAATCATTGAAAGAATTAATCAGTAATATAATTCATTGAGCTTCAAGTTAAAATTCCATATTATTATTTACTTTGAAGTATATAATGTTGTAATTGTTATACTAATCAGCTCTTTAAGGAGCAAAATTTTTGTACACATATTGTGGTTGTATTTCTTGTAGATTGACGATTCCAAGGGTTGTTTAGATTGTTGGCTAAGTAAGAGGATATTGCTTAGAGAGGCAGGCTCTAGCCTAATTAAGGAATGACCGAATGAGGGGATATCGTTTGGAGAAGGCGGGCTCTAGCCTTACCCAAGAAGTGTTGAAAAGGTTTTTTCCGCCTATTAAAGGAATAGGTTTAGTGAATCCTTTGGTAGTTTTCAAAAGGCGAGGACGTAGGCTGGGTATAAACCGAACCTTGTAAAAATCTCTATCTCACTTTCTCTTTCCCTACTCTTTATTTTCAGTACATATTCAAATTGCATGGATGGTTTAAATTGGAAATCATATATACTACATATATTTTGAAATCAAGTAAACTTAAAGTCTGATTTTGATTTAGGTTGCGGAAACCGAAAGGGAGTACGTTGGTTAAACCATATTTTGCGGAAACCATACAGGAGTATGTTACTTGGTTAAACATCCCAAAGATAAATTAACTAAGAGTTTATTTGAATTTTGAATATTGGGAAGAGTGTTGGATTCTATATTACACATCATATTAAAGAGGCAAATCCATTCATACGGGGCTTTATATCAGCAAGCATAACATTTCATATATACAGGGCTTAATTCAATTTTATATCAAAGGCTGATAACATAAGCTATATTGTGATTGAATGGTTTAAAGTTTGATATTGAGTGGTTTGCGTTTATATTCCAAAGAGTGTTGAATCTTCCATTAATCAAATAGTGCTGCAGTTAACTTATAGTTGACAAATCATTTGGTTGTTTGGTTTAAACATTGTGCTTGATTGGTTTGGTTGAATGATTGATTACTTGTTTGGCTAAGCAATAGTGTTGTTGATTGGATAAAAGAATTTAAGTTCTTTTGTGATTAAAGATTAAAACAAACAAGTTAAGAATTGGTTAAAAGAAATAAAAGAAGCTCAAGAATTCTCAAAAGGAATTAAAAGAAAGTTTTTAAATCCAATTCACCCCCCCTTTTGAGACTACACCTTACTTTTCAATTGGTATCAGAGCGGGGTTATAACAAATTCTAAATAGTAGCTATAAAAAGATCTTAATGACTAACTTAGGCGTAACTCCCTTTGGAGAGGGACAATCTTCAACTAGGCTACCAATCTTTTGTGGTTTAAACTATACCTTATGGAAAAAGAGAATGCAAATATATCTTCAAACTATGAATTGGAAAACTTGAGAGGTTGTCATGGAAGGTGATCAAATTCCCACTAAGATAGTTGATGGAAAACAGGTCCCTAAGGAGAAAATTTATCTGACAAACTTAGACTATAAAATGTTGCAAATAAACTCTAGTTCTATGAATGCTCTGTATTGTGCCTTAGATGCCAATGAATTTAATAGAGTAATGACTTGCAAATTAGTTAAGAAAATATAGGACAAGCTAGAAGTCACCTATGAAGGCACTATAGATGTTAGGGATAATTTGATCGATATGCTTACAAGTGAATATGAAGCTTTTAAAATGAACCGGGATGAATCCATAACTAATATGTTTACTAGGTTCACTCACATAATAAATTCCCTAAATGCACTAGGAAAAACTTGCACTACATATGTAATGATAAGGAAAATTCTTAGAGGG
This sequence comes from Malania oleifera, assembly GCF_029873635.1. Lineage (NCBI taxonomy): Eukaryota > Viridiplantae > Streptophyta > Magnoliopsida > Santalales > Ximeniaceae > Malania > Malania oleifera. Next base: position 46,687,068 of record NC_080417.1, read on the forward strand.
CTACCAACCGTATGGGAACCAAAAGCCACTACCATAATGGAAGGAAGAAATCTAAAAACCACTTCTTTCGATGAACTTATTGGTTCTCTCCTCACATACGAAATGACAATAAATGAAAAGAACGGAAAAACCAAAGCCCAAGAATCAATAGCCTTTAAAGCTTTAAAAGAAAACTCAAGTAGTGAAATGGATAAAGATGAAGAAACCTTCAAATCTAAAAAGCTAGCAAGGATACTAAGAAGGAGAAACAAATTTAAAAGAAGAAACCAAAACTTCAAATCAGATGAAGAAGGAGAAGAAATCAACAAAAATAAATCTAAAAGTAAAACTCCTATATGCTAAAATTGCAACAAAGTTGAACATTTAAAACCAAAATGTCCTCTACTTAAGAAATAGTCTAAGAAGAAAAAGAAAAAGGCCATAAAAGCCACTACTTGGGACATGATGAGTACAAGTAGTTCAGAAAATAAATCAAGTGACCAAGAGGTTGCTTATATGTGCTTTATGGCTTGGGATGATGAGGAAAGCTCCTCATGTAAATCTTCCAATAATTCTTGTAGTGATGAATCTAATGATGAAAGCATGCCATCTTATGAAGAACTTCAAAATGACTTATTCAAGGTGCATAAGATGTTAATTAAAGTAATTAAACAAAATACTTCATTGAAAAGTAAGAATGAAACTATAATAAAGGAGTTAGAATCCACAAATCTTGCTGAAAAGGAAAAAGACTTGAAAATCAAAGAATTAGAATGCAAGAATGAAAAAAACATAGAAGACCTTCAATCCCTATCCTCTACGATATATGAGAAAGATATATATATTTCTGAATTAGAGGATAAAATAAGAAAATTATCTCTAGAATTAGAGAAATCTCAAAAGAAGGTTGATAACAAGAAAGAGATTGAGTTAAATGATCTTAAAAATCAGATTAAAGATAAAGAAAATATCATTTATAACTTTACAAAAGGAAAAATAAACTTTGACAAAATGCTAGGCTCCCAAAGAATGTCTCTAAACAAAGAAGGCATTGAATTTAAAGAAATTGAAAATAAAAAGAAAAGGAATCTTTACATGGGTTATTTCTCAAAAGCCTCCAAAGATAATGCTACCACATCTAGTAATGCCTACACAATTAAATTTTATCCACTCTACTGGAGGTTTAACCCACGAAATAATTTTTCCAGGCCTGTCACAAACTTCCTGATGTTTAATTTGAAACTCATTCAAAATCTTAATGTCTGACTTTTTCAATTTTTGAAAAGAATTGGTGCTCTCGGCAATAAAACTAACCCAAAATTGAACACTTCTCCACATCTAATCTGCACTTTGATAAACTCCTTCCATTCTTGTTTTACATTTTGATTCCATAGACACCATGTAATCAAACACAGAATCAGCCCGACTAAAATACCTTTAATAGACGATTTTTGAGCATAGTGGAACCAATTTGTCATTTTGTTTTTCCTGGGAAGGGATCTTTGAAAAGAAATCCCCAACGCCACACTAGCCCGATGCCAAACCTCTAAAGCCACCTCACCTAAAGAAAGAATATGATAAATGTTTTCTTGACTTATCTGATAGCAGCAATCACAAGCCGAAGCCATCGATATTCCTTTGTCCTAAATTCTATCATCTAGAGCCAAGCATCTAAACCAGACTCTCCATAAATACATTGAGATTCTTCTGGGCAATAAAGAATGCCAAAACCAGTCATTCCACACAAAATTATCACTTCTGCTCCTCACTGCCTCCCAAGCCATTTTTGTAGAAAAATTGCCGTCAGGGGCAGGCTTCCAGATAAAAATATCCTGCCACTTTTACCCACCGGCACCTGGTGCAAAATTGCCCTTATTTTATTGGCACCAACCAATTCTAGTACTAAATCAGAGTTCCAATTATTATTTAGCCAACAATCCTTAATACACAGATTCTTATTCAAAATATCCTCAGTGCTCATAGATAACGGGCCTAATGACACCCACCTGTCAAACCAAAAAGAAAAAGTTTCCACCTCTCACCAAAATTTTAACATTATCCATAACTTCTGGAATGGTGGCCATAATTGATTTCCAGAACTGAGAGTCATTTGGTCTCCCCTTCCTTATTAATAGATGATCATTTCTGCAATATTTAGCTCTGAAAAAACCTGCCCACAAATTGTTAGAGGTGAGCAATCTGAAGGCAAATTTCATGAGAAGAAACTTCTGAACTTCCCTAAGATCTCTCAGACCCGGACCCTCTTCTGAGGTAGGTTTACAAATTTTCACCCAAGCGCGCCAATGAATCTTCCTTTTATTTTTCACCTCTCCCCATAAAAAAATAGAAAGAAGAGAGTCAATTTGAGAATATGTGACCTGCAAAACCTTAATAACAGACATCAAATGAATAGGCATGCTAGACAAGACATGTCTCAATAAAATCAATCTTCCACCTTGCGAGCAACTTAAATTTCCACTCTACAATTTTCTTTCTAATCGTCTCCACAAGAGGCTCCACTGTCCTAGAAGAAAATTTTCCAGACACCAAAGGTGCACCCAATTATGTAACTTGGAATTTACCTTCCATGAAACCCGTGATTCTCAATAAACCATGCTTCCGAGCAAGAATGATGTATTTCGAGAGGAATAACGCTGACTTTGTCTTACTGATTTTTTGTCCCAACCACTTCTCATACATTTCCAGAGTGTAAACTAAATTTCTAATAGACCTCTTCCTACCATTCGCAAAAATAAGAATATCATCCGCATATAACAAATGTGAAACCAATGGGTCCCCAATCGGATGATTAAATTGAACAATCCGACCAATCTTATAGTTTTTCAGAAGCAACCTTATCAAAACCTCCTCCATTATGATGAATAAATAAAAAGAGAGTGGATCCCCTTGCCGCAAGCCTCTCATAGATTGAAAAAACCCTTTAAATGTTCCGTTCATCAAAATAGAAAACCATGGAGACTCCACACAATTTTTTATGAGCTTGCAAAATCTCTCAGAGAAACCAAAAGTCTTAAGAACCTCTAGAAGAAAATTTCAATTCACTCTATCGTAAGCCTTAGCCATATCAAGTTTTACCATCACATTGCCGCCAACAATTTTTTTGTGCAAAGACTGAACCTTTTATTGAGCAAGTGTAATATTTTCAAAAATACTACGCCTAGGAGTAAAAGCGTCTTGTTTATGCGACACCAACTTGTCAACAACCTTGGTTAGTCTAAAAATAATAATCTTGGAGAGAATTTTATAAGTCACAAAGCATAAACTAATAGGCCAGAATTTATCAAAGCTAGAAGGATTATCCACCTTCGGAATTAAAACAATAAACGAAGAGGACAAAAACTTGGAAAGCGTAGTGCCCTGAAAAAAATCCATTGCCGCATCCAAGAGATCCTTTTTTACAATGTCCCAGTAAGATTTATAAAATTCAGAGCCAAATCTATTTGGTCTCGGACTGTTTTCTTTGGGAATAGAGAACACCACTCTTTTAACTTCTTCTTTTGTCGGTTCGGCGCAGAGGAAATTATTATCAACATCTAAAATTTTCCTTTGAATTAACTTAGAGAGATCGCATGGTTCAACTGCTGAAGATTCTGAAAGAAAATTTTGGAAAAAAAACAGCTGCTTCATTATGAATTGCTTCTGCACCCTCCAATATCCTCTCGTCGTTCAGAACCATACGGTCAATACGACTCTTATTCTGCTTCTGTTTGATAATAGAATGGAAGAATTTAGAATTTTGATCGCCCCTCAATCAACCTTTTTTATTTCACAATTTGTCCTAGGCGAGATGCTTCCCTATTCTCCCACACCTGAATCTCCAACTTAATAGTCAAGTAATCAGCTTCGACGTCCTCAGAAAAACCTACTTGCAGTTGATTTTCTAGATATTCCATCCTTACCTTAATATGAATATACAATCAATGATATACATAATACATATAGAAACAAAATTACCAAAACTAAAAAAACAATCTATTAATCAAATTATGGAAACCAAGGAAACCTAAAATTAGCAGGTAATTATACAAGAGCAAGAAGGTAGTGAAACTATGGAAACGAATTTAAACTATTCTTAATATGTAGACAATCAATATGGTGACAAAACACGAAATTATGATAATAAATCAAAACAAAAATCAATATACCATTCTAATTTTTTTTACATGTTAAATATAATAATAAAACATGATAACAACCTTAGACGTGATATGATAATAAAAACCCTAATATGAATAATACACATTTGAATCAAGACCACAATAATAAAAATCTTATACATAATAAACACCACAAAATAACAACAAAATCTTAAGAATACATATTAAACATTTAAAACAATATAAACTTTACAATATGAATATTAGCATTTTAATAAATACCACCATAATAAAATCTTACAATATGAATATTACCCAAATAAATACAACGAATAACAACCACACCCTAAATACACATATTAAACATTAAATTATACACACCAACGATATAAAACTTACAATGCGAATATTCCCTAAATATTAATTATACAATTTGAATATTATGTACTTAAATAAACACAATAAAAATTACCACATTTAAATACTAAGCAATAAAATACTTACCACCACAAAGAAAAGAAATCCTACAACAATAAGATCAAACCAATTAATATTTCTAATAAAAAAAAAATCTAGACATGGGTATTAAATATTAAAAATGATATAAAAGTTAAAAAGTTAAACTTTAAAACATAAAATGAATAGTGAATAAGGTATGTGTGTGATGTATGTTTGGAGTGTGTGTTATGTGTGTTTAGGTGCTGTGCTTGTATGTGTTTAGGTGTGGAGGGAACTCACAAGGTGTTGTGCTTCCTCTGGTATGGCCAAGGGGGGAGATACCCGAGAGACGATGATGATGGTGGCATGGAGATTGGGGTCGCTGGTGTTCACCGGCGGTGACGGTGAGAATGGAGGTAGCCGTGGGAAGACGGGTGGTTTACCGGAGGGACTGCTGTCCGTGAGTGATGCCTGTGGATGATCTGCTAGAGTGTTGCTATCCATGAGGGAAGCCTGCAAATGAGGGAGGCTAGGCGAGTGGGGCTGCAGAGGAACGGCGGCGGTGGCTGCTTCTGCTGCTGCTGCTGCTGCATGCATAAGGAATGAGAGATGGAAGAGGATGGGAGAGAGGGAGAGAGTGCTGCAGGAAGTGTGAGAGAAAAAGAGAGTGAACAGTGAGTGAGCGTGAAAGAAGAAGATGAGATCGTGAGGCCTGAGGTCTGGGCTTCGTAGGGGTTGGTGCTTGAAGGGGAGGATGATGGAGCAACGGCGATGGTGATCGGAGAGCTACGGTGAATAGTGGAGCGTGATAGAGTCAGTGGTGTTGAGTTGCTGGCTTGGCTATGAGGCTGCAGAGGCGTGCACAAGGGAGGCGTGAGGGGAGAGGGAAGGAGATGGTGGTGAGCAGTGTTGGAGAATGGTGGCTGGGCGGATGGAGAAGGAGAATAGAGCTTAGGTTTTTTTTTTTTTTTTGTCTCCGACCCCCTTGCCTGTTCTGAATCCGCGTGCGTTTGCCCCCCTATTTATAAAATAAACAAACCCTAAATATCTAAGCTCCCCCTCTTTTATCCTTTTTATTATTTTTCTTTATTTTCTTTTTATTTTCTTGCCAACATAAAGCCCTAAAATAAAAATAAAAACAAAGATTCGATGTAAAAATTCCAAAACTTAATTAAAATTTTGAAAGGCTCAATCTAAAACGTCCGGATTCAATAAAAAAAATATAGGGACCCTAAAAATAAAAGACTCAAATTTTAAAAATGTTGGGATTCAATTTAAATTAATCGGATTCAACTAAAACACTCAAACTCAATGTAAAAATAATTCGGAATTCTTTTAAAATACACCCGGAGTCAATCAGATCCTCCCATTCCTAGGAACACAAGATTAACTTTTTAGTACACCAAGTCTTCCCAGAACGGTCTGGTTAAAATTGGGGTGTCTACACACGATATGGACCATGGACCGCGGACCACAAAGCTGTGTGCTTAATTGTTATGTGATTCTAATTAACTTTATTATTTCACCTACCAATTAACCAAATTTCAGATTCTTCTGTGAAGGAATGCATGGCTGATTTGGACTGCTGAAAATACACACACCACATACATAGAACTAAAAATATGTGCATTGTTTAATGAATGACTAAAACTTTAGTTAAAAAAAAAAAAAATTCTTTAGAATTTACCAAAATATTGACCACATTATTTAAAGTTTGAAAAGGAAAGTGGATGACCATATCCATATGGAGGAGGGGGCTAAGTTTAGTTGAAACTAAGTTTTGTTCTTGATTAATGAAAATTTTATTGACAAATGTTCTCACAGTTATTCTTCTTTTATAAATCCAAGAATTTTACCTCTTTATTTACTAAAATTATGTAGATATAACTTTACATGAAAGAAATCAGGGTTAAAAAAATATATATATCAAGCTTTTGGTACTCATGCAGGGCAACATTCTTCAAGCAATGCAACGGAATTATAAAATAAGGTTAAATTACTTTTTCAGTTGTATAATATTTGTACAAAAAAAAAAATTGGAAAAAAAAAAAGGAAAAAAAAATTTTTGATTCTATTTTATCGTAAAAGTCACTTTTATTTTTTATTATTTCAAAAAGTGTCACCTTGTTTTTCATTTTTTTTCTAGATTCATGAAGAAAAGTTGAAAAATATCCTTCTAGTGTTATATAAATTTTCATTTCATATATAAATTAAAAAAAAAAACTTAAAAAAAGGTGCTATTCTGATAATAATTTAGAAATTTGGAAATGAAGAATGAAAATTGTTTCTCACAACTAAACAAACCCTTTATTTTATATTTTATATAAGTATTGGAAAATTGAAAAATAAGTTTGCATTTTTAATTATTTATAATATTCAAAATAAAAAATAAATTTTTTTTCGACAAATAAACATGTCCTTTTATAAACAGTGAAACAATATAAAATACATAAAAACTAATAAACAAAATTTGATTTTTGTGCATATCCTTGAATGTCTATCATGTTACAGCGCCCCTTCAAAACTTGTAAAGGTGATCTTAAAATCCTTCAAATTACATTTTTAGTCATAGATAACACATTTACTAACAAAAGAATATTGATTGTAGCATATTAATATCATAAGCATCATACATGAATAATTATTATTCTTATCTGGATCGAATAGTGCTTATAAGTCAAAATTATACAAAATTATGGTGCAAGTTAATTGAATTAAAAAGAACTTATAGGATATGAAAACTTTTCATCGAAGTTGTGATATAGATTTACACTTTGAATGTCTAGTATAGTTTGATATAATTTGATGTGTCATATTAATTAACATAAAACATGTTGGAGTTTTAATGTTATTAGTAGTTAGTTCTTGCCATCATATTTCAAAATTTTAAATTAATTTAAGTTTCAACATGAATTTAATTTTGTATATTAAATATTCAAGCCTTCGATATTTTATACAAATTATTTTAATCTATTCCAAGTTGATAATCTAGCTGATTAAAAAATTATGAGTAGTCTGTCTTTCGTTGTATTTTATTTTATTTTATTGTGAAAACAACTTATAAGTAATTTTTTTTCTTGTTTTTTTTTTCGGTAGTTTAGTAAATTTATTTCATTGAAAAAGGAGAAAAGAAAATCAGTAGGTGGAATACATATGAAACAGACTTCTTTGTGGCACTTATATAGGAAAACTAATTAATCATAGTTTTTCTTAAGTTTAAAATAATAATTAATTTGTCTAAAATTTATTAATTGTTCATAAACTATAGTGACATCAATTGTAAAATTATACTACTCTGATACCCTGAATAAAGTTTGTAACATCATCCCGATCCAAGAGGGACCGTGAAACTTGAACATCCTTATAATTTCCTATGCAGCGGCAAACATAAAGACATACATCCACATTTATTATACCAGAGTTTCAGTATACCCAAAACACATATGTACAACATGAACATTCCCCAAAAACTTTCCATCTGATCTCCTAAAGACCGCTCAAAATGCATCTTTCTAACAATACTCACCCTACGAACAAGGCAATATTGCAGTCCCTTCTACCTTTGAGCTTGATCTGCTCGCCTATCTTGTTCACCTAAAAAGTGATAAATTTTTGGGAGAAGACAATGCTCAGTAAGATGAAGTATGTTATTACCAGTGTGTGGCAGATGAGTTTGTGTAATTGTAATATCTGATTAAAAATATTGTATGTTGTAAACAACAGAGTCTAAGAAAACACACATAAATAAATCACAGTATAACGCACACATATGTTGCTTAACATGAACTATTTTTTTGAATATTCTATTTAAAATAATTTTAATATTTATAAGTATGACTGTAGTTTCTGTAATTCTAGATATATAATAATATCTGAGAAAAAATTTCCTAAAGGGATAACTGAAAGTCATAATTTAACCCCTCATGATACGGTTGTGCGGCCCGTAGGCGGGACTTAACACTAGTTGGCCGATTACGATAAGTCAACAGAAATCCGATAGTCAGATCAGCCACTTCAACCCTCGCTGACGGGGAGCCTGTCCACAGCAAAGGTAGGATCGATTGCTGAAAATCCACATACTATCAGAGATACGGGGTTGCACTCTGAACTGAAATAACTACAGTACCGTACTCTAAAAACTAATCTGGTCCATCAAGGTCTAATACTACAAATATATAACTGATATATCCATATTACTGATTAACCATGATTATGTTTAACTAAAATAACCATAACGCTGTAATAAACTTGTTGGCCTGGATATGCATCTAGAGGGGGGTGAATAGACGTCTTTCACTGATATACAACTTTTTCTACAATCACAAAGATTTCTTGACAAGAACAAGTGTATTATATCGCAGTATATATATAAAGAAAATAGCAATAAGTGAGCCACACAAAAGAGAAGGGATAAGAGAAGCTTAACGTAGCAATGTTAACGTGGTTCGGCTCAGAGCCTACGTCCATACCTTGAGACCAGCTCAAGGATTCCCCAAATCCACTATGTAATCCTCCTTCCTGACGGAGAAGCCTATACAACCAGCTGCTCACAACGAGCTCTTACATTTGCTCACTTAGCGTCACCTTACAATAGCTCACAAAGAGCCTTCCAATACAAGGAATTTGAAAGCAAGTAGATACAATGTAAAATGCTCCTCTTTGAGCTAAACATCCCAATACAAACCTCACACTATTCCCTCTTTGTCAATGGAGTGTAAAAAAAAGTAAGAGCAAGAGAGCAAGATGGCACAAAGTGAAACCCTAGTATGAATGCACAATAATTGTTCTTAACGACTAATATGCTTAACTAGTTTGAAATAAATGCATAAGACCCATTTTAAAGGCCAAAGGGACAAGCTAACCGCTGGAGAGTCATTGGCCATTTATTAACATAAGACAAATAGAAAACTAGCCTTTTTGGTGCATTTAATGTTGTCTGCAGCCCGACGTTCATCGACGACGTCACGACTTCATCGACAAGTCCCATCAGTCCCTTCGTCGACGAAGCCCTATGTTCGTCGATGAACCATTGGTTCTGAATTTAAATGGATCTCGGTTTCTTTTCATCGATGAGTACTCTGTGTACATCGACAAACCACTGCATAGACTTCGTCGCCAAATCCCCTGTATTCGTCGACGAAAGTGCTCCAAACTTTTAGGTGGTCTCGATATATTCTTGTCGACGAGTACCATGTATACGTTAACGAACCACTACATAGACTTCATCAACGAATCCCCTATATTTGTTGACAAAGCTGCTCTGAACTTTTAGGTGGTCTCGGTATATTCTCGTCGACGAGTACCCTATGTACATCGATGAGGTGATGAGTTGCGCTTGTCGATGAATCCCCTATATTCGTCGACGAACCCTTTACTTATCCTTCTAAATTTGTTCAAACTTAGGTTTATGTTGAAGTAAAGGTTTTCATTTTGTTTTAGAAATAATCTTTAATCTATTTTAAAATATCTTGGGTTTAATAAAATATGTTTGAAGGTTATAAACATCTTGTGCAGTTTGCTTGACTTGTTAGGTATGTGTGAGACTAGTGCCTATGTTCTAATCTATCATGAACTAAATGCATATACAATTTGCCCATTTCTTGCTCGCTTATTTTGAATAGCACCACACAAGAGATTACAATATCAATCTCCCTTACTCACACACACAACCCAGAGCTTGTGCTTGCTTTGTAGGATCCATAAATGCTTTGGTTGAGTGGCTAAGTTCCGGATATGTCATATATTGGACTTTGTTGATGGTCATCTGCTCTTTGCTAGTTTGAGACTTGTTTAACTCTTATTCTTGCTTTGGAATTGTCTTATGTATCTAGATTGGACTAGAGGAAAACTATTAGTAACCTTAAAGAACTGCTAACGGGTTGTTGTCATCAAAACAAGGCTAGAGTGAAAGCCCTTAGCCACGAGGTCTAACATTCTCCCCCTTTTTGAAGATGGCAATCCATTAGTGTTCTTTTGGAAAAAAATGCTCCCCTTCACTTTATGCAAATGTTGAAATTTTAACAATTCCTCCCCCTTAATGTATGCACTATGTGATAATCATTTTTATTTTTTGAAAAAAGACTCAAATGAATTTTCGGCAACATGTCGTCTGTAAATAAAGCATTTTTCATATTTTTAATCCTGCATGAATTTAATATCCTATACTGGTAGTTCAATATATAAGCATCTTAGTATTTTTCATTCAACACGAGCATATTCAACAGAAGCATATTCACACAAGCACTTTAGTACTTTTCATTCAACACAAGTCCATCCATGATTAATGTACAATGATTTGCCTCAGAAAAATAAAAATGGATGCAAAGTCATCAGGAGCTAAGTCATCATCATCATCACTACATCAGAACTACATCAAAAACTAAGTCATCAGCATCTCTAACTACATCAGAAACTAACAGCCTACAAAAGATCCTTTCATCTCCCCCTTTGCCATTATCAAAAATAGGGGGTGTCATTGAACACTAGTCCTGTGGTGGATCAAATTTTGTGAGGGGAACAGCTAGGGCCGCATCGATTGAATAGAACCGGGCACGGGTACATAGATAAGACTGCATCATAGCAATTTGAATACCATTGAGACGCTCAAGTATAGGGTCAACAGCAGAATCCTCAGCCTTGTCGTCCTCATCCATGGCAGCTTCAACCTCATCAACTGGTGTCTGACCCTACTCGTGGGTTTTTATCCATGTGTTTGTATCGTCATCCTTTTCAAAGTGCATACGATGTAGGGTGGCCTTTGTATAGGTGTCATCCAATGTAGGGTGAATAGAAGGCATCTTGACGTGAATGAGGCCGAAATGATCAAAGAATGTGGCGAGCAGACGACCGTATGGTAGGCAACCTCGTTGCCGTTTTAGACTCTCCTCCATATTTTGAACAATGACTGTTGGTATATAGATGCCTCTGTCGACCTATAGGCAATATATGTAGAAGATATCGCCGAGGGTCACCCAATCTCGTCCACCAGTCTGGAGGCAGAAGTTATAGGTGATCATGTGGTGGAGGACTCGAAATTCAACGGTGAGGTCCTTAGATTTGGGTCGTGCTACAGGAGGGATACGGGGGTTACCAATTATTAGTTTGAGGGCTTCGTGAGACTCAAACCAGTCGTAGAGCATAGACCAGGAGGCCTTGGGGAGGCCCTGGATAGGGTAAAGTCAGCAATCGAGGACCTGAGTGAAAGTATCATCTGAAAGGCGAATAAGGGTCCCTCGTACTATGGAGTATGCTGCAACGCCACTATGTGATGGAACAAAATTGGCATAGAACTCACGTACTAGCTTCTCATAGACGAGCTCCCCCAGATTGAAAAGGGCATCCCATCCAACTACTTGAATTTTGGATAATAATGCGGCAAAGTGAAGTTGAAGGAATGCCTATGGAACGATATTACCATGGACAATGTGCCACTTGGAGATGTCGTTGTGATAGTGATAAGCAACCTCAGTGGCAACAAACGGGTCAACGTCGGTGGTGGCCTGTTGGGGTTGGTCGGTGGGAGGACCATGAGATAACCCTTCGCCGGCCTTAGTTTGGAGAACCCTCTTTTTTGGATGGGGAGCCATCTGAGGAAGAGAGGGTTAAGTCACTAGGAAAGCAGAGATGGCGCGAGAGAGAGGGAAGTTATGAGCGGCTATTGAGCTTGGCGTCAGCGGTGGAGTATGTGCGGTTGCTTGCAGGTGAAGAAAGTTGGTGTGAGTGAAGGAAGAAGGTGGGTAGGGTCAGCGGGATGGCAGGAGAAGGTTTGGTGCGAAGGACGAAGGAAGGATGGCTTCAGAGTGGTGAGAGGATGGAGGAGGTTTGAAAGGTTAGGGTTAGGGTTTGAGAGAGGTCGCAGTTGGCTAGCTGATATTTTAAGTATCTCGACAGCTTTTGTCGATGAATCCCCTGTGTTTGTCGACGAAGTTATTTAGACATTTCAACGAAGAAACCCCTGTGTTCGTCGACGAAGAACCTTATACTTATCGGCGACGAAACCCCTGTGTTCGTTGATGAGGCCAGTAAGAAAAGTTGTGTTTCACCTATTTGGAGCTTTAGAGCAGAAGAGGGATAACTAGATGTTCCTAAGATAGATCCATGGGAGTACACATGCCCAGGGCATGCTAGATTTTGGTGAACCTTTCTTCATTGAGAGGTTTTTTTTAAATATCAGCTAGCTGATTTTTAGTAGAAATGTAAACTAACTCAACATCCCCCTTTTGAACATGATCGCAGATAAAGTGGTGTCGTATCTCAATATGTTTGAACCTAGAGTGCAGGCACGAGTTTTTTGAGATATTAATGGTACTAGAGTTATCACAATGAATTGGAGTACCCTTGATTAAAAATTTGAAATTCTCAAGTTGTTGATTCATGTATAAAGCTTGAGCACAACAACTACTGGTTGCAATGTATTCAGCCTCGATGGTTGAGAGAGCAACATAAGTTTGCTTTTTACAAAACCATGACACAAGTAAATGTCCTAGGAAGTGACATGTTCCACTAGTGTTTTTTCTATCAGTTTTGCATCCTCCATAGTTGGCATCTGAGTAGCAGGTGAGATCAAAGGGAGCATTCTTAACGTAAAAGAGTCCTAAGTCATATGTTCCTGCTAGGTACCTAAAAATTCTCTTGACAGCATGAAGATGTGACTCTCTGAGACATGATTGGAATCTAGTGCATAAACAGACACTGAACATGATATCAGGTCTACTAGAAGTGAGATATAACAGACTGCCAATCATCCCTCAGCAAAGCTTTTGGTCAACATTCTTCCCTTTTTCATCAGTGTCAAGTTTCGTTGTGATGCTTATAAAGGTTACTTTAGATTTGCCCATTTCAAGACCAAATTTCCTAAGCATGTCCTTAACGTATTTGGCTTGATTAATAAAAATTTCATGTTTCATTTGTTTTATTTGTAACCCTAGGAAGAAGGCTAATTCACCAATCATACTCATCTCAAATGTTTTCTGCATGGTTTGGGCAAATTCTTGACACAAAGTCTCATTTGTAGCACAAAAAATGATATCATTTACATAAATTTGTATGACTAGCATATCATTTTCTTTGTATTTTAAGAATAATGTAGTGTCAAATTTTCCTCTTGTGAATCCATCTTCTAGGAGAAATTTGCTTAAACGGTCATACCACGCTCTTGGTGCTTGCTTAAGTCCGTAAAGGGCTTTTGAGAGTTTGTATACATATTCGGGATGTGTGTGACTCTCAAATCCTAGAGGTTGCTTGACATAGACTTCTTCATTTATGTATCCATTTAGAAAAGCACTTTTTATGTCCATTTGAAATAGTATGAAATCTTTGTAACAAAGAAAATGCTAGAAACATCCTAATAGCTTCTAGTCTTGCCACAGGGGCATAAGTTTCATCATAGTCAATGCCCCCTTGTTGTTTATACCCCTATGCCACTAATCTAGCTTTGTTTCTAACAATGTTGCCATCTTCATCTTTCTTATTCCTAAACACCCATTTTGTGCCTATTATTTGCTTTTTCGCAAAACCATTACACAAGTGAATGTCCTAGGAAGTGACATGTTCCACTAGTGCTTTTTCTATCGGTTTTGCATCCTCCATAGTCGGCGTCCTAGTAGTAGGTGAGATCAAAGGGAGCATTCTTAGGGTAAAAGAGTCCTAAGTCATGTGTTTCTGTTAGATACCTAAAAATTCTCTTGACGGCATGAAGATGTGACTCTTTAACACATGATTTGAATCTAGCGCATAAACAGACACTGAAAATGATATCAGGTCTGCTAGAAGTGAGATACAACAGACTGCAAATCATCCCTCGGTAAAGCTTTTGGTCAACATTTTTCCCTTTTTCATCAGTGTCAAGTTTCGTTGTGATGCTCATAGGGGTTACTTTAGATTTGCCCATTTCAAGACCAAATTTCCTAAGCATGTCCTTAATGTATTTGGCTTGATTAATAAAAATTCCGTGTTTTATTTGTTTTCTTTGCAACACTAGGAAGAAGGTTAATTCACCCATCATACTCATCTCAAATGTTTTCTACATGGTTTGGGCAAATTCTTGACACAAAGTTTCATTTGTAGCACTAAAAATGATATCATTTACATAAATTTGTATGACTAGCATATCATTTTCTTTGTATTTTAAGAATAATGTAGTGTCAAATTTTCCTCTTGTGAACCCATCTTCTAGGAGAAATTTGCTTAAATGGTCCTACCACGCTCTTGGTGCTTGCTTAAGTCCGTAAAGGGCTTTTGAGAGTTTGTATACATATTCGAGATGTGTGTGACTCTCAAATCCTAGAGGTTGCTTGACATAGACTTCTTCATTTATGTATCCATTTAGAAAAGCACTTTTTATGTCCATTTGAAATAGTTTGAAATCTTTGTAACAAGCAAATGCTAGTAACATCCTAATAGCTTCTAGTCTTGCCACAGGGGTAAAAGTTTCATTGTAGTCAATGCCCTCTTGTTGGTTATACCCTTGTGCCACTAATCTAGCTTTGTTTCTAACTATGTTGCCATCTTCGTATTTTTTATTCCTAAACACCCATTTTGTGCCTATTATTGTAGTGTTTTTGGCTAAGTCCCATACTTTGTTTTTTTGGAATTGGTCTAGTTCTTCTTGCATGACATTGATCAAGTTTTCATCATTTTCAGCTTCCTCAAAGTTCTTTGGTTCGAAATGGGATACGAAAGCTATATGATTACATCCACTTCTTAAGTGAGATCTAGAGCTAACTCCTTGGGATGGACTACCTATGATAAGGTCAGTTGGGTAATTCCTAACTAATTTTCAAGCTCTAGGGAGTTCGTAATTTTCTTCTTCTGGTTCCCTAGACTTTTCATGAGGTGATGATGCTTGATGATCATTTTTTATGTCTTGACAATCTTTATCTTGATCATTATTTATCTTAAGTTGCTCAAGTTCCTTTTCAATTATAAAAGTGGTGACTTGATCATCTTCTTCCATGTCAACATTTTTTTTTTGGATGTGTGAGGGTCAATTTCATCAAAAACAAAGTGTGTTGATTCTTGAACAATTTGAGTTCTTTTATTAAACACCCTATACACTTTTCTATTCAATGCATATCCTATAAAGATTCCCTCATCAGATTTTGAATCAAATTTTGTTAGATGATCTCTATCATTTAATATGAAACATTTGCATCCAAAAACCTTAAAGTGTGAAATGTTTGGTTTTCTACCCTTCCATATCTCATATGGGGTTTTCCCTATTTGGGATCTAATGTTGACGTGATTACTAGCATAACAAGCTGTGCTAACGGCTTCGGCCCAGAAATATTTTGGAAGATAATGTTCGTTAAGAATTGTCCTAACCATTTCTTGGAGTGTTCGGTTTTTTCTTTAAACTACTCCATTTTTTTGTGGAGTTTTTGGTGTGGAGAGGTTATGTGAATAGCTATTTTCATTACAAAAGTCTTCTAATTCTTTGCTTTTAAATTCTCTTCCTCTATCACTCCTAATGTGAACAATTGACATTCCCTTTTCATTTTGATTTTTTCCACAAAAATGAATGAAAGCATTGCAAGTATCACTTTTGTTTGCAAGAAGGATTACCCACGAGAATCTAGAGAAATCATCAACTATTACAAAGGCATACAGTTTTCCACTAATAGTTGCAACATCATTTGGTCCGAACAAATCAAGATGGATCAATTCTAAAGGTCTTGTGGTGGATATCATTTTCTTGATTTTGACAGATGATTTAACTTGTTTTCTATATTGACATGCATCACATACTTTGTCTCTTACATAATTATCTTTTGGTAAGTCATTCACTAGTTCCTTAGATGATAGTCTATGCAATAAATCCATGCTAGCATGACCTAGTCTTCTATGTCATAACCATGGTTCGGTCGCCCGAATAGACACAGTTTAGAAAGTTTTTCAATTAAGTTCGATCGCCCGGATAAAGGTTTAACAGCCCAAATCAAAGTCAATAACTAAGCTTCGTGACTTCAGGTGCCCAATCAAATGTTCGGTGGCACGAACACAGGTGTTCGATTGCCTATGGGTATAGTTCAACTAAAGGTTCAGGTGCCCAAGTTGGTGAAATGTCATTTTCAATGGGTTCGAGCACCCGAGGGCGATGTGCACAAAATAGGTTCGATCACCCGAAGCCTGGTCAAACTGTTGACTTCTCAATAGTTCGGGCGTCCGAGGTGATTTGTTCACCCGGGCTTCGGTCGCCCGAGCTCTCAAAAATTCCTTATAAATACTCAATTTAAGCACATTTTTAACACTCCTATATTTTATATGATATGTGTATGAGTGTTGGGACCTAAGGTCATACTAGGGTCTTTACTGAGGCCGTTTTGAGATAGTCCTAAAAATCTGGCCGTCCTAAATTCATTCGGTCCCTATGATCATTTTACGGTCATTTTGAGCTTACACATACCTACATGCATGATATGCAGAGATTATTACAGCCCGATATAAATGAAATTATTACAGACCCATTAAAATTACAACAAATAATAAATATGCTGGGGTCTTCACTTCTCGTCAGGTTGCCGCATGCCATTATGAGAACCTGCACACAACTTGGTAGCCATTAAATACTTGAATATTTGTTATCATCAAAACAGGGTATGACCCATAGGGTCAATAGGTTCCATCTAGCTCATCCCATCTGGTTGCGTTCATGGCTTTAAACTTCTTTTTGTCTTCTTGCTAATTGTTACCGTCATTTTTAAAAGAGGACGGCCAGCTATGCGTGTAACGACCTAAAAATTCTTATCATCATTTTTTTTTATATATATACAATAAACATTCCTAGGCAGCGGAAACATAAATCATAAAACCATTTATACATAAACTATACAATACCAGAATCCAGAATATACAAACCATGCAAAAATATCCCTCCGGTGTCATCTACTCAAAAAGATATACAACTCTAACAAAAACTCACCCTATAACCAGGGTGATCTAACTACTTTTTATATGCGAGCCTGATCTGCTCACCTCACTAGCTCACCTGAAAAATGTTAGAGTAATGGAGTGAGTCGACGCTCAGTAAGTGGAAATATGCTATTGCTAGTGTGTGGCAACTAAGTTAAGAATACTTAAAATAGCAACTGAACTGTAATGCAATAAATTATCTATAAAACATATCTTTCAAACATTTTTTTCTTTCTCAATTAAAATATACTGTATCATATGTTTCTACTTTTCATGCCGATAATATATCATACTATTCTCATCATATACAGTAAAAACTATTTTCATACATATAACTATTCTGTATCCCTGGAACTTTGTACGTCATGATTTGACTCCTCATGACAGGGTTGTGCGGCCCGTAGGCTGGACTCTATCTGGTCAGCCCTCTAGATAAGTCATCATACTCTACACTACCTCAGCCTGGCCAAACTGCATCCTCACCTAAGCTCGGGACTGGCTACTACCTCATCAGACCGGCCCCCTCAACCCAGTGTATTGGGGAGCTGCATACTCTTCGAGCATGGCTGACGGTACCCACATACTATCTGAGATATGTGGTTGCACTCTATCTGTGTCTAGCAACGGTACCATGCTCTGTAATCTGTATCTGTCTGTGTATCTTTTCTCAGGGATCTGATACTATATACATATATACATATATACTTTTTTTACTATTTTCATCATGTTTCCAAAATTACCGTAACTCCTTCTTTCTGTACTGTAAATGCTATAATCTCTGTATATATAACATTCTATATAAAACTGTGATACACATACTGATCTGAATAAATATGCATACATGTATATGTATATATATATATATATATATATATATATATATATATCTGTTCATGAAACTACTAGTATAAAAACTGTATATGCATGTAAATTTCTTTGTATATGTATATCCTCATCTGTATAATCTGTATAATCTCTCACTGAGATTGAGGCGTTACGTATTGCCGTCCCTCAATTCAGTATAGTATGATATATTATAATAACTGTATAAATTTCTTCATCTCATAAAAATCTACTCAGGCCACACAAGCATTTAAACTCATATTCTAAAACAGATACTGTTTCAAACTCATATTCTAAAAATTCTGTACAGTAAAATGGTGTAGTTATGCATATATAAAATCACTAATATCATTACAAAAATTCCTAGCATAGCATATTTCCCTTACCTCAACTTTGAAAAGCCCCTATAAAAATCTGGCTCTATACCCGCAGGATTCCTAACTCAACATCCTGAAAACACAATGTCTCATAACAAAACATCGGTATTTCTTAGTTTACATCATTTCTTATAACTGCAAGAAAGTCAAAAACTCAATAAAAGACCTTACCCTGAATTTGGGATGAAATTCAACTTCGTTTTCTCGACGATCCGCTTTGGCAAACTTGTAGAGAATTTCGCCAAGACCTTCGTGGTAGCTTCGGATCATCAATCCGGCGACTGGTGGGGCCGAAAACGAAGAGAGAAGGGAAAGAGAGTCGTAGGAGAGAGAGAGCAGCGAGAAAAATGATAAGAATCCCAATTTTCCCATTTTTATACTGCCGGATTCGTTGACGAGACACGTCACTTCGTCGATGAATCCTTCATTAATTTTGTCGATGAAGCCCTGTATTTGTCGATGAAATTCAAGCTACCCTAGAACTCCTCTTGGTATTTTCTCGTCGATGAAGCCCTGTGTTCGTCGACGAAATCCTTAAAGCCTTCATCGACGAAACCCTGTGTTCGTCGACGAAGCTTGGCAATTTCCCGCAGCTATGATTATTTAATATTATCTCCAAAATGCAATGTCGTTGACAAACGCGGAGCGTTCTTCGACGAAGTCTACGGCCTCCTTCTGTTTCTGTATCTATTTTCTCTCCCTCTTATTATTAAAATGTTATTATTCTTCAGGTCACTACAATGCGTGCCCGATCTTTTTGCAGTTATAGCACCTTATGCTTGATTCTCCTTTCTCCTTTTGTTTGCCACCTCGTTTGTTCATCAAAAAATTTCTAAATCTTCTTATAAGGAGAGCAACTTCATCATCGTCGTTGTTTTCTTCTTTTTCCACGAGCTCCTTTTGTTTTTCAGCTTTTAGGGCAATTTCGGTTGCTTTTTTTGGTGCCTCAGCTTCTGTGGTGGCGTTTTTCTTTTTGATTTCATAGGTCATGAGAGACCTAATTAGCTCATCGAGAGTGACCTTTGATAGGTCCTTTGCCTCCTCAATTGCTGTGGACTTTGCGTGCCAAGATTCTGATAGAGAGCGAAGGACTTTCTGCACATTATCTCCCATAGAATATTCTCTACCAAGGGCTTTTAGTCCATTCGTAATATGTGTAAAGCAAGTAAACATAGTAGTTATTGACTCCGCCTCTTCCATTTTAAACATTTCGTATTCTTTAACTAACATATAAATTTTCATTTCTTTACCTAGGTTGTTCCTTCATACGTTACCTGAAGTTTTTCCCACATCTCCTTTGCCGTGTTGCATCCATAGATTCGATTGTATTCTTCATCGTTTATAGCACAATAAAGAAAGTTTTTAGTATTGAAATTTAGTTGTGCTAGCTTTGGATCACCCTCGGGAAGTTTCCCAATCGGTATGTCATCGGCTTCCTCATTCTTGAAAATGTAGTCTCATTCGGTGATGACATTCCACATTCGGTAGTCATAATGAAGATTGACATATGATCTTTCCATGCTAGAAAGTTAATTTTGCAGAACTTGGCAAGAACAAGTGTATTATATCGTAGTATATATATAAAGCAAATAGCAATAAGTGAGCAACACAAGAGAGAAGGGATAAGAAAAGCTTAACGTAGCGATGTTAACATGGTTCGACACTGAGCCTACGTCCATGCCTTGAGACCAACTCAAGGATTCCACAAATGCACTATGTAATCCTCCTTCCCGGTGGAGAAGCCTAGACAACCAGCTGCTCACAATGAGCTCTTACAATGGTGCTCACCTAGAGTCACCTTATAATAACTCACAAAGAGCCTTCCAATACAAGGAATTTGAAAGCAAGTAGATACAATGTAAAATGCTCCTCTTTGAGCTGAATATCCCAATACAAACCTCACACAATTCCCTCTTTGTCAATGGAGTGTAAACAAAAGTAAAAGCAAGAGGGCAAGATGGCACAAAGTGAAACCCTAGTATGAATGCACAATAATTGTTCTTAACAACTAATATGCTTAACTAGTTTGAAATAAATGCATAAGACCTATTTTAAAGGCCAAAGGGATGAGCTGAGCGCTGGAGAGCTGTTGGGAATTTATTGACATAAGAAAAATTGAAAACTAGCCATTTTGGCACATTTAATGTTGTTTGCAGCCCGACGTTCATCGACAAGGTCACGACTTCGTCAATGAGTCCCATCAGTCCCTTCGTCAACGAACACCTATGTTCATCGAAGAACCATTGGTTCTGAATTTAAATGGGTCTCAATTTCTTTTCGTCGACGAGTACCCTATGTACGTCGATGAACCACTGCATAGACTTCATCGCCGAATCCCCTATATTCGTCGACAAAGGTGCTCTAAACTTTTAGGTGGTCTCAGTATATGCTCGTCGATGAGTACCCTATGTACGTCGACGAACCACTGCATAGACTTCATCGCCAAATCCCCTGTATTCATCGACGAAGCTACTCTGAACTTTTAGGTGGTCTCGATATATTCTCATCAACGAGTACTCTGTGTACGTCGACGAGGTGATGTGTTGTGCTCATCGACGAATCCCCTATATTCGTCAATGAACCCTTTACTTATCCTTTTAAATTTGTTCAAACTTAGGTTTATGTTGAAGTAAAGGTTTTCATCTTTGTTTTAGAAATAATCTTTAATCTATTTTAAGATGTCTTGGGTTTAATAAAATATGTTTGAAGGTTATAGACATCTTGTGCAGTTTACTTGACTTGTTATGTATGTGTGAGACTAGTGCCTGTGTTCTAATCTATCGTGAACTAAATGCATATACAATTTGCCTATTTCTTGCTCGCTACTTTTGAACAGCACCATGCACAAGGGATTACAATATCAATCTCCCTTGCTCACACACACAACCCAAAGCTTGTGCTTACTATGTAGGATCCATAAATGCTTTGGTTGAGTACTGGCTAAGTTCCGGATATGTCATATGTTGGACTTTGTTGATGGTCATCTGCTCTTTGCTGGTTTGAGACTTGTTTAACTCTTATGCTTGCTTTGGAACTGTCCTATGTATCTAGACTAGACTGGAGGAAAACTGTTAGTAACCTTAAATAACTGCTAATGGGTTGGTGTCATCAAAACAAGGCTAGAATGAAAGCCCTTAGCCACGAGGTCTAACAAAACTTATTTGAATAAACTGAAATATCTGTATATTATGGTTCTGAATTTGTATATCATGGTTTATTGAAATTGAATTCCATATTTCTATATAAGCTGTAAAAATCATAAATTTGCATATATTATTATGTGACTAATACTGTGTATTGTGCTTTTTATATAAACTGTATAATCATGGTATTGAGAAAACTAAACATTTTAATTCGGTGGAATTACATAAATCCTGATAACATGAAAACTGCATAAATTCTAAACTGTACTAATAAATTCTCATGCCACACAATTAATTAAATACTACACATATACTGAAATCTATAAACTATATAATTTTTCTTACTCTAAAAACACTCATAATCATATATCATATTTTATTGGTAAATATTTCTAAATCAGCTAGCATAGCATATTTCTCTTACCTGACTTACTGAGAGTCTTGTTAAAACCTAGATCCTACACCCTCGGCGCCCGAAACTCCTGCAATTCATGTTCTTCCCAGATTAATTAACTCATTTCCCAAAATTATACCCATATAACCTTCCTTAGGCTCCATATACTCCAAATTAAGATTTAAACTAATATTTAACACCCTTACCTGGTTTCCTGAACTATGTCTGCAAGGTCTCGAAATTATACTCGCGGCGCTTACCTGAACCCTGAATTCAATAACCATAGTTCAACCTCAGAATACCCAATATTCTAACATTTCTAAATCTATATTAATTAAATAATAATTAGCCCCTTAATAACCTTAATAACCCCCTTACCAGATTTGTAGAGAATCATCCCTAGATTTTCGTTGTGGTGTCTGATCATCAATTAGGGTTAAGATTTACGTGAAATTGAGGTAAAAGTGAGAATTTAGTTTGCCCCAGGAAATATGTCTACGCCGCTCCTATGACAAATCCGCTTTGATAGAAGTGTCGGTGGCGGAAAATGGAGTCCAATGGTATTCCCTGATTTTCGATTGGTGCTCGTTAGGCCGGAAAAATCAAAGAAAAAGAGAGACAGGTGAAGATGAGCGTGAGGAAGAGCTGAGAGGCTAGGGCTACTTGTAGGATCTCTCTGAAATTGAATTTAGATGCTTCCCGAAGCAAAGCTTCAGGAAGCTTACTTATATATATAATAATAATAATGATAATAATAATAATATTGAATTAATAATAATAATTTTTTTAATTAATAAAAATAAAAATAAAATTTAATTATTATTTATTATTTTTTTATTTTTAAATTAAATTAAATTATTATTATTATTATTATTATTTTAAAACCACTCCACTAATCTTATATAATCTTTTTTGGGGTTATTACAGTAAGTATATTATTCCTAATTTTTAATTATATCAGAATAATTCTTTTATTTTGAATAATATTTGTTATATGAGAACAAATAATAAAAAAATAAATTTTATCTATTTTTCTTTTGCTTTCTTTCCCTCAAACAAAATCCTTTATCCAAACTCTAAAACATCCACTCATATTTATATGCTACTTAATTTTAAGTAATTCTCAAATGATTTATTTTAGTTTCATTGGATGATGCTCAACTTAAGGCTACACAATGAAAACTCAAATCTCCCATATGAAAGGGCCATGTTGCCAGAGTCTAAGATTCTTCTTCTATTTTTCTTTATTGAACACTTATTGTTTCATTTAACATTTAATACAAAAGGAATAAATATTTATATGATGAAATTTGAGGATAATTATTTCTTTGTATGGATTCATAAAAAAAAAATCACTTTATTATTTACTTTGTAGTAACAATTTATTTTTTTATAAAATTAATCAAAACTAACTTATTAATTATATCTAATCTATTTGTAGGAATCAGCATTCCGACGTGAACCAAACGTAACCTAGATCTTTTAAATAAGAGACATTATTTTCTTTGTTGGGTTAGAATTAAAACTTTTTATTTGAAAGAAAATTATTAGAGGGAAGAGTTTCTGTGGAGCTGAGCTGGTGAGTTAGAAAAAAATAACTGAAGATGATGGGATGACTATGATGAAGATGTTTACAACACGACAGGTTCTTCAACTTCATATATAAAGCAAGAAATAATTGATATTCCAGAGAGGTGGGTTTTCCCAAAATGGGACGAGATTTAAATTTGGAAGCACTCTGAGTGTC
The DNA here is from genome assembly GCF_029873635.1 of Malania oleifera. NCBI lineage: Eukaryota > Viridiplantae > Streptophyta > Magnoliopsida > Santalales > Ximeniaceae > Malania > Malania oleifera. Next base: position 46,711,016 of record NC_080417.1, read on the forward strand.
CGTGGTGTTGTCCTTAAGCTTGTTTTATATAATTGCAATAGTAAAGCAGTTGTAATTGATCCAAATTCTTTTGAACAAATTTTAATTCTAACAGTGTTTAAAAATATGAATTTGGAAATGTGCATTAGTTTAAATTTACCCAATCTCAACTTTAAAATTTCAATTTGTGGTATTCTCAAATAGAATTTATTAACTTATTTAAATTTATATAAGCTTACCTTTTTCGCTATTATTATTTTTAAATGTTTAGGGTCAATATGAGACGGTGAGTTGGATTAGGAACGAACGAAAGAGTTGTGCTTCAGGTAAAGTCCACATACGAAACTTTCATTGGTCGGTCAGTCGATCTTGCGGTTTACATTGATGATTGCGTATGGCCAGACACGCGGCATTCGTTAGATGGTACTGTGGCTTGATAGGGCCACCCACACTTGACTTCATCATATCTGACTGGTTGTTTTGTAGTTGGGTAGAGACGGAGGGATGGGTACGGTACTGTGGCTTGATAGGGCCACCCACATCTGACTTCATCAGATCTTAATGATTGTTTTGTGGTTAGGGAGAGACGGAGGGAGGGGTACGTTGCTAAGGTTTACTTGTTGACCCTATAAAAGTGGGGGACTTGAGTTTTAAACGAATGGAAGGGCTTTGCTCCTCTCTCTCTCTCTCTCCCTCCAAGAGCTACAGCGGGGTCACTTTATAGTTCTATTGAGTTCCATTTTGCACATAAATTAAAAAATAATAATATTATTACATCATTAAATTAAATATATAATAATATATTTTAACATAAAATATCAAAATCATTATTGTTAAAATTTACTATATATAATAATATAACAACATAGCAGCATTTTTAAAATAATAGAAATACGCAAAAATAAAATAATATGATATAATTGCAGCACAATTATTGATTTATTATACTATTATTTATGATATTAAAATAAAATAGAATCTTATTTTTTAATATTATTAATTATAAATACATATAATAATAAAATTCAATTTAGTTATTTAAACTAAATTTTTATTTTTCATTAAATGTAAATAAATTTTATAGCTAAAAATTAATTTTGTTAAAATTATTAAAATTAGTTGCTATAATTTACTCTAACACCAAATCTCCATGAATTTTTAAAATTACGTCCTAATAATACAAAATTAATTATCAAAGTTGTTCTTGCTTCCATGGACATCGTAGTAATTAAATATCTCAAACCAAGTGCAAACTGGAAATGCGAATGCATCATGCATCAAGTTCCAAAGCACCATTGAGTGTTAAAATAAATAATATTGTATATTCTCGAATTGAATTACAAAATGGTATCTTTACAGTGATGTTGAATCAGGTGTAATCCCAAGAGGGGGGTGGATTGGGTATTTAAAAGTTCTTCGACACTTATTTACCTCTTAAAACCTTCTCATATATTTACCAATGAATTCTTGTTACTCAATTACTTATGTGTAAGGCTATCTAACCTATACATGCAATATACATAATTTAAATGCAGTGCTGAAAATAAATAGTAAAGGGAAGAGAGAAGACAAACACGGTTTTTACGAGATCCATCCGACTTAGCCCACGTCCTCGCCTTGAGCAACTACTCAAGGATTTCACTAAATTCCTGCTCCTTAAATTGGGACGGAGCTTTCCTTACAATCCGCTGCTTACAAGAGGCACAACTCCCTCCTACTCCACTGCTTACAAGAGATACAACTCTCTCCTCACACACCGGTTCACACACCGAACCATGTATACAATAGAATCTGAAAAATAACACTCAAAACAATGCTTCTAACAAAATCTTGTGAGTACAATTCAATTTCCTAACACATTAACATATGATTAAACTTAAAGCTCATGAATGCATGAAAACGATACAATCATTTTATGTATGATATGCTTCAACACACGAATCCTTATTTAACCAAAACTCCCAAGTAAAGATATATTTAAAATGTTTTGGAGTATACTAGGGTTCTTGGTTCACTTTGCAAAAATGCGCAAATATATTTGATGTGAACTTGTTAACAAAAACTTTATCTTGAATATTAAATCAATCAAAATCACAAAGTTTTTCTTTCAAGTATTCAATCACAAACTGAGTATATTGTTTTTTCAGAAAATATCCCTCAATAAAATGTATAGTGATAAGTTTCAAGGATATTTAATCAAGCGTTAATATATCTAAAATATAGATCCTTTAGCAAACACAAACTTGAATCAAACCTTTCAATCAATCACACACCCTAAATCAAGTAATGATCTTGTTTAGAATAACGATGTATATGTATAGGCACTTTCAAGATCAATCTTTTAATCAAAATAGGTTTTTCAATAATAAACTCTATGAACAATATATATGTATACTTATATACCCTTGAATCAAAAACCAATCAGTCGATCTAACAAAATTCAAGTAATGACCTTTTCTAAAATCAATTTTTATATGTTTATGCACACTCAAGATCAAAACTTTTCTAATGATATTCAAAAACACGTAATGAGATGAGAAGTTCTTGAAAACGATAACTTGAATGATCAAACCTCAATACTAGAATGAAAATCCATATGAGTAAACAAGTTCCCTTTAAGATTCTGAGTTGATGTGCCCAAGTTTGATGATAAGAAATTGAAGTGTAGGCAATCGTATAACAATAGTAGCAAGTTTTCTAATATTCTTTTAACAAGATGTGTTCTTCTCTTTCTTGTGTGTCTTAGCTTAGTTCTAGGGCTTAGATATTCAGTATATACAGTATCTTACCCTTAGAATTGATCTCAACTGTTGGATCAAAGAAAAAGCTCGCGAGTCCTTTTAATAAAAATCTGATTTTTAAACTTTCCCGTGACTTCAGGCAACCAAAGTGCTTCGGCCAAGTTTTGTGTTTCCCATTAATTCTTCAGGCTACCAAACTTAATCTTCTAACAACCGAAGAAATTCTTCAGGCTACTGAGGTGGAGTTCAGGCTACCAAAGTTCCTTTTTTTTTTCCTTTTTCTAAAAAAAATGCTTTGCTCTTTTTTTTAGGCCTTTTATAAAACATATTTTCCATGATTTCAAAAACATTTCTAAGTCCAAGAAGGTTCCCTAATGATATACATGAAATGCATGAATCCTAAAGAAATTCTAATTTATGTTGAGCCTCAAATTAAATCATACAAGAATGTAAGTACATGAGTTCTAAGTACCCATTCCCAAGATGATCTTGAACTTTTCCGCTTGCAACTTGATTCTCGTACTCTTTGAGTTCCATGGATCTTGCCAAGATTTGTTAGCTTTACTTTGTGACTTCCATGACTCGTTATCTTTTCATGCATGCTTAATATGGTTCATATTCACAAATTCAATGCACAGATCACATACCAAGTGATTTGTCATTATCAAAACAGGATTGGACTCGTAGAGTCAACAATCTCCCCCTTTTTGATGATGACAAATGCACAAGCAAAAAATATATAATGGGTTACACCTAACAAGGCTCCCCCTCAATTAATGCATCAAATATTCAATGAGTGACAATATGCTCATGTTCATATATAAAGTGTTTAGCCCGAATCCAAATGAAATATGAAATATGTTCATGATGAATATGCTATGCTCATAATAAATATGTTCATGATGTTTCAACCATGACATTAACAATGGTTTCTCCCCCTTTGTATATCTCACCGTTTGCATAACTTCAATCACAATTTTTGCTCTCGATTTTTCTTTGCTTCCGATTTTTGTGTGTATTTTTGTTCCCGATTTTTCTCCCCCTTTTGATATCAACAAAAAGGAGTAAACTAATAAAGCATGAGTAGACGTACCCTTATGTTCTTCTCCCCTTACAAATCTTAAGGTTTTAAATGTGTCCAATAGTTGATTAATGCAATACCAAGTGATTATATCGTAAGTAACGTTGCTCCCCCTGAATTATATCATTTAACATGAATCTAAGCAACCTCTCTACTATGCATGAGACCTAATTCATGCCTAATTTGAATAAACCTATCCTCCGCAAGTGGTTTCGTGAATATATCTATCCATTGTTCATCCGTGCGTACAAACTCTAGTATTACATTCCCTTTTTGTACATGATCACGAAGAAAGTGATGTCGTATTTCTATGTGCTTAGTTCGTGAATGTAATATGAGATTTGTTAGAATTGGCATATTCCCTCTGGGTGAATTGGAAATTTTAAAACTTTTTCTCCTAAGTGAATCTATCCAATAGCGATATATGCACGACGTAGGGTCTATCTATGTAATTTCCAAATGCTTAGATAAATATGATGTGGAAATTAAATCAAACGCATCATTCACACCATAACATACATGTGCAGTAAATATAAAATACAGAAATATAAACAAGGCACACGATATGTTATCGCGGTTCGGCCAATTGTGCCTACATCCCCACCTCTAGCTCGCAAGCTGGAGGATTCCACTAATAGTTCACTTAAGGGTAGAGCAGCACCGTTTACAACCAGGTCAAATTAACACAGGGCTGACCTCAACCTACACACCTTAACGGGACGACGCACCTAGCTTTCCTAACCAGGTCTAAGCCAATCCGGGACTATTCCAGGGCTAGTCTCCCTCTTCAGGCCCGTGCCTGGAAATACAATAAATGTGTATATAATCAAATGGTACAATGATTGTGCTTTCGTGTAAAGCAAATATGTACCCAAATATACGCAATATCACACACACCACAATATGATTCAATATGTAAGCTCAATATGGTCTAGATGGTTAAACTCTCAAAAGTATTTTCTATCAGTGTAATGCATACGTGAGAGTGTCAAACAAGCAGTCTTTGTATCACAAGATATTCAGCCAATAAGTTCACAAAAAGATGTCAAGTCTTAAATATTTCAATCAGCAGGATGTTTCAAGCATGCAAGTATCAAATGAAGTATATGCTTGGTTTGCAAAAGATGTGTAATCTTTGTATTCAACTACAGATATGAATCAATGAATATTGCAACAAAGATTTTTCTCACACAAACAAATATCTCTTTAAAATATTTATCAAGATAAAGCCCACTAGATATTTGAAGGTATTTTGAAAATATTTTGCACCCAAAACATATACAGTCTTCTCAAGATCTTGCAATGAAGGTGCAAGCTTAGAAGATCTATCAAAGTCTTCTTAGGATAGACTTATCAACCAAAGTCTCCTAAGAATCCTTAGGTTTTGCTTTCAAATAAAATCGTATCTATCAAATAGAACAAGGAGAGCAAACCTTTGCAAACAGACACTCAATCCACTTACAAATGATTTAGACACTAATAGAAGGTAAGCTTGAGTGAATGAGGCTAAAAAAATGAGTAGTATAGGTATTTGGATTTTCAGAGAATTCTCCCCTAATCAAAGTGGCTAAATTGTTTTTGATTTTCACAAATGATCTCATATATATAGGCATGGGGGAAAATATGATCGTTGGAGACCTATTGGGTATTATTAGGGAAGTTTAATGATGTTTAAAGCATTTTAACCCTGTTTAAAAAATATTTAATTGCGGTAAAAATTAGGGCAACCTGAGATGTCCAGTCGACTAAAAATGTTTCGGTCGACCGGGACTCATATGGTTCGGTTAACTAGGGGACTTTTAAACTAAGGGCTCAGTCGACCAGGAGAGGGCGATTTCTAAATTTTTCAAGGTTCAGTCGGCTAGACCATTTTGAACTAGCTGGTTTGGTCGACCAAACCGTTGGGATTTCTACCGAAGACCCTCGGTCGACCAGGTAGTTGGAGTTCATTTCTGTCTTGGTCGACCAGATGGTCAAACTTTTGCCCCAGGGGGTTTCGGTCGACCAAGGCTTTTTGAACTACCTGGTTTGGTCGACCAGGTGGTCAAAATGTTGACCAGAGAGGGTTTCGGTCGACTGAGGCTTTTTAAACTATTCTGGTTCAGTCGACCAAGACCTTGGTCAATCAGTTGACCTAGGGAGGTTTCGGTCGACCAGGTCAAAATGAACTGACTTGGCTAGTCGATCGAAAGTGCACTAAGTGTACATTTCGGTCCTGTCTTGAAGCATACAAGCCCTATTCAAGTGCCTAACAAGTATGTGTGAAAATGTGTGTGTCCTAGGGTCACTTGGGGTCCAAAATTAAGACACTGAAAAGGTCTGGTGTTGGTCGACCGAAGGGTAAACCCTAAGGTCTTTTTAAGGTCATTTCTCACTCACGGTTTGTTTGAGCTTACGTAATAAATCATACATGTGTTGTGTGTAAGTTTATTATAAATTAGAGCCCTACTTACTATTACAGACCAATTTTCACAAATATTACAATTACGATCTATAATCAGTCTTCAAACTTTTGCTTGCTTTGTGCCCATTTTGATCTTAACAATCTTAGTTCCTGCACAAAACCTCAAACACCTATTAGTTACAATGAGTATTTTTCATAATCAAAACTGGGCGTGACCTATAAGGTCAACATTCTCCCCCTTTTTGATGATGACAAATACACGACGCAAAAATATAGGGATAAGCCAAAGAAGGCTCCCCCTCACAATATGCATCCAATGTATTTGTAAACAAAAGTCCTTCCCATTATTTTTGCCCCTTTCCATCTCCCCCTTTTGGCAACAGTAAAAAGGGTCATTTGAATTAAGATCCTAGGCAATGGGTGATTATTACATTTATCCATGATAAATTTTAGAAAGATTTTTGAAAAATTTCAGCAGAGTGCCATTTGTAAATTGGCTTTTCCAAAAGAAATCCTGTATAAAAAGGAATTGTTTGAGTTTATAAACTTAGCAAGTTATCCACAACTACTCAAACAGTTCAGTATGGTCCATCAATCAAGTATAAATTTCAATATCATCATGAACTGGACAAAGGAAGTGGCCATTAATAATCAATACTCATTAAGCCCAATATGATTATGCAATAAAATGTAAAGTCCAAGGCCATCATAGAGTATACATAGGAATTATGCACACAAGCAACAATCAATATTCACAAGTCTAAGGTAATAAAACATATCAACTATAAAATTTGTTTCTTAGACTTGTAAATTTTACTTGAGAGCTCCCCCTAAATTTATGCAAACTATGAAATGTCTAGGAAGCATCTACTTATACTGACATTAATTATGAGAGTTCATTAAGTTTTTAATATAGTATAAGTAATTGTTAGCTTTACCGTGATCCCAAGAGGTGGGGTGAATTGGTATTTTTAAAATTTATCTCCTAGGTATTCCTCTTAACAGCAGTATGTTCACAAGCCTATGGTTAATCTAGTACAAATAATGTAAATATACCAGAAATTAAATAAAGCAGTTTAAACAATCACACAAGCACTAGAAAGCAGTAAAGAAAGGATGACACGCAGATATGTTATCGAGGTTCGGCCAACTGCCTACGTCCCCGCCTTGGCTAACCAGCACAAGGATTATCACAATAACTTGCTCACTTAAATGGGTGGAGCGACACCTATACAGATCAGGTCAAATTACCACAGGGCTGACCTCAACCTTTACCAATCCTTACTAGACTGGATTACCGCCCCCTCAGGCCATGCCTGGAATCTCTCAAATATACAATCACAAAGTACAACACAAGAGTGTTTTCACATAAAGCAGATTTGTACCACAAATGCGCACAAACACATACAACACAAATGATTTAATATGTAAGCTCAGTGTGGTCTAAGTAGTTCAACTCTCAAACAATTTTTCTATCAGTGTAGTACGCACGTGAGAGTGTCAATAATAATCTGTGTATTTCAGAGTATTCAATGCAACGTGTTCACACAGAGTATCAAACAAGCCTCAATAATATCAATCAATAGAATGTGTCAATCCCGTGAATATATATATGCTTGGACTGCAAGATATAAGTAATCTTTGTGTTTCAGCAAATGATATAGATTTGAATGGATATTGCTACAAAGATTAATATAACATACACAAATATCTTTTCACAAGAATATCAATATGAATACTACAAGATATTTGAATATGTTTGAAAATAGTTTTGCAAGCCAAATGTAAATACAAACTTCCTAAGTTATTGCAATGAGAATGCAACACTTGGAAGTTTAACAAGTCTTCTTAGGATAGGCTTATTAGAAAAGCCTCCTAAGAATACTTAGGTTATGCTCTCGTTACAAAAATTGATTCAAGGCACTTAAAACAATGAGAGCAAACCTTTTAGAATACACACTCAAAGCACTTACAAATGATTTTGAACTTTTAGAAGGAAGGCTAGAGTATTTGTAAGGAGGTATGAGCACTGGGAATCAAAAGAGTGTATTTTTGCTCTAGAGAGAAAATTCTTAATCCTTTTTGCTAATCAATGATTAATCCACCAAATGAAAGAGTATATATAGACATACTGAAAATTTTGATCGTTGGGGACCCATTAGGGATTATTGGAAAAGATTAATGACATTTAAATCAATTTAACCTTATCTAAAATTATTAACCGCGGTAAAAAATAGGAGCAACCCGAGAGGTCCGGTCGACCAGAAGTGTTTTGGTCGACCAGGACTCAAATGGTTCGGTCGACCAGGGGACTTTTGAACTGAAAGGCTCGGTCGACCGAAGAGGGAGATTTCCCAAACTTCCAAGGTTCGGTCGACCGGGCCTTTTTGAACTATATGGTTCGGGCGACCAAACCTCTAGGAATTCTCCAGAGGACCCTCCGGTCGACCAGGTAGTTGGAGTACAAAAGTGGTCGGTCGACCGAGAGGTCAAAATGTTGACTCCCAAGTGATTCAATCGACTAAGGTCAATATGAACTACAGGGTCTCGGTTGACCGGGACCTTGGTCAACGATTGACCCAGGTATGGTTTGGTCGACCAGGCCAAAAGTGAACTGATTTGGTCGGTCGACCGAAAGTGCACCAAGTGTGCATTTCGGTCTCATCTTGACACAATTTAAGTGCCTAACAAATATATGAGAAAGTGTGAGTGTCCTAGGGGCACTTGGGGTCCAATTTGGAGACACCAAAAGGGTACACCCTAAGGTTTTTCTAAGGTCATTTTTGGTTTGTATCTGGTTTAAGCTTACAGAATAAATCATGCATGTGATGTGTGTGTTTATTACAAACCGAATACCCTAATTACTATTACAGACAAATTTCACTAAAAATTATTACAAATAAGAGCATGAATTTGTCTTTAAGCTTTGAACTTTCACTTGCCATCGATGATATGCTAATATGAACCTGCACATGAACTAGATATTTATTAAATATAGGAGTATTTGTCATTATCAAAACTGGGTGTGACCTATAAGGTCAACAGTAATAAAAGAAATCGGACTCAAAAAGTTAAAGCCAATTAATAGTATGAGCCCAATGAGCTTGATGAGTTATAATTCTCTTCTCAAGGATGGGGCTTAAACTCCCCGATATAGTCTCAGGCATACACAAGTGCGTTGATGCTCAAGAATGAATTTTATTTAAGTACATTCATCATATGTTCATTCTTCTTAATATTACTTAGCATGCATGAGATTTTAGACATTAAATTCTTATTGAGTTATCCAAAGATTGGGACTTAAACTCCCTGTATATTTGCATGCACGCTTACTTGAATTAAGCTCAAGGATGATGTTCTCTTAAGTGCATTACTTATATACTCATCCTACCAAATAAATTTAGCATGCAGAAAATATTAATCATTCAGTGCATATGCATGACATGTTACATTTCATTTTAAAAGCACGATAGTCAATTAAGACTACTCAAAGTTATGCAATTTTGAAAAACATGTATGTATATAATAATAATTAGGCAAGAGGAAAAAGAGTTTGTCTTGAACTTTGATCTTGCCAAAAAGTATTACAATAAATACATATGTATATAAATATACACATATATCCCCCTTTTAATGTTTGCTCAAAATACTAGGGGGTTGCTTGCCAAAAATAATTTAATTACCATGCAAGCAAGTAACAAATTTTATGGTTTGTCAATAAAGCACATATTGAAAAATAACTAGAAAAATCACAACCATGATGATCTAAAGATTTAATAATCACGTGCAAGGTCATATGGCAAACAAAACAACTTCTGGCAAAGCAACACATTTCAGAATATGATTTTCAATAAGAACAGTACGTTTAAGCACATGCCACACATGATTTCAAAGCAAATCTAAGCTAAACAGATGGTGAGCATAATATGATAGACATTTCAATTTTAGATGCTCCCCCTATCAATTTGAATTATTGCTTAGATACTATAAACTACTTATACTTTGCAAGGGATAGATTTCATTGAATATGCCAAAGTATAAGTGAGCACACAAACCATTCTTCAACAACTATACTGGATGTCTATTAACAACATTTATCTCAAATTAGTATAGTCATACCTATAGACAACAACTGCATCGAAAATAGAGGTATTCAATGCAACTCATGATCCAAAAACATTTCATATCAAAACATGAGACTTTACGTGCATGATATAATGTTCAGGGATATCAGAAGAGCCTCAATATTTCAATAAACAATAGTGATGCATGTGAGACCTATAAGTTCTTTCTATAGGATAGGTTCTCAGCTCTCTAATTGCTTGATGATTATGCAAGGATGAAACTTAATTTTCAAATATTTTTCACTCATCCTATCAAAAGTATTTTAACGTTAATTTTATCATAATCATCTTCAATACAAGATTTTATATGAGAAAATCTTGGCAAATTTTGGCAGCATGCCGTTTGTATATAGGACATTTTCCCATAAAAACCTGTACCTGATAGTAGGTTGCTTTCAACAGATAAATTACATAAAGCAAGCAACAACCTAATATCCACAACTAGCATGCACAATATATCACTGCATCCGCTATGTAGGAGGCTTTCAACACAAACATGCTTTTCAGTAGTTCAATCAACAACTTATAAAAGAAATGAACTATCCAATAGATGATATGAACAACAACTAACAATGGATAGTTATGAGATTAATGCAGAGTTGTTCTCACAAAGACATACAAACATATAAGCATAAATAAAAAATGAGAGCATTTTAATGAATATAAATATGAAAGATGAATGCTCCCCCTTAATTATGCGCTAATTCATTTTATGTCTTTTCTTATTTTTTAGGTTATTTAGGCCAAGTGTATTAAGATTTTCAATGTTATGTGCTTGGCTTTGGATGAATAGGCTTAGAGGACCAAAAGGTCACAATGTATATGTCTTTGAGTGAGTTAAGCCTATATTTGCCTCTTTTCTTATGGTTTACAATATGTGAGAGGCTTAAGTTTAAATGACTTTTCATTTTAAGGTCCATGCATAGGTTTCTTTGAATTTTTGTTCTATCACCTAGATTGAAACCTATATCAATTAAATTAGCCATTTTAACTTAATTCATGAGGATGAAGCTCTTAAATGATTTTATATAAAGTTTGAGAGCTTGGAAGAAAATTGAATACTCTTAAAGATTAAACATTTTATTTAAGTTCAATAGAGTATTCAAAAGTAGGACATTGTACTAGATAAGCATTGTAAATTATATGTCCTAAATTATTCTGGCAAAGAGCATTGTGGGGAATATGAATAGCTAGGAACTGCCACTCTTTGGTGACTGGAATGTATCCTTTAGATATGATCATAATTTTGGAGCAAGGATACGAACGAATGAGAGGGTGGATTTTTACCTGAAGTGATCGTGGTTGGTAAAGATTCCTTGTGGAGGATACGGTGAACCAAAATTAGAAGATTTTAATATTTTAAGCATATGAGGGAATATTTTGATTAATCAATGAAACTAGAATCCCTTAGTGGTTGCCTCTAATTTTGATTGTGGAAGGATGTCTTTTAATAAGCACCAAAAATATTTGGAGTTGATGATTAATAGTGCTTCAAACGTAGAGTGATGACTAAACATTTTATTAGGCATTTAAGTTCAATGATGGGTTTAGGATTAAATGATATATAGTGTGAGATGGATTCCCTAGACCACAAGCTAGGCAATGGACAAAATGTATGCTTAACTTTAGATATTCATATTTACGCATGAGTTAAGCAATTTGAAATTTTAATACAAGGCAAAAATGTCATGTCCATTTGGAAGTGGATTTTCATTCAAACAGCCAATAATTTCATATTTCAACCAAGGAATGTATGCATTAAGTTTAGATTGGTTATATGCTTGGATTTGCAGATTGACTTGATTTTTCAAAATACTTAGTATGTAAGATTTTAAATAGTTAGCATATACTAAGATTTTACATTTTCAGCCCGAACCACTTCCTATGCCTTTTGTCAACACTACCCCCTATGGCTAATCCTAAATGATAAAGAAGAATTATGTGATCATGTAATTCCTGTTTGAGTAAATTCTTCCTTGAACTTCAAAGGGTTTTCTTTCTTAACAACCCATATCATTTTTATACCTTTTATTCTTGATGGGTTAGGAGTTTGTGATTCTTTAATTTTCCATACTTGTTTGGGTTTCACACCTTTTCTTTTAAATGGGCAATCAAATTTTGTGTTCCCCTTCTTTTTACATAAGATGCATGTGGTGTGAGTGTATGGACTAGAGAAGGTACTAACATAATGTTTCGATTCTTTTACAAAGTACCCCATGTATAGGTTAATTCTTTTCTTATTTTCAATCCCATTATAACCTATACCTTCCTTATCTAAGGTCATCTTTTGTGCACCTAGCAATTTATCAAAGTTTTCCTTGCCTCTAGTGAATGTGTAGATGATCTTAGATTGGTCTTCTATTTTCTTCTCTAGATCTTGAATTTTTGAGTTCTCCAAATTTTTGCAAGCATTTTGAAGTTTCAAAAGTTCTTTAGACATATTGCTTGCTTTAGTTTCAAGATCTGCAATCAAGTGGTCTTTATTATCATCATTAGAAATTTTAGATTTCAAGATAGTCAAATCCTTTTCCAATGATTCATTCTTGCTTACTAATCTTTTAATTTTCAAGTCATTCTCTCCTTCAACAAGAATTTTAGATTCACACTCTTTTATGCATGCATCATACTTGTTTTTCAGCATAGAGTATTTCTTATTTGATTTAACAAGTAACTTATGAGTCCTAACATATTCACATTGCAATTCATCATAAGTTGGCATGCTTTCACTATCACTGCTATCATATGATTCACAATCAAATGCATCATTCAATTTAGCACATGAATCATTTTCATAATTATCTACTAAAGCAAAAGGAACAGAGATAACCTCATTATTAGTTAGGGCGACAAAGCACTGGTCACCTCCCTTAAGATCAGTAGAGCTTGAGTCACATGGAGAGATCACCTTGTTTTGCATGGGTGCACCATATCTTCTCTCAAGTTCATCCCAAATCTTCTTAGCATTACTACACGCCATAACCTCACATAAAACATTAGAATCTAAAGCATACAGTAAGGTATTCATGGCATCAAAATTTACCTGCACTAAGTTCCTATCAATATCATTCAATTCACATTTAGATTTAGGAACATCAACACAATTAATGGATTTAATAGGCACACTATCACCCTAATTAATGACTTTCCAAAATCTCCAATTTAAAGCTTTCACATATACAGTCATTATAAATTTCCATACAGCATAGTTTTCATCGCAAAATACTGGTGGGTGTGTGACCAACCTTCCCTCACATGAAGGGGATGCACTAACATGAGTCATCATGATCTTTTACTAAATAATATTTAAATCTAAGTTACAAGGCCCTGATACCAATTGTTAGAATTGGTGTATTCCCAAGAGGGGGGGGGTGAATTGGAAATTTTAAAACTTTTTCTCCTAAGTGAATCTATCCAATAATGATATATGCACGACCTAGGGTCTGTCTATGCAATTTCCAAACGCGTAGATAAATATGATGTGGAAATTAAATCAAACGCATCATTCACACCATAACATATATGTGCAGTAAATATAAAGTACATAAATATAAACAAGGCACATGATATGTTATCGGGGTTCGGACAACTGTGCCTACGTCCCCGCCTCAAGCTCGCAAGCCGAAAGATTCCACTAATAGCTCACTTAAGGGTGGAGTGGCACCGTTTACAACTAGGTCAAATTAACATAGGGCTGACCTCAACCTTAACCAGGTCAATTAACGGCGTTGACCTCAACCTACACACCTTAACAGGATGACGCACCTAGCTTTCCTAACCAGGTCTAAGCCAATCCGGGACTATTCCAGGGCTAGTCTCCCTCTTCAGGCTCGTGCCTGGAAATACAAAAAATGTGTATATAATCAAATGGTACAGTGATTTTGCTTTCCTGTAAAGCAGATATGTATCCAAATATGCGCAATATCACATACACCATAATATAATTCAATATGTAAGCTCAATGTGGTCTAGTTGGTTCAACTCTCAAAAGTATTTTCTATCAGTGTAATGCATACATGAAAGTGTCAAACAAGCAATCTTTGTATCACAAGATATTCAGCCAATAAGTTCACACAAAGATGTCAAGTCTCAAGTATTTCAATCAGTAGGATGTTTCAAGCATGCAAGTATCAAATGAAGTATATGCTTGGTTTGCAAAAGATGTGTAATCTTTGTATTCAACTAGAGATATGAATCAATGAATATTGCAACAAATATTTTTCTCACACAAACAAATATCTCTTTAAAATATTTATCAAGATAAAGCCCACTAGATATTTGAAGGTATTTTGAAAATATTTTGCACCCAAAACAAATACAGTCTTCTCAAGATCTTACAATGAAGGTGCAAGCTTAGAAGATCTATCAAAGTCTTCTTAGGATAGACTTATCAACCAAAGTCTCCTATGAATCCTTAGATTTTGCTCTCAAATAAAATCGTATCTATCAAATAGAACAAGAAGAGCAAACCTTTGCAAACAGACACTCAATGCACTTACAAATGATTTAGACTCTAGTAGAAGGTAAGTTTGAGTGAATGAGGCTAAAAAAATGAGTAGTATAGGTATTTGGATTTTCAGAGAATTCTCCCCTAATCAAAGTGGCTAAATTGTTTTTGATTTTCACAAATGATCTCATATATATAGGCATGAGAGAAAATATGACCGTTGAGGACCTATTGGGTATTATTAGGGAAGTTTAATGATATTTAAAGCATTTTAACCCTGTTTAAAAAATATTTAACTGTGGTAAAAATCAGGGCTACCCGAGAGGTCTAGTCGACTATAAATATTTTGGTCGACCGGGACTCATATGGTTCGGTCGACCAAGGGACTTTTGAACTAAGGGCTTGGTCGACCAGGAGAGGGCGTTTTCTCAATTTTCCGAAGTTCGGTCGACTAGACCATTTTGAACTGGCTGGTTCGATAGACCAAACCACTGGGATTTCTTCCGAGGACCCTCGGTCGACCAGGTAGTTGGAGTTCATTTCTGTCTTGGTTGACCAGATGGTCAAACTTTTGACCCTAGGGGGTTTCGGTCGACCAGGGCTTCTTGAACTACTTGGTTCGGTCGACTAGGTGGTCAAAATGTTGACAAAAGAGGGTTTCGGTCGATTGGGGCTTTTTGAACTATTCTGGTTCGGTCGACCAAGACCTTGGTCAATCAGTTGACCCAGGGAGGTTTCAGTCGACTAGGTCAAAATGAACTGACTTGGCTGGTTGATCGAAAGTGCACCAAGTGTGCATTTCGGTCCTGTCTTGAAGCATACAAGCCCTATTCAAGTTCCTAACAAGTATGTGTGAAAATGTGTGTGTCCTAGGGTCACTCGGGGTCCAAAATTAAGACACCAAAAAATTCCAGTGTCGATTGACCGAAGGGTAAACCCTAAGGTCTTTCTAAGGTCATTTCTCACTCACGGTTTGTTTGAGCTTACGTAATAAATCATGCATGTGCTGTGTGTGAGCTTATTACAAACCAGAGCCCTACTTACTATTACATACTAATTTTTACAAATATTACAATTAAGATCGATAATTAGTCTTCAAACTTTTACTTGCTTTGTGCTCATCTTGATCTAACAATCTTAGTTCCTGCATTGAACCTCAAACACCCATTAGTTACAATGAATATTTTTCATAATCAAAATCGGGCGTGACCTATAAGGTCAATAGGATTCTTTGAGATATTTATTGCACTCGTATTATCGCATCTTATAGGGATTATTTCATAACTTAATCCAAAATCCTTCAATTGTTGCTTCATGTAAAGCGTTTGAGCACAACAACTATCTGCTGCTATGTTTTCAACATCAGTTGTGGAAAGAGCAACTAAATTTTATTTCGTTGAAAACCAAGAGACCAAGAAGTGTCCTAAGAAATGACAAGTACGACTAGTGCTCTTTCTATCCACTTTGCTACCCGCAAAACCAACATCTAAATAACTAAGAATCTCAAAGGATGTGTACTTAGGATACCTTAACCCAATGTCCACGGTTCCTATCAGATATCTAAGTATCCGTTTACTAACTAGTAAATGGGACTCTTTTGGTGCATACTGAAATCTTGCGCACAAACATACGCTAAACATTATATCTGGTCTACTGGCAGTCAGGTATAACAAGCTACCTATCATTCCAAGATATAGCTTGACGTCTACTGGTATACCTTGTTCATCTTTGTCTAATTTCAATGAAGCGCTCATAGGTGTACCTAGTATTTTTCCGTCTTTCATATTAAACTTTTTGAGTAAGTCTCTAATATACTTTGATTGATTTATGAATATTCCATGATTTTCTTTTTTGATATGAAGTCCTAGGAAGAAATTTAGTTCACCCATCATGCTCATCTCAAATTCATTTTGCATGGTATTGGCAAATTCATTACACAATTTTTTATCTGTAGTGCCAAATATGATGTCATCAACATATACTTGCACTAGGAGAATATCATCTTTCTTAGACTTTATGAATAGGGTCGTATCTATCTTTCCTCTTATAAATCCATTTTCTAATAGAAAACCGCTTAACCTTTCATACCAAGCACGAAGAGCTTGCTTTAAACCGTACAAGGCTTTTGTTAGTCTATAAACATGATCTGGATTCTTATGGTTTTCAAAGCTTGGGGGTTGTTCTACATACACTTCTTCATTTATGTGGCTATTTAAAAATGCGCTTTTGACTTCCATTTGATATAGTTTGAAATCCTTAAAAGCTGCATATGCTAAAAGCATTCATATGGCTTCCATCCTAGCTACAGGGGCACATGTTTCTTCAAATTCTATACCTTCTTCTTGATTATATCTCTGAGCTACTAATCTAGCCTTATTTCTCACAACTACTCCATGTTCATCTTTCTTATTCTTATATATCCATTTGGTCCCAATGATTGACTTATCCTCAGGTCTGGGAACTAAAGTCCATTCTTTGTTTCTTTCAAATTGATTTAATTCTTCTTGCATGGATAGCACCCAAGATTCATCCTCTATAGCTTCACTCACATTCTTAGGTTCTTCTTGAGATAGAAATGCAAAATGACTAACCATGTTCCTAAGAGAGGAGCGAGTGGCTACTCCACGTAATGGTTCACCTATTATTTGATCTCTATGAGATGATTCTTTATGTATTTCCATTCTCTAGGTGGTTCATTAACCTCATTTGTAATTTGATCAATATCAATGGATGGTTCTTTAAGTTGATTTTTCTTTTCTGAATCATTCTCAATTGATAGTTCTTCTAGTTCCTTGTTTAATTCAACTTCATCTTCATCAGTTCTTTTGGAGAAGGGATTTGACTCATCGAACACTACATGAATAGATTACATGACCGTTAATGTTTGTTTGTTATATACTCTATAGGCTTTACTATCTAAAGCATACCCTAGGAAGATACCTTCATCTGATTTCACATCAAATTTTCTTAGATGCTCATTGTCTTTAAGCACAAAACACTTACACCCAAAGAAATAAAAATATGATATGTTTGGTCTATGGTCATTCCATAATTCGTAAGGAGTCTTATTAAGTGATGTTCTAATAAGAACTCTATTTAACACATAGCAAGCGGTAATCACTGCCTCGGCCCAAAAGTATTTAGGTAATTTATGTTCGTTAAGCATAGTTCTGGCCATTTCTTTTATAGACCTATTCTTCCTTTCAACTACACCATTCTGTTTTGGTATTCTAGGAGCTGAAAAATTATGGGCAATTCCTAATGAATTACAATAGTCTTCCATGCCTTGATTTTTAAATTATCTACCCCTATCACTTCGAATTTTAGTAATTGTGTATCCCTTTTCATTTTGGACTTTCTTGCACAGGTTTATAAATTTTTCACATGCTTCATCTTTATGACCTAAGAATAGTATCCATGTGTATCTTGGAAAGTCATCAACTATGAAAAAAGCGTATGATTTTCCTCCTAAACTCTGAATTGGGTTTGGTCCAAATAAGTCTAAGTGTAGCATTTGAAGTGGCCTAGTAGTGGAGATCTCTTTCTTTTTCTTAAAGCTTGTTCTTGCTTGTTTTCCTAGTTGGCATGCATCACAGATTTTATCTTTCACAAATTTACTCTTAGGCAGTCCCTTAACTAATTCTTTCTTAACTAGTTTTGAGATTAAATCCATGTTTGCGTGTCCTAGTCTCCTATGCCAAATCCAGCTTATTTCATTCATAGTAGATAAGCAAGTCACACTCTATAAAGTTAAGTTATCAAAGCTTGTGGTATATACGTTTTCATGATGCTTAGCAATGAACAGTATCTTATTATCATTTTTGTGCTCAACTATGCACTTGTCATGTTCAAATGATACTTTGTAGCCTTTATCACATAGTTGACTTATGCTCAATAAATTGTGCTTTAAACCTTCAACTAATAAAACATTATCAATAATGAGTGAGGAATCATTACCAAATTTACCGACACTTGTGATCCTTCCCTTAGCATTATCTTCAAAAGTAACAAACCCTTCATCCTTGGGTATGATGGATGTGAATTTTTCTTTATCCCCGGTTATGTGGCGTGAGCATCCGCTATCCATATACCATCTATCTTTTGAGGATGCTAATCTTAGGAAAATCTGCAAGATACAATTAAACAACTAGCTTTGGTACCCAGATTGTCTTGGGTCCAAGAGGGTTAGTACTAGATTGACCTTTGACCTTTCATACTTTCTTTATTTTTACATCTTTAATTTTGAAAGGACAGTCGAATTGTATGTGACCCAACCTTCTACATTTAAAGCATGTCGTATTTCTATAATGATTCTTAGTTAGAACATATGACTTTGATTCTTTTGTAAAATACCCCATGTAAAGATGTCTTTTCTTTATATTTTCCTTACCATTAAAACTGAGCCCTTCCTTTTCTAGGGAATTTCTTTGAGATCCTAAGAGCTTTTCAAAATTATTTTACCCTTCAGTAAATTTACACATAATTTCAGATTTATCTTTCAAATCCTTTTCTAACTCCTCAATTTTCAAATCTTTATCTTTTATGAAAGATGCATGAGATTCATTTTGGTGTTCAACTAGATTTGAAAGTTCTTTGACTTTGCTTCTCAACTCAGAAATTTTCTTTGTTTTCTTCTCAAGTATTTTAATAGTGTACATGTATTCTTATTTCAGTTCATCATATGAAATCATATCATTTTCATTTTCAGATTCACTATAATAATATGAAGATGATGAAAAAGATGATTGCACCTCAAGGTCATCATGTGCCATTAGACACAGATTGGCAACCTCGTCGTCGTTGGATTCAGATTCTGAACAGCTAGTGCTGTGTGTATCCCAGCCGAATTTTAGCGCCTTCTTCTTTTTCTTTGAAGCTTTTATGAGCTTGGGGCACTTAGTTTTGATATGCCCAACTTCTCAATAGTTGTAGCATGTTAGTGGATCCTCCTTCTTTTTCTTCATGCTTTGCTCTCCTCTTTCCGATTTAGAGTTCTAGAATTTTCTGTTGAACTTTTCATTTTTCTTCAAAAACTTCCCGAACTTCTTTGTTAGCAAGGTCATGTCATCATTCATTTCGGAATCACTTTCTTCACATGAATAGCTTGATGATGCCTTAAGTGCAGTGACCTTCTTTACTTTGCTTTGCTTATTTTTCCTCTCATTTATTGCTAACTCATAGGTGATGAGCGATCCAATGAGTTCATCGACGGACATCTCCTTGAGATTTCTCCCTTCTACTATTGCCGTAGCTTTTGCTTCCCACACTGGAGGTAATCCCCTAAGTATTTTCCTGATCAACTCATAAGTAGGGTAAGTTTTTCAAAGAGCATTTAAAGAGTTAATGATGTGTGTGAATCTAGTGTACACAGATTGTACGGATTCATCAGTCGTCATTTTAAATGCTTCATATTCACCAGTGAGCATGTCTATCCTACTATCCTTAACGTCCTTAGTGCTTTCATATGTAACTTCTAACTTTTCCCAAATTTCTTTAAATTAGTTACATGCCATTACGCCTATTAAATTCATTGACATCTAGTGCACAGAAAAGTAAGTTCATGGCAGTGGCATGGATTTGAACTGACTTCCAATCCTCTTCAGTATATTCATCTTCAGTTTTAGGTACATTAATCTTATCAATTACTTTCATGGGAATGTGATTTCCCTTTGTCACTATTTTCCAAACCTTCCAATCTACGTTTAGTAAATATATGCTCATCCTACATTTCCAATAGGTCTAATTTACACCACAGAAAGTGGGTGCTCTAGTGGATGAGTGTCCCTCACCGAATGGAGATACACCAATGTGTGCCATGTGATCATTTTACAAATTAATTATCAAGTTTATGTAAACCCGCTCTGATACCAAATGTTGAATCAGGTGTAATCCCAAGAGGGGGGGGGGTGAATTGGGCATTTAAAGTTTTTCGACACTTATTTACCTTTTAAAACCTTCTTATATATTTACCAATGAATTCTTATTACTCAATTACTTATGTATAAGGCTATCCAACCAATTCATGCAATATACAAAATTTAAATACAGTGCAGAAAATAAAGAGAAAAGGGAAGAGAGAAGACAAACACGGTTTTTATGACGTTTAGTCAACTTGGCCTACGTCCTTGCCTTGAGCAACCACTCAAGGATTTCACTAAATCCCTGCTCCTTAAATTGGGATGGAGCTTCCCTTACAATCCTCTGCTTACAAGAGGCACAACTCCCTCCTACTCTGCTGCTTACAAGAGATACAACTCTCTCCTCTCACATCGGTTCACACACCAAACCGTGTATACAATAGAATCTGAAAATTAACACTCAAAACAATGCTTCTAACAAAAACTTGTGACTACAATTCAATTTCGTAGCACATTAACATATGATTAAACTTGAAGCTCATGAATGCATGAAAACGATACAATCGTTTTATGTATGATATGCTTCAACACACAAATCCTTATTTAACCAAAACTCCCAAATAAAGATATATTTAAAATGTTTTGGAGTATACTAGGGTTCTTGGTTCACTTTGCAAAAATGCACAAATATATTTGATGTGAACTTGTTAACAAAAACTTTCTCTTGAATATTAAATCAATCAAAATCACAAAGTTTTTCTTTCAAGTATTCAACCACAAACTGAGTATATTGTTTTTTCAGAAAATATCCCTCAATAAAATGTATAGTTATAAGTTTCAAGGATATTTAATCAAGCGTTAATATATCTAAATTATAGATCCTTTAGCAAACGCACACTTGAATCAAACCTTTCAATCAATCACACACCCTAAATCAAGTAATGATCTTGTTTAGAATAACGATGTATATGTATAGGCACTTTTAAGATCAATCTTTTAATCAAAATAGGTTTTTCAATTATAAGCTCTATGAACAATATATATGTATATTCATATACCCTTGAATCAAAAACCAATCAGCCGATCTAACAAAAGGTTTTCAAGTAATGACCTTTTCAAAAATCAATTTTTATATGTTTATGCACACTCAAGATCAAAACTTTTCTAATGATATTCAAAAACACATAATGAGATGAGAAGTTCTTGAAAACGATAACTTGAATGATCAAACCTCAATATTAGAATTAAAATCCAGATGAATAAACAAGTTCCCTTCAAGATTCTGAGTTGATGTGCCCAAGTTTGACGATTAGAAATTGAAGTGTAGGCAATCGTATAGCAATAGGAGCAAGTTTTCCAATATTCTTTCAACAAGATGTGTTCTTCTCTTTCTTTTGTGTCTTAGCTTAGTTTTAGGGTTTAGATATTCAGTATATATCGTATCTTACCCTTAGAATTGATCTCAACCGTTGGATCAAAGAAAAAGCTCGCGAGTCCTTTTAATAGAAATATGATTTTTAAACTTTTCCGCGACTTCAGGTAACCAAAGTGGGGTTCAGGCTCCTGAAGTGGCAAGTTCATGCGCCTAAGGTCCTCAGTTCAGGCGACCAAAGTGCTTCAGTTAGGTTCTGTGTTTCCCATTAATTCTTCAGGCTACCGAACTTATTCTTCAGGCAACCGAAGAAATTCTTCAAGCTACTGAGGTGGAGTTCAGGTTACTGAAGTTCCTTTTTTTTTCCTTTTTATAAAAAAAAATTCTTTGCTCTTTTTCTTGGGCCTTTTATAAAACATATTTTCCATGATTTCAAAAAAATTTCTAGGTCCATGAAGGTTCCCTAATGATATACATGAAATGCATGAATCCTAAAGAAATTGTAATTTATGTTGAGCCTCAAATTAAATCATACGAGAATGTAAGTACATGAGTTCTAAGTACCCATTCCCAAGATGATCTTGAACTTTTCCGCTTGCATCTTGATTCTCGTACTCTTTGAGTTCCATGGATCTTGCCAAGATTTGTTAGCTTTACTTTGTGACTTCCATGACTCGTTATCTTTTCGTGCATGCTTAATATGGTTCCTATTCACAAACTCAATGCACAAATCACATACCAAGTGATTTGTCATTATCAAAACAGGATTGGACTCATAAAGTCAACAAGTGATATTTATACTAGTATATGAAATGAAAAATACAACTGAAATAAAAACTAATAAATTAACTAAACTAACTAACAGATTAATAACAAAATTAACAATTCTAATACGCCCCCTCAAGATGGAGATAGTAAATAAATATTTCACATAGCCATCTTGCCGTAAAAAGATGATGAAAAAAAAATCTTCATTAATGTAAAGCATGAAAGCAATAGAGAAGGCAATGTCGACGGAGATGATCCGTAGGAGAAGATGCCGATGCATAAAGCAGGCGAGACATGTCGGCAAAGACGAAAATTGCTGCGAATTGAAGAACAAAAATATGGCAAAAAACGAAGGTAAATCCTATTAAAATTTCCTTAAAAAAAAATCAAGAAACTCTACGAGATCAATTGTCTTTCACCATCTTCTTACTTACCAACTATTTCAAACTTTCAAAATTCAGATGTCCATACCTTAGATGCCATAGTCAGTATCTGTCTTTGATGATAGCGCTCAAACACCTTGGCATATCATCTTGAATGGCGAGCAAAAACATCCGATTCTTTGCCATTTGTACTCGGGTAACAAGCTTATCTCGAGCGTCTGTTATCCCCATCTGCTTATCTTTAAGGCTAATTCAGTAGCCTTTCTCCACAAGTTGCCCGAGACTAAGTATATTAGTCTTCATAGCTGGCACATAGTACACATTGGAGATATAAGCATGGTCTCCATCCTTCCTCTTAATTAGGACATTTTCCCTTCCTCGAACTGGGACTTTAGAGAGATCACCAAATGATATCTCTCCCGGAACTTTTTCATCAAGCTCATTAAACAGGTTCTTTCTTCCAATCATATGATTGCTGGGTCCAAAGTCAAGGTACTAAAAATTTTGATTCTGGTGGGTTGAACTGTGTGCCATCAGCATCAATGATTCTCCTTCGGCTTTCTCCTTTTCTGCAAAGTTAGCATTTTCATTTACTTCATAATTTTCGATGGGTGGAGAGGAATGCTCAGTCACTAGTTGTGACTAAAACTCAATAAGAATCAATAGCAAACAAAAAACACGTTCAATTTATTTCAAAACTGAATTACAGAGGAAAAGAATCACTCTCACGCTCACTAGTTTTACTCTCTCAACACCCACATTTAATACATTACGTACACACACCTATTTATAGCAAATTGTAAATCAAATAATCAATAATTGTGGGAGTAAATCTTCAACGGAGTTGGGTTGGTAGGTGGAGTAGGTTGCCTACTGACTCCAAAAAAATCAACAGCGGTGGGCTGCCGGCCATATCCAATCAAGTTTACTATTTCAACATCCCCCCTTAAACTTGACTCTTTGTCATTCCGAGCATTGTCTTCAGTCTTGCAAAAATATCATACCTGAGTGCTTTCATGAAAATGTCAGCAATCTGATCATACGTTCTGTAAGATATCAATTCCACTTCTTTATTCTTCATATCCTCCCTGATAAAATGATACCGAGTATCAATATGTTTGCTTCTTTCATGGTAAACTATATTTTTCACAAGTGCAATCGCTGATCGGTTGTCGATGTAGAATTCTGTGGGGTTATCTTGAAGAAATCCCAGATACTTCAGTACATTCCTAATCCATATACCATGACAAACAGCTGAGCTGGCAGCAACATACTTAGCTTCACATGATGACAACGTTACGATGGGTTGCTTCTTCGAAGACCATGTAAACGCTGTATCTCCCATGAAAAATGTGAATCCCGTCATGTTTTTTATTTCATCAAGATCTTTTCCCCAATCGCTATCTGAATAACCGATAATTTGCAATTACCTCTTGATGAATAGAACATACCATCGATGATGGTACCCTTGACATATTAGAGTATCATTTTTGCTGCATTTTGATAGGACTGGTCAGGAGTCTCCATGTACCTGCTGACAAGCCCAACTCCATAGAGTATGTATGGTCTAGTGCACATCAAATACCTCCAGCTTCCAACCAGACTCTTGAAATATGTGGGGTCAACATCTCCATCCTTATTCTTTCTCAATTCCAGTACCGTTTCATCCAGAGTTGTCACAGAGTTGCATTTTTCCATCCCAAACTTCTTTAGTACTTCTTTTGCATAGTGGCTTTGGGAGATGAAGATTCCTTTCTTGCTTTGCACGACTTCTATACCAAGGAAGTGAGTCATCTGGCCAATATCCTTCATTTCGAATTCTTTGACCATGCTCCTCTTGAAAGCAGCAAACATCTCTGGATTGTTACCGATGAAGATTAGATCATCAACATATAGGCAAGCTATCAGCATGCTTCCATCTGTCTCCATCTTTTTGTATAACGCATGTTCATAGGGACACTTCTCAAATCCATTCTTCTGGAAGTAGTCATCAATCCTCATGTTCCACGCACGAGGTGCCTACTTCAAGTCATAGAGTGCTTTCTACAACTTATACACTTTATCTTCTTTGCCCTTCTTCACATTTCCAGGTGGTTGATAGATATAAATCTCTTCTTCTAGAAAACCGTTCAGAAATGTTGATTTCACGTCTAGTTGGTAAATATTCCATCCATTTTGTGCTGAATGAGAAATTAGTAATCTAATGGTTTCAAGTCTTACAACCAGGGCAAAAATTTCTCCATAATCAATCCCTTCTTTCTGCTTGTAGCCTTTAGCGAAAAATCTTTCTTTGTATCTCTAAACTTCTTGTTGAGCATTCTTCTTGGTCTTGTAGACCCATTTTGTAATGCCCCAACCTGTGTCTGCCAGGGAGCATTGCGTCTCTCATCCTACACCTGGACTAGACAACAGGGGGCAGACCTTATCAGACTAATGACTGACCCCACAAACCAACACGTGTCCTTTTCAGTATATTTTGTCCTCACTCACACACTTCTTGAGAAAACTTCCCAAGTGATCACCCATCCCAAGATTGCTCTAAGCCAAGCACGCTTAACTATGGAGTTCTTATGGGAAAGCTTCCGAAAAGAAATGTGCACCTTGTTGATATAGGTAGTAACATCTAATCTTTTAAGTCTTTCATCCATGGGGATGTAACACCCCAACCTCGAGGGGTCTGGGATATTAACTTTTTACCATTGATTTACAGCCGAAGCAAATAAACTCAATTATTATTAAACCAGAGCGCAAATTATCTATATTACAATCATTTATTTCAAAAGAAGAAAATTACACAAACATAAATATCTGTAATCATACTAATATTTCTAATCAATCTTTATTTTTCTAATCCCCACCTGCATGCTTGCTAAGCCTGATTTCCGACATGCCCTTCAGAGTTATCTAAAATGAAAATATGATTGGAGTGAGACGACGCTCAGTAAGTAAATAAGATTATTATTAGTTTGTGGCCAAAATGAGCTTTTTAAAAATTTCATAAAACAATATTTAATACTATAACTTCAAAATTGCTTTTAGAATAAATATAAATTTAAAAATTTCTGCATATAACTTTTGTCATCAATTACAACAGTAAAATTTTATAATCATATACTATAACTATTAAATTAAACTTTTAACTTTAAAACTGTAAAAATATTTAATGATAAACATGCATATACTTTTCCTTATACGTTTTCCTTAGATCGTCATTTAAGCACCAGAATGATTCTTTTCACGTAAATTTTTCCTTCAAATCATCAGTAATTTTGTACACGTAATTAAATATGTATAAACATATATTATAAAAAACCACCTTTAGGCTTGTTTGTTGTAAGTCATGTTTACCCCCATGACTGAGTTGTGCGGTCCGAAGACTGGACTTAGCTGGCTGGCCGACCAAACTAAATCAACGTACGTAAACTTTAAGTGAGATTTTCCTTATTAAGTCCTAGTCCGGAACCAGGTGTGCACTCAGGAGAAATTCACTAACATAAATAACCACTCTGTAAACAGTGTGGGTGCACTCTGATCCATATAAACTTTAAGCTGCGGTATCGAGCATCTGTAACTTTGAACTTTCGTTGCCATAAGGGGATTTAAAATCATCTTATTATAATTTATGCAATTTAAAATAATATTGTGAAAATCTCATCCTTACTCATATTTACATAAAAAAATGTAACGTAAAAATAAGCTCATGCCACACAATTTTTGTGTTAAAAATATATATAATTTTATTTTTGAATAAAAAGAAATGCTAAAAATTTACTCGAGAGGATTAGAACATTTCTTAACCCAAAAATAGATGCAAGTATATTAAAGATAGAACTGGTATAATTAAATACGCCTAAAAATAAACTCATGGAAATTTTGGTGGAACTAATTAACATAATTGAAATTTACTTATAAAATAAACTCGGGTATGAATTTTAAATAAAAAAAAAACTAACATAATCAAAATTTACTTACCTTCTTCCTTACGAACACTGTAACTATCTCTAAGAAATGAGATCGGAAAGAGTGGGTGATTGAGAACTTATTCAAAAATTCTCTCTCCACCACAATTTCTTTCACTCACTACTTCTTCTCTTCCTTAGAAAATTGTTGTGAAAAATGAAGGTTGAGAGCTCCCTATTTATAGGAAAATTTTGGGGAAGAAATGAAATTTATAAAAGTGTGGGGAGATGGGTGAAATTTTAATTTTTTTAAAATTAAAAAATAGGCAAGGGATGGACAAGGTATGGGTTGAGTATGGGATGGGGATGGAGGCCATATGGGAGTGCTTGCCACCATTCCCATTAAATAAATTTTTAATTAATCACTTACCTAATTAATTAGTCAATTAGTTAATTTATTATTTTATTATTTTATTATTTTTCTTAATCATTATTATTATTATTATTATTATTATTATTATTATTATTGTTTTTACTTTTAAACTATTTTTAGAATTTATTTATTTTATTATTTATTTTTGAACAAGAATTAAATTTAAATTTTAAAAATTCATGTAGGGCCCACATGATCTTGTGGGCCCCACATAACTTCGAGACCCGAATAGATCCTACAAAACTCGAATAACTCTTATACGATTTTATGCATCATACATAACTTTGAGACTCGTGTAAACCTCCATACGGCTTCGGGACTCATGTGGGCCCCACACAGTCTAATGGGCCCCACATAGGATACCTATATTATTATTATTTTATCATATATTTCTACAATTTATATCAGTTAAAATATTATTTTATGTACTTATTTACGTATATAAACAGTGTCTTGTGGCTTCGGAACTCATGTGGACCCCACATAGTCTTGTGGGCCCCACATATGATACCTATATTATTATCATCTTATTATGTATTTTTACAAATTATGTCTGTCAAAACACTATTTTATGTATAAATACTTATTTACGTGTACAAACAGTGTCTATCCTATTTATCTTATGAAATTCCATTTTGACCAGGCCGACCTCCAGGGAGCGACTGAGCCGCAATGGTCTCTGAGCACTCGCTAAGACAAGGTCTTTCTTAGGCATCAAACATGGAATCAAGGATCTTACAGAAAAACACTTCTGTATTGATATTAACTTAATGACCATTTTTATTATTTTATTATTATTGTACTTTAATTATATATATTTTTTGGGTCATCACAATCTCCCCTCTTTAAAAAAATTTCGTCCTCGAAATTTGCTAATTTAAAATGAGTACTGTATAATTGGTTGCGCTATTTAAAAGAGTACATTGATTAACGATTTGACTAAGTCTTAGAATAGATTAAGGATCAATTTGGCGAAGTATTTTATTTTGGGAATTGAAGTATGAATCGTCGGTCTAATAGAGGTTGAAATGGAAAAGAAATTCAGAAGATGTGGAAAAGGATAATTATATATATGTATATATATTATACATGTCTTATAAATTAAAAATATACGAGATCTGGCCTTTAGAGCCTTAGATCAACGTCAACATCTATCGCAGTACTAGCAGTGTCACTGCTAACCGCCTGGGTTCTTTTTTGGCAGATTTGACCTCTTATAATGTCGCCGGCTTGGGTGGGAAAAAGGGAGAGAACGCCCGTTTGTTCGGCGAAGGAGGAAGAGCTGCCCTCTTCCCGAGTTATTGGTGGCCCATATATGAGTCTCAATGCACATCGGATTTCCTTGCAATGGTGAAGTAGGCCATCATTATCCGAAACCCTTAGTGTGGTGACTGCGATATTGCCATTGTAAGGGATATGGCTCATTGGTGTGATATTAGTTGTAAGTTTCATAGTCGGAATATTCTCGATAAGGAAGAGGGTTGGAAGAATGGCAGGGGCACTGCTTGGGTCAGTAGTAGCGGAGGAGGTAATATGGAGAATTGATGGGGCAGTAGTTGAGATAGTGGCTTCTCCAACTGATCCCCGCCTACGCCTACGGTTCTCAAACCAAAAGCGTATATTTCTCGACTCGATTGGATCATACCTTCGGAGTTGTGCTGCAAGCAAGATAGTCCGCTCCACGGAAGGGAGTTCCCCTTGACTGTTGTGGAAGGCCTCCTCTAGAATCTCCAGTTGTGCCTTACTGGGTTTCCATCTTTGAATCGACGATCTAGTGCTGCTCTCAGCAACTTGGGGAGTTGGGTGATTTAGCAACATTTTCGAGTAATGAGGCAACTAAGAGACAAGTTGGGAAGAGCTAATCACTGCAAACCGAAATGTGATTGTTCAAGATGATAGAAAGCTGTGATGTTTAGAGCTTGAGAAGGATAGACCCTTTTTCTAGGGGAGTGGCCGCGTGTTATGGAAATCGAGAGAGAGCGACGTGTGCTGCGAGAATCGAGGGAGAGCGACGTGTGTCACGGATATCGAGCTACGCATTTTGCACAAATCGAGGGAGAACGACGTGTGTCGTGAGAATCGAGAGAGAGCGACGCGTGTCATGGATATCGAGCACGCGTTTTGCACAAATCGAGGGAGAACGATGTGTGTCACGAAAATCGAGATAGCGACGAGTGTCACGAACGACGCGTTTTGCAAAAATCGAGGGAGAACGATGTGTGTCGCAAAAATCAAGAGAGAGAGCGACGCGTGCCTCGAGTGATGCATTTTTTCAAAAATCGAGGGAGAGCGATATGTGTCGCGGAAATCGAGCGAGCGACACGTATTGCAAAATTTGCGGACTCAAGGTTCTTTTTTATGTTTCTACATCTTTATTAATGCTTTAACTATAATTAATTTCATCCTTATGTCACTACTTGGGTGGGTGGCCTAGTGGTAAGGAACCGGCCGTGCATCCATGTGATCGCGGGTTCGAGTCCCCACTATGCCCAAGTGGTCTCATGTCCTGGCCTTACTTCGGGGGTAAGTGAGCTATAGCCGATGATTTCCACCCATGAGGCTTTTTTTTTTTTTTTCTAACTGCAAGAGTACCCCTTATATATATATATATATATATATATATATATATATATATATATATATATATATATATATTTATATTTCATTATTATTATTATTATTATTAGATCAAATATATGTTGGACATGTTTGACCAATTGATGATTTGACATTGGTTAGTTATTAGTTAATTTTTAAATTGCTTTCATTAATTTTTTTTTTTAATATAGAAAAATTTAAGTTGTATTAATTTTTATAAATTTATAAAAAAAATTAAAGATTTTGTCAAAAGTTGTACTTCCTAAATTAAACTTGGATACTTGATGGAAATTGAATATGCAATGGGAAAAAAATAGATATACATATTTAACTTGCACATGCTAAGGGATTATATATATATATATATATATATATATATATATATATATATATATATATTTTTTTTTGAATATAAATATAATAAGTAATGTTTAAATTATATTTAATTCCTTATAAACTAATACAAAATTAAAATTAAAGATTTTATCAAAATATATATTCCTAAATTAAGTTTGAATGTTTTGTTGATAACTGAATATGTAATGTAAAAATACATATTCATATCCAACCTATACATGCAAAGAAATTTTGGGTAAATTCAGATTTCATAATAGACTTTTTGTTCATATCTATTTGTATGTGTAGCATTTCTAAACTCAGTAGTGTCTAATGTGTTATTTATTATATATTTAGTGAAAATAATAATAGTACAAATAAATAAATCTCAGATATTATTATATTATTATATTTATATATATATAAATTTTAAATTATTAATGCATCTGACAATTAATTATGAATCATCAATATGGGTACATGTTTTTATAAACATAAATAACATCTTTAAATTAATTAACGTGTCTTCAATAATACTACCATTTTTCTTAGAGAATTTATGATTATTACCTATCCTTGGGAGCCTCCACGTTAATCGCATTTCCTCCAATGCTACTATCTTTAGGATCCATTTTTAAACAATGATCAAATGTTATTTTAAAATCATAAATTTATTATTAACGTATAATAATATAACAAACTAAAATAATTATTCTAAACTACCCAATCCTACCCAAATCATGTTTTACGCCTAAGCTCTGGTAAAATCTATATATTATAGTATGCAAAACCTATATCTTATGCTCTGGTAAAATTATTTCTTAAAGTCTACAAAACCTATAACCTATTGCTCTGATACCAAATGTAATACCCCAACCCCGAAGGGCCTAGATATTAACTTTTTACTATTGATTTATAGCGGAAGCAAATAAACTCAATTTTTATTAAACTAAAGCGCTAATTATCTATATTACAATCATTTATTTCAAAAGAAGAAAATTACACAAACATAAATATCTGTAATCATACTAATATTTCTAATCAATCTTTATTTTTCTAATACCCACCCGCATGCTTGCTAAGCCTAATTTCCGACATGCCCTTCAGAGTTATCTGAAATAAAAATATGATTGGAGTGAGACGACGCTTAGTAAGTAAATAAGATTATTATTAGTGTGTGGCCAAAATGAATTTTTTAAAAATTTCATAAAACAATATTTAATACTATAACTTCAAAATTGCTTTTAGAATAAATATAAATTTAAAAATTTCTGCATAAAACTTTTGTCATCAATTACAACAGTAAAATTTTATAATCATATACTATAACTGTTAAATTAAACTTTTAACTTTAAAACTGTAAAAATATTTAATGATAAACATACATATACTTTTCCTTATACGTTTTCCTTAGATCGTCATTTAAGCACCAGAATGATTCTTTTCACGTAAACTTTTCCTTCAAATCATCAGTAACTTTGTACACGTAATTAAATATGTATAAACATATATTATAAAAAATCACCCTTAGGCCTGTTTGCCATAAGTCATGTTTACCCCCATGACTGGGTTGTGCGGTCCGAAGACTGGACTTAGCTGGCTGGCCGACCAAACTAAATCAACATACGTAAACTTTAAGTGAGATTTTCTTTATTAAGTCCTGGTCCGGAACCAGGTGTACACTCAGGAGAAATCCACTAACATAAATAACCACTCTATAAACAGTGTGGGTGCACTTTGATCCGTATAAACTTTAAGCTGCGATACCGAGCATCTGTAACTTTGAACTTTCGTTGCCATAAGGGGTTTTAAAATTATCTTATTATAATTTATGCAATTTAAAATAATATCGTGAAAATCTCATCCTTACTCATATTTACATAAAAAATATAACGTAAAAATAAGCTCATGCCACACAATTTTTGTGTTAAAAATATATATAATTTTATTTTTAAATAAAAATAAATGCTAAAAATTTTCCCGAGAGGATTAGAATATTTCTTAACCCAAAAATAGATGCAAGTATATTAAAGATAGAACTGGTATAATTAAATACGCCTAAAAATAAACTCATGGAAATTTTGTGGAACTAATTAACATAATTGAAATTTACTTATAAAATAAACTCGGGTATGAATTTTAAATAAAAAAAAAAAACTAACATAATCAAAATTTACTTACCTTCTTCCTTACGAACACTGTAACTATCTCTAAGAAATGAGATCGGAAAGAGTGGGTGATTGAGAACTTATTCAAAAATTCTCTCTCCACCACAATTTCTTTCACTCACTAATTCTTCTCTTCCTTAGAAAATTGCTGTGAAAAATGAAGGTTGAGAGTTCCCTATTTATAGGAAAATTTTGGGGAAGAAATGGAATTTATAAAAGTGTGGGGAGATGGGTGAAATTATAATTTTTTTAAAATTAAAGAATGGGCAAGGGATGGACAAGGTATGGGTTGAGTATGGGATGGGGATGGAGGCCATGTGGGAGTGCTTGCCACCATTCCCATTAAATAAATTTTTAATTAATCACTTACCTAATTAATTAGTCAATTAGTTAATTAATTATTTTATTATTTTTCTTAATCATTATTATTATTATTATTATTATTATTATTATTATTGTTTTTACTTTTAAACTATTTTTAGTATTTATTTATTTTATTATTTATTTTTGAACAAGAATTAAATTTGAATTTTGAAAACTCATGTAGGCCCGACATGATCTTGTGGGCCCCACACAACTTCGAGACCCGAATGGATCCTACGTAACTCAAATAACTCTTATACAATTTTATGCATCCTACATAACTTTGAGACTCGTGTAAACCTCCATACGGCTTCGGGACTCATGTGGGCCCCACACAATGTAGTGGGCCCCGCATAGGATGTCTATATTATTATTATTTTATCATATATTTTTACAATTTATATCAGTCAAAACATTATTTTATATACTTATTTACGTATATAAATAGTGTCTTGTGGCTCCGGGACTCATGTGGACCCCACATAGTCTTGTGGGCCCCACATATGATACCTACATTATTATCATCTTATTATGTATTTTTACAAATTATGTCTGTCAAAACACTATTTTATGTATATATACTTATTTACGTGTACAAACAGTGTCTATCCTGTTTATCCTATGAAATTCCATTTTGACCAGGCCGACCTGTAAGGAGCGATTGAGCCGCAATGGCTAAGATAAGATTTTTCTTAGACATCAAACATAGAATCAAGGATCCTACAGAAAAACACTTCTGTATTGATATTAACTTAATGACCATTTTTATTATTTTATTATTATTGTACTTTAATTATATATATTTTTTTGGGTCATCACACATTTTACACCAATAGTTTTTCGGCCCTTTGAAAGATTTGTCAACTCTCAAGTCTTGTTCTTCTTGATGGATTGAATCTCCTCATCCATCGCTTTTCTCCATTGGTCTTCTTCATTAACTTCTTTAAAACTAACCGGGTAGCTAGTCAACAATAGATAGTATAGAGTAACATACTCTTCTATTGGTTCTATAGTTTCATACAGGTTAGTTAGATTTCGAGCTCCTCTAGGTCTCATGTCTGAGATTTCACGCTCTATTGATGATGGAGCTTCATTCCTCTATAGTGAACCATGTGGAGGTTTCTACAGCTCGGGAACTTGTGGCTCGATAGACACTTCTCTTGTCTGTGTAGGTTCTTCTCCGCATCTTTTGAACATTTAGCCTAGTCCCATTTTTAGGATTCATTTTCTTCAAAAATGACATCCCGACTATAAAATACTTTCTTGTTAATGGGATTATAGATTCGATATCCCATGGTGCTATCACCATATCCAACAAGGATACACTTCTCTCCTTTATCATCCAGCTTTGTCCTTCTTGCTTCTGGGATCTTGGCGTAGGCTATGGAGCCAAACACCCTAAGATGACTCACACTGGGCTTATGAATACTCCAAGCTTCATATGGTGTCTTTGTATCAAGACTCTTCGTAGGAGACCGATTGAGCAGATAGACTGCACATGACATTGCTTCTGCCCAAAAACTCTTGGGTATATTCTTATCATTTAATATGCTCTTGGCCATGTTAAGGATTGTGCGGTTCTTTCTTTCGGCTGTGCCATTCAATTGGGGAGTGTAGGTTTGGGTGAACTGTGTTTGAATCCCTTGATGCCTAAGGAATTCCAAGAAAGCTTCATCTTTGTACTCTCCTCCTTGGTCTAACTAGAGTGACTTGATGCGGTAGCCACTCTGTTTCTCCACTAGAGCTTTGAACTCTTTGAACTTGTCGAAAACCTCTGACTTCCTTTTCAGGAAGTAGACCTAGGTCTTCCTAGTGTAGTCATCGATGAAGGTTAGGAAGTATCGATTCTGTCCATTCGAAAATGGTCTTAATGGACCACACACGTCAGTGTATATTAGCTGGAGCGGCATGGTAGATCTCCAGTCGGCTTGTTTTCCAAAATTGTTTCTGTGTTGCTTGCTCAAAATATAGCGTTCACATATTACATTTGGATGGTGGATATTGGGTAAGCCGTTCACCATCTTCTTGCTTCCCAATTGTTTCAAACTTTCAAAATTCAGATGTCCATACCTTAGATGCAATAGCTAATCTTTTTCTCTGATGATAGCGCTCAAACACCTTGGGGTATCATGTTGGATGGCGAGCGAAAAAATTTGATTCTTTGCCATTTGAACTCGAGTAAGAAGCTTTCCTCGAGTGTCTATTATCACCATCTGCTTATCACTAAGGCTAATTCGGTAGCCTCTCTCCATGAGCTGTCCGAGACTCAAGATGTTAGTCTTCATATCTGGCACGTAATAGACGTTGGAGATGTAAGTATGATCTCCGAACTTCTATTTGATCAAAACATCTCCTCTCCCTCAGACTGGGATTTTAGAATTATCGCCAAAAGAGATCTCTCCCTGAACTTTCTTATTAAGTTCAAAGAATAGGTTCTTTTTCCCAGTCATATGGTTGCAGACCCCAAAATCAAGGTACCAAACACTTTGGTCCTATTGAGTTGAATTGTGTACCATCAGCATCAATAACTCTAGATCTGCATGTTCAGTTTCAGCAAGGTTGGCCTCCTCGCTAACCTTTTCTTATTGTCGCCCCCAATACTCATTGTTGTAGTGTCTATACTTGTGGCAGTTGTAGCATTGAATGTTTATTTTGTCTACGTTCAGGCGGTTATTGTATCCTCATTTTTTTCCTTGTCCTCTGCCTTGTGGGATGTAGTTCTGTTGATTGCGTCCTTCTCTAGTGGGACCTCTTCCGCCTTTGCCACGTCCTCTGGAGTCAAAATTTCCATAATTTCTTCCACGAGTTCCTCGACCTCATCCTCTTCCTTGCTGTGACGTCCCCCCTTTGTTGTATCTATCTGCAGTGAGAGACAACTTTGTTTGGAGGGCTTGCTCCAGTGCTTTATCATCACTTCTTCTGTTGACTTTCTACTCATGGGCTTGGAGTGAGCCCACAAGTTCTTTTACGAACATGGTTTCCAAATCTTTTATTTCTTCTAGGGTCACAACTATATAATCATATTTTGGATCCAAAGATCACAAAATTTTCTCACAAATTCTCTCGTCATTAAGAATCTCTCCATTTCTTCTCAATTGATTTGATACTACCATAGCTCGTGTATAGTAGTCAGCAATAAATTCAGTAGATTTCATTTTTAAAGATTCGAACTCACCTCACAATGTTTGAAGACGAATCTTCTTCACTTTGTCTGCACCTTTGTGTGTTTGATGGAGAGAGTCACAAACTTCTTTGGATGTCTTGGCGGAGGTGATGATTTCAAACATGGCCTCATCAAGGACTTGGTAGATTATGGACTTCGCCTTGCAATCATTATTTCGATTGGCTCGCAAGGTCATTCTTTGAGCATCCGACATAGCTATTTAGGCTTTTTTTGATGGGTTTTCTCTATACCCATCTTCAACGATGTCCATGACATCCTGAGCACCTAGAAGCGCTTTCATTTGAATAGACCAGTTGTCATAATTCTCCCAAGTCAATTTTGGAATGATCGCTTGTGTAGTACCATTAGCCATCGAATTTAATATATCAAAATAGAGATATGGGGACTGATTTGGAAAATATGATGCCACCAGTGTGTTCATAAGGTCAAAAAACCTTAGGAACCGATTTTGGGTTGCGAACAACTGATCCAAAAATCATTGAACCAGCTACAGGAATTTTTGGGTGGTCTTTAAACTTGCCGGTCTAACTTAACGGCCATTTAACGGCATTAGTGCTTACCATTAAGCCACGTAGCAGTGTCTGCGCATGCCGCGTGTCAGCAGCTAGGCGCGGGTCGGAAGGCGGGTTAGGTTTTGGGGACGGATCCAGGTTGCGGGTTGTGGAGCTGGTTCTTAGATTCGATTTTCAGGGCAAATCGAGCATCCGGGTCGGATTTCACAACCGAGTGAGGAAGATGCGCGTGGGGCACATGTCACAGGCATCAGAGTATTCGTCGGTGGGTGCGGACCGTAGGGAAAACACTGAAATCGTCGAAGGCGCGTGTGAGCGCGTGCGGCGTTTCCCGAAGTCCGTTTGAGATGTGGTTTTCACTGTTGGAATCATCTCGACTCGAATTTCGCAATGGTCGGCTCAATTTTAGATTTTGAGCAACCTCAAATCTGGGAAGAAAATTGAATTTCTCCTTTGTTCGCCTCTGTTTGGAGGATTCTGGTATACCTGGACGCTCTGATACCACTGATGGGTGGAGAGGAACGCTCAGTCACTGGTTGTGACTGAAACTCAGTGAGAATCAATAGAAAACAACAAACACATTCAATTTATTTCAAAACTGAATTACAGAGGAAAAGAATCACTCTCTCGCTCACTGGTTTTACTCTCTCAACACCCACATTTAATACATTACATACACACACCTATTTATAGCAAATTGTAAATCAAATAATCAACAATTGTGGGAGTAAATCTTCAACGGAGTTGGGCTGGTAGGTGGAGTAGGTTGCCTACCGACTCCTGAAAAATCAACAGCGGTGGGCTGCCGGCCAACATTTAATACATTACATACACACACCTATTTATAGCAAATTGTAAATCAAATAATCAACAATTGTGGGAGTAGATCTTCAACGGAGTTGGGCTGGTAGGTGGAGTAGGTTGCCTACCGACTCCAGGAAAATCAAAAGTGGTGGGCTGCCGGCCATCTCCAATCAAGTTTACTATTTCAATAATTTTTGGGATTACCTCTGCACTCATTGCTGTAGTGTTCGTACTTGTGGCATTTGTAGCACTGAACATTTCTCTTGTCTATGTTTGGACGGTTATTGTATCCCCCTCTTCTTCTTTGTCCTCTACCTTGTGGGACATAGTTCTGTTGATTGCGTCATTCTCTAGTGGGACCTCTTCCGCCTCTACCACCTCATCTAGAGTCAAAATATCCATAATTTCTTCCACGAGATCCTTGGTCTCGTCCTCTTCCTCGTTGTGACGTCTCCC